>NC_140976.1:11973048-12148048 GCF_056783735.1 Eptatretus burgeri | reverse complement strand
CTCTCTCTCTCTCTCTCTCTCTCTCTCTCTCTCTCTCTCTCTCTCTCTCTCTCTCTCTCTCTCTCTCTCTCTCTCTCTAGGTTAGTTCTTCTGTTTACCTTTATTGCTTCAGCTTTATTTGTTTAAGTTTTGTTTATTAAGTTACATGAGGTGTGTTTTTTTTTTATTTATAAAAGTTTTTTTTGTGAATGAAAACCTCAGTGTGAGGTCTCATAAACGAGCAGTATGTTTTTTTTCATTGCCAATAAATTTGACAAAAAGGGGGTCATTTTTTCCTTAAACCAGGTATCCGAAAAAAAATATTATATTTACCACGTGAACTACGATAAAAATATAAAAGAGCTAGATATTAATAATGGTATATAATAATTTTTATGCAGGGGTTCCCCGATAAATGAAAACTATGAATTTGAAGTACAGGGTGAAAAATAAATACCTGATGCATTTTAAACTTGTGCAAATTTTGGAAAAAATGTTAATATTTATGTTCTTTTCATTTCAAATTATGTGGGACCCTTGCAAGATTTACTAAGATGGAGGAGTGGACAAATACCGAGAGAACAAGGATCCTGGAACTGTACTTTAAGTGTGGTTCAATCATTCAGGCTCAAAGAGACTTCAAAAGAATTTACAATGTCAACAAATGTCCTTGCAGGAACACAATTTTTTAAATGTTTTTTTGTATACCTTGTCGAGGCTCGTGTAAGAGCTAACACACAACGCACAGCACGGGGGGGGGGGGCATGAGACAAGAGGGGCGGGAGTGGGAAGGACAAGACAGTGGGGAACAGAGACATTAGGAGATCTGTGGAAGGGAGAGGGATGGGGTGGGGAACATGGGGAATACAAGATGGACATTGCAGGGACTTTCAGGAAGGAAAGCAGGGAATTTGAAGGAGGTGGGCTTGGGTGGATTATCGGGGGTAGAAAAGATCGAGGATTTGGATGGAGGTTGATAGGTGGTGGTGAACAGCTGTTTTGAAGGCCTGGAGGGAACAATGGGATTGAATAGAGTGAGGGAGCTGAGAAAGGTGTGAGGCAGGAGCACCAGCCAGAGGGGAGAGCAGTTCTCCATCAGGCTGCGGAAGAAAGCTTTGTAAGTGGTCAGGAGCTCAGGTGGGCTGAGGAAGGACTTTGCACGACAGATAATTCCCAGTCGGCGACTGGCTTTGGAGGCGAGGTTTGAAATGTGGCTCTCCCAGGAAATTTGCCATTTGCCTCCAGCAGGCTTCAGTGTCACCGACGTATCTGGCTGTCTGATAATACTCTCATTTGCCAAAATGAGATAATACTGATAATACAATGCTCTCATTTGCCAAAATACTTGTGAAACCGCCATTGCACAAGCCACACCTCGCCTCCTCCAGGACGAACTACAAGTGTTCATACACCTGACATGCATGAGGTTGAACAGCCTCGTCCGAACCGTTTAACAATAAAACTGTCCCAAGCATCTATATACATAGTTGAGCTGTGTGTGTGTGTGTGTGTGTGTGTGTGTGTGTGTGTGTGTGTGTGTGTGTGTGTGTGTGTGTGTGTGTGTGTGTGTATGAGTGTATGTGTGTGTGTGTGTGTTCTGATTTACCGGCTACACCTTTTGACCCACGAGGCTCAAACTTGCCATGAAGCCTGTTCATTCCCCTCGGGTGGTTTTGCACGATAAACCACCCCCCTCCCTGGTTTCCCCTCCCCTTCCCCAACCCCCCCTCACCTACCCCAACCAACACCACATGTGCTTCCATGTACCGGGTGCACCCTTTCATCCATGGAGCTCACTCACACTTGGCATAAAGAGTGCCCACTCCCCCAGAAGAACTCCTGCCCCAACCCCCACCCCCATTACACCCTTACTGTGTATGTTTTTCTAATTAACAGTCACATCCTTTGACACATGGTGCACAAACTTGTGTTCACTCTACCCAGGATGGTTTTACACAAGAACCTGCTTTTCCAAAAACGCCCAAACCCCCCCCCCCCTCTCCACACCCCCACTCACCTACCTAAATCTATGTAGACTAAATAAATCTACTGCACATACTGTAGACTACATTTGAGCTGCAAAGCACGAGATGGAGGCCAAGAAGCTGATTAAAATGTTCAAAGGTACCCCCATTGACAATCGATGGATTATGCCTCACCACCCATATCTGACATGGAGGTTTAACTCCCACCTCAATTTAGAGCTATGCAACAGCATAAAGTCAATCAAATATGTATTAAAGTATGACCACAAGGGTTGTGATACGGCCATCGACAGACTCCAATGTGATAAGCCAAGAGATGAGGTGCGGATTATCAGACTGCCAGATACGTCGGTGACAATGAAGCTTGCTGGAGGTTGTTTGAATTTACAGTGCATAGGCACAGCCCTACAGTGATCCCACTACAAGTTCACTTGGAGAACGGGCTACGGGTCATCTTCACTGAGAAGAGTGCCAGACAGAAAGCACAAGAACCACCCAAGACCACCCTCACATCTTTCTTTGACCTTTGCATTTTTAACAGACATCAACAAGGGTCAGTCCAAACTCCACATCAGCACGAATGATTTTATCAACAGTTGTTGTTGCACCACAACAAATGTCCCGTCTCATTTGAAGATATGACGACAGTATAATGGATCAACGGTAACATCGTCAGAGACGAGCTGTTCTTTTAGGCAATTTTTGCATGCAAGAAGCATAAGAAAGCTGTTCTCCATCAATGCTGCACTCACTCTTCGCCATCTTGCCATCACTCACAACTTGTGACCTTGGAGACCCATCCATGCTGTGAGAACAAAACAAGCAATGCGTGGCGGAAGATGCTCCATACGAACATCGCTTAAAGGCAAGGCAGCCAGACATGGATTACAATGACTACATTTTCAATGATGCACTCACGTGTCTGTCAGACACTGTGGAGATAATGGGAGGCCAGACGCTGTATGTGTATGGATTGCCGATTCCGGAGTGACATCAAAATGAAAACAGACTAGCGAGAGAAATTCTTCGAGATAAGTCTTATGACTGACCGCATCACACTTATTAATCATGTTGAACAAACAGAGCCACAGCTTACAGACGACCAAAAATGGTTATTACCCTCGCCAAAGGAGAGGATATTACATTTGGGTCCATTTGTTTGTCCGCACAGAACTTTAGTGTTTTTCTTCGCAAATGCTTGTCGGATTGAGACCAAATTTTCACTATATTTGTGACTACTCATGTAGAATGTTTCAATGATAGTTATGATGTCATAAGTCACGTGGTGTGGCAGCCATATTGCAAAAACCGAAAAATTTTGCACCTCTGTATCTGAAACGGCACCAAGACAAAAATTGAAACTGGAGAATCATGGGGAATAAGAGTGATTTTTAAAGACATCTGAGATGCCTTTGTTATGACATCATCATTGCATATGTAGAACGCTACATGTGATCAGTATGAAAATTTTTGAGGGTC
Source organism: Eptatretus burgeri (assembly GCF_056783735.1). Classification (NCBI taxonomy): domain Eukaryota; kingdom Metazoa; phylum Chordata; class Myxini; order Myxiniformes; family Myxinidae; genus Eptatretus; species Eptatretus burgeri. The sequence continues at coordinate 12,144,605 of NC_140976.1, read as the reverse complement.
ATGTGGGGATAAAACGGTCCATAGAAAAAAAAGATTGATGACATCATTGGTTATTTGATTCGGCAGCCATATCGTTTCAAAAAAAAAAAAAACCTTCAAAAATCTTCTCTGAAGTGGCTGATCAGATCAAGGTGAAACTTTACACGTATGACCGCCTATCCATGAAGAACAAAAGGTTCACACATATAACGTCATAGGTCACATGGTTTGGCAGCCATATTGGATGGAAGAAAAATATTAAATTATGTTTTCTCTGGAACTGCTTCATCATTCGATGTGAAACTCCACAACTATGATCCAGTAGTGATGGGGAATACATGTTTTAAATTTCAACTTGATCAGATGCATGGTCTGGCAGCCAGAATTATTTAATTTTTTGATCTGGGTTCTTTTTAGGTTTTTTATTTTTAGCCGCGTCTCGCGTAGCAAACGCTGGCTCGAAGAGAGCTCCGCATTGTTGTTGTTTTTTTCTTCTTCTTCTGGTGAAGCAAAACCTTTAGGACGTGGCTCTTGGACACATTTGTCCTTGTTTTAATAAGGCTCACTTCGCTGTGCCTGGATGGGTTTGAGGGAAGAGAAGGAGCAGCTGAAATGTGAATCCCATTGAGGTTCCTCCTGAGGAGCTCATTTTTGCTTTTTGCTTCTTTAGGTTCTTTCTCATAATGCCAATGCAGGATTGTACCTATTTGGTCTTCCATTTGACTTGATTTGAATTTATTTTCATCCCATTCTAAATTCAATTGAATAATATTCAATTATCTTGCTCACCCTCTCTCTGTTCTATTCACCCTCTCAATTGCTCAAGGTCATCTGCCATCTGCTTGGAAATCAGCAAACATTACTGCCCTGCTTAAAAAAGGTGCAAAAACAGATCCCTGCAACTACGGACCAATCAGCCTTCTCCCAATCATCAGCAAGGTTATGGAATCCATCATCGCTTCAGACCTTAAATCCTTCCTCTTCTCCAATGGCTTGATTTCCGATCATCAATTTGGTTTCAGACCAGGTCACTCTACGTTGGATATGCAGCTTCTGCTCTCCCAACAATGGATGGAGGTCCTCAATGCCAGCCATGAAATCAGAGCCATATCCCAAGACATATCACTTGCTTTTGACACAGTCTGGCACCCTGCCCTGCTCACCAAACTCTCTTCCCATGGTATCCAAGGCCATCTCCAATCATGGCTCGCACACTTCCTCTCCTGCCGCAGCCAACGTGTGACCCTAAATGGAGTTCTCTCATCCCCTCTTCCTGTCCAGGCTGGAATTTCTCAAGGTAGCGTTCTGGGCCCTGTTCTTTTTCGAGTTTTCATCAATGATCTCTCCGACTCTCTGGAAAATCCTCTATCTCTTTGCTGATGACTCCACCCTCTGCCGTATCATCAGTCATCCCTCAGACCAGCAAGCAGCAGCTTCTTCGCTCACTGCTGATCTGGATAAAATCACAAACTGGTCCAATGCGTGGAACATGTCTTTCAATCCTGACAAATCTCACACTCTCACTAAGTCTCTCTGAAAAGACCGTTTAGAAAATCCCCCCATCTACTTCCTCAACAATGCTCTGGAAGAAGTCCTTTCATTCAAGCTTCTGGGTCTCACTATCTGCCATGATCTTTCCTGGGAAAGCCACATTTCCAACCTGGCCTCCAAAAGCAGTCGCCGACTGGGAATCCTCCGCCGTGCAAAGTCCTTTCTCGGCCTACCTGAGCTCCTGACCACATTCAAAGCTTTCGTCTGCAGCCTGATAGAGTACTGCTCTCCCCTCTGGGCTGGTGCTCCTGCCTCTCAACCCGGCTTCACACTGTGGAAACCAAGGCATTTCGGATCATTGGTATCTCACACGATGAGGCTGAGTCTTTGGGCCTCTCACTCTCTCACCGCAGGCAGGTCGGTGGTCTTTCTGTCTTCTACCGTCTCCTCTTCAGTCCCGCCCTGCTCTGTCTGCGATATGTCCCCCCCCCCCCCATATTTCTGCAGGGCGCTCAAGACCCGTCAACAACCCCCTTCTGGTAAAAACTACCAAAATCATGAATGACTGCTCACCTTCACTCTTTTATTCCTCTTTTTTTCCTGCCTTTGGAATAAACTCCCTCACTCTCTGCAATCCCATTCTTCCCTCCAGGCCTTCAAAACAGCTGTGCACCACCACCTATCTTCCCCCATCCAAATCCTCGATCTTTTCTACCCTTGTTAATCCACCCTAAACCCACCCCCTTCAAATTCCCTGCTTTCCTTCCTGCAAATCCCTGTGGTGTCCATCTTGTATTCCCCATGTTCCCTGCCCCCATCTCTCTCCCTTCCACAAATCTCCTAATGTCTCTGTTACCCACTGTTTTGTCCTTCCCTCTCCCCTCATGCACCCTCCCCCCTTTAGCTGTACATTGTGTTAGCTCTCATACGAGCCTCGACAATGTATACAAAAAATTATTATTATTATCTATCTATAATTCCAGCAATCTCTGTGTGTGTGTCTGTCTGTTTGTCTGCGACCGCCGTTTCTCGACGACCACTGGTCCGATCTCATTGAAACTTGCCAGGAATATTGCCGGGGACCCCCGGATGTGCCTTTTCGAGGTTTGATATCGATCGGATGAGCGGTTCCCAAGTTACGGCCATTTATCTGTCGACCAATGACAAGACACGGTGCTATGACATCACGAATGAAGTCACAATTAATATTTATTTATTTATTTATTTTTGCATGATTGGCGGTCCGATCTGATTGAAACTTGCCAGGAATATTGCTGGGGACCCGCTGATGTGCCTTTTCAAGGTTTGATATTAATCGGACAAGCGGTTCGCAAGTTATGGCCATTTATCTGTCGATCAATGACAAGACACGGTGCTATGACGGCACGAATGACGTCACAATTAATGTTTATTTATTTATTTATTTATTTATTTATTTTTTGCACGATTGACGGTCCAAGCTGATTGAAACTTGCCAGGAATATTGCTGGGGACCCGTGGATGTGCCTTTTCGAGGTTTGATATTAATCGGACGAGCAGTTCCCAAGTTACGGCCATTTATCTGTCGACCAATATCTGCGAGAGAGGGGGACGGGAGAGGGGGGGATGAGAGTGGGGGCAAGAGAGGAAGGGTGAGACTAGGGGGATAGAGGAGGGGAAAAAGAGGGGGAGAGAGAGGGGGCGAGAGAGAGAGGGGGCGAGAGAGAGAGGGGCGAGAGAGGGGGGATGAGAGTGGGAGGGTGAGAGAGGGGGATGCGAGTGGGGGGCGAGAGAGGGGGGGGCGAGAGAGAGGGGCGAGAGAGGGGGGGCGAGAGAGAGGGGCGAGAGAGAGGGGCGAGAGAGTGGGGCGAGAGAGCGCTGCACATACTGGCACTCACCTACGGGCACGTACCTACGGGCCCGCCCCTACAGGTCCGTACTAGTATTATTATAATAAAAAAAAAAACCGTCATGGGTCAGGGTAAGGTGTCCAATCAAAGCAGGGTTTCATCAAAGCAGGACGTTTTGGTACCCAGTCATCACTGCCAGCAGTTATAAAGTGGCAGTTTTAATTATATATTTTATTAATTACATAACACACCAGTACACAAATGCCACACAAAACGATACAAACACCACACAAAACAAGTTCTGGTGAGGGTCTGCAATCTAATAGTGCTGTTTTTTTTGTTTATAACAACATGATGGCACATATAAATTCTGGGATAGGAGGACTAATCTTCTTGGATGCTCCTGGTGGCACAGGAAAGGCTCCTCGTAAACCTCATTCTCGCAAAAGTTTTTTTTTCCAGTGGTCATGTCCCATTGGCAGCTGCAGGCAGTAGGATTGCTGCCCAGGTTCATCAAGGTGGACAAACAGCCCATTCCTCATTTAAAATCCCACTCAAACTGACAGGCACAGAAATACCAATGTGTGCAAAAAAACGTGGCTCAGCTTTGGCATCCCTCCTTCAGAAGTGTAAAGTCATCTTCTGGGATGAAGCTACAATGTCACACCGACTGGCAGTGGAAGCTGTAGTCTAGACCGAACACTGAAGGACATCCTCAAGATCGAGCAGCAACCTCATGGGTGGGATTTTGTTGGTGTTATCAGGAGATTTCCACCAAACTCTTCCTCTGTGTCATCTTCTTGCATCTGGCAGCTTGGCTGCTGGGTAGCTATCATTTTGTTGGAGTGTGACTATGCCACTGATGCAGTGTCCCCCTTACCAGTACACTGGCACTCATTTCGTCGACCTCGGAAGGATGACAGGCTGAGTCAACCCCACCTGGTGTTAATTCAGCAGCCAAGGGGGCTCGAACTCAGGACCCTAAGATCCTAAACCAGCTTCCTCTGTGTGTGGTGGTACAAAAGCCAAGGAGATTGATGCTTGCCTCAAATATTCACATCTTTGGAAGCCTATGACAACTCTTCGTCTGACAACAAATATGCAGTCATTCCTTCACGGTGAACGCAATGCAGATCAATTTGCAACGCTGCTGTTGACGATTAGAAGTAGTCAAGTGCAAAACATTCATAACATATTTCATCAGTATACCACAGAATTTGGGGACCATTGCATCTTCAGACAAAGATCTTCAGTCGAGGATGTATCCAAACTTACTGCAACACGACAAACACATAGAGTGGCTGTGTGAACATTCAGTACTTGGTCTACACAATGATTCAGTAAAAACCTTGGGAACTTCTACAGACCTTCCCAGGGCAACCCACTTCACATGATAACCATGACTGATGATGAACCAGTGATGTAACCCACAGAGTTCCCGAACAGCTTCGAGCCTTCAGGAATGCCACCTTACCATCTCCTTGTGAAAATAGGAGTGCCCGTCATGCTGTTACACAACCTTGACCCACCAAAGCTTTGCAACGGAACTCGACTATTCATCAAACAGTTGCTGCCAAATTGCCTAAATGTCATCATCGCTACTGGACCAAACAAAGGAGAGCAAGCCATGATTCCAAGGATACCGATCATCCCATCAGACACAGGCTTGCCTTTTTAACTTTTGGCGAATTCAATTTCCGATCAAACTCTGCTTTGCTGTGACTACAAGCAAATCTCAAGAACAAAGTCTCAAGATTGTCAGCATCCCATTCACACATGTCCAGCTGTATGGCAGGGGTGGGAAGCCCCAAGGGACTACGTATACAAAAAAAAACTAACCCCTTATTGCCATTGAAATGAAAACGAAACGCAATATTGTTTACCAGGAAGTTCTTCGTGACATGGTCAGTTGCACTTTATCCTCTGTCAACATTGCAGTCCCTCATTTTCATTGCGTTACACGTTCGTTTTGACTTTGCTGCTCTATTTAGCAAGTGGTTACGTGTGTGTGTGTTCTGATTCACCGGCCACACCATCTGACCCATGGAGCTCTAAATTGGCATCAAGTGTGTCCATTCCTTTCTGATGGTTTTGCACTTTGAACTTCCAACACCAAAAGCCTCCCACAACCCCACCAATTTCCATCCTCACCACCAAACTCAGGTTCACCTGGGTGACCAGGTATCTCTCCCACTCATCTCACCAACCAACGTAGAACGGGTATTTCAGCTATACAAAGTTGAACACAAAGAGAAAATCCCTTTCGACTATACTGAAGGATGATTTGCTTCAGTATAATGGAAGTGCTACACCTCGTGCCACTGCACCCAAAACGGCACCAAGGAAAAAATTGAAACTTATCCTTTGGAGCCTTTTAAAGTTCGGAACCCTTTACAGGAAGCGCTACGCCCAAAAAGCACTGCACCTCGTGCCACAAACATGCATGTGAGCATGGACACAGTCCCGTGCGGTGAAGGCAATCCGATTGGCCAGAAGAATTAATGACCGCAGACCGACCGAATATGCCCAATCAAACAATGTGCGAATGGAGCGAAAACAGAGGGACGCCACCAGACCAGGGGATGAAGGGACAGCCGCGGGGCCAAAGGCAAGACTGATGGGGATGAAGGAGGGATTGTCGAAATGATGTTTGGTGAAGGGGATTACTGTTGGATTGAGAAAGGCAGAGAGGGGAAAGGAAGATATCACACCAAGGAAACACAAACTAACCAACGCATGCCAACCAAACAACTCTCTGACAAGGGGCCAAAGACAATCTACACAAAGACTAATGAAACTAGAAGGGCACTCAATAGAGCGCATATCTCTGCCCCGTAATGCCTGATCCACGAGAACATATCTGGCCCAATACATTTTTGAGATATTGTGCTATACTGTATATCGTTTTTGAGCCCAATCTCTCAATGGTGAAGAATCATTTTAAAATTCTAGTTGTTGGATCCGGATTCAGATCTTCATCAAAATCTAATCAATTCATCATGGTCAAACACCCAACTTGTCCACCAAGTTTTGTCCGAATCAGTCCACAACTTTTTGAGATATCGTGTTATATATCGGTTTAGCCCTATCTCTCAATGGTGAAGAATCACTTGAAAAATTCTAGAAGTCAGATCCGGATCGTCACCAAAATCTAATGAGTTCGTTCTTGTCACACACCGAACCAGTCCACAAAATTTAATCTGGATCCGTCCACAACTTTTTGAGATATCCTGTACAAAGACAAACAAACAAACAGACAGAAAAGAATGAAAATAACTTCCTTCACCTTCGTTGACGCATGTAATAACTGATTCTCGGGTCTCCTATGCTTCCATTATACGCAGCACCTCTGCCCCCCCCTCCCCTGGGCTAAGTTTCCAAAACCATAATAATATGTTGATACCTCAAGTCGAAGTGCTTTGCCATGTATTGCTGACCTACTCAGATCAGGTACCTACTCAGATCAGGACTTTGTTGTTGTTCTTTCGGCTGCTCCCGTTAGGGGTCGCCACAGCGGATCATCCGTTATGATCCGCATACTGATTTGGCACAGGTTTTACGCCGGATGCCCTTCCTGACACAACCCTGGTCGACTCTTACGACACAGGGATAAGGATTGGGTTTCGCCATGATTCCAGTCTGCCCTACACCCTCTCATAGCACGGCCCAGCGCATAGCTCCCGTCCTCAAACGATCCTCCAACCCAAGCCTCCGAGTAGCCGGATTACAGGCGCTACGCCCGGTCCCTCCTGACTTTTTTAATTGATATTTTTTATTGTCATTCTTTTTGTGAAGTTAAGACTCATGATAAAGCTAGAACACTGAATGGATCAGGATGCAACAGAACAAAGGGAACAGTAGAAAGATGGGGGAAGCACCAACAGCAGGGATGAAAGACAAAATCGAGGGAGACTTGGACAAATAAGGGATGTGGGGAGGAACGAGGGATTTGGGAGGATGCACGGCGCAGACAAAATGGATATAGAAGCAAACTCTGAGGAAGGAAAAATTGGAAATCTGGTGGGGGATATTGGTGAGGGTGCACTTGTGATTTGCATTTGTTTTTCAGACATATTCATCCACAAGACTCTTCTTCTTCTTCAATAGCAACCGCAGGTTTTTGTCCCTTCTTGTTGGGTCGGCCAGTGGTAACGGTTGTGGCCCAAGTCTTTCACGGACCGGGTCACTAGCCCTGACGTTTGATTGGCATGAATTTAGACTTGTTCAGGTCACCAGCGAAACCTTGACATCTCGTCACAAAAGACGTGATGGGATCTTTAACACCCACCCACGCCCTAAGCGCAGCCACATGGTCCTCCAGCTTATGTCCTTTGCATGGACGGCATACACATTTATGCACCACTCCACTCCAGGAGCAGATCCAGAAATATTTTGGGTGGGGTGGGGGGTGGGTTTACTTCAGGTTTAGATATTCTCATATTGTGAAATATACCACCTAGCCTTATTCAAGTCAATGTAATCGTCGAGGAAAAACCGGTTAATCTATCCAGAGCGAGCAGTAACCGACCATAAATTTACTTTCTCCACAGGAAATTTTGGGAATATCAAGCTCTTTGACGAAAAGGCCTCAGGCCTGTCACTAACTGATTCTAAAGAAAAGCTGAAGATTTTGGAATCTTTGTGATGGATCTTTACAACAACAATGTAAATACACAAAATGTTTCCAATACAAATCAATGAAAATATCGAACGGACAAGCACAAGATGGGGTGAAATGACCCCGAGCACTAAACTTAAACTCGCCATTGTGGATCATGAGATCATTAATTATAATAATGGACGATGTAGCCACTAAAACGTTGAATTACCTGATGAAATAGTTCAGGATTGTGTTACGACCTAGCCCTTGGGTAGAGGGCTCAGGGTACCGCCTATTGCTCCGGAGGTCCTGATTGACGTTCTCGGGATACCAATACGTACCCCGTGTGCGGTCGCGCTGTATAAGCAGTCAGATGTGACCGAGCGACGTTAGCATCCTAATGCTGATGCCAATTCACACCCCACACTCTTAAACACACAGTATCGTATGCAAATCCAAGGATGCAATACAAAATTCAAAACAGAGGAACACATGCAAATCTTTTACTCAGGACAAAGAAACACAGGGTATACCATGAAGCAATGAATAAACCATGTTAGAAAAAATGAATATAATAAAATATATGCAGTCGTAATAATTAAGAAATAAAAGGACAGACAGGCACCAAGACAAAATGGACAAGACAGACAATTCCACGGCCCACCAGGTATTCCTTGCTAATCCCAAGGGGGCAGGGAGGGGAAGCAAAATAACAAAATAATATTTGCCAGGATATACAGAAAATAATGTCTGAAGAAGAAAGGTGGGGGGAAGAAGAAGAAGAAGAAGAAGAAGAAATCAAGCCTGTTTGAGTTGACGTTCCAACGGCCTCGCCCGAGCCACAGGCCACAAGTCTGACACTTCACTACCACCCCTCTCTCTATGGAAGGGTTCTCAAACTTCGCCAATGAACGAACCGGAGCAATTCCTGCAACACCTTGAAGCCACAAGTTGCTTCAGGTCGGCTTGGGTGACACTCTGGAGGAGGAAACACTTCTGCTCCCCCTTCGACCAACGTGTCCCAGTGAGGCTATCCTCTACCTCAGTGTCTTCAACACATACGGTGCCTCCAACTGGCGGCCCTCGGAGAGATCACTCAAATCCTCAATGAGGTCTTACAGTCCAGGTCTCTCGTCACTCAGGCCAGACGGCGCTTTCTGCATTCATTCCCGCCTTTTTCTCTCGCCCTCTCGCCAACTTTACACCCGTGGCACCCGCTCACACCTTCATTTCCTCTCCACCATCTTTGTACTTTTTTACTTTTTCTCACCCAAAAAACCAACACAGCTATTTTTTGCACAAGACCGCGTGAAGCCACGAAGGGGTAATATAAGGCAGAAGGGGGAGTTAGGTCCCGTAGCAGAAGGATCGAAAACAAAACAAGAACAAAAAGGAAGAAAGAAACCCATCTTGAGAACCACAGCACCCATGGCAAAACCAATGCAATTCCACCCCCCCCCCCCCGGTGAACGTAGCAATTGTACAACGCTTTGCTGTCGGACACGATCCCAAAAATGATGCCTTTCCCTTTGGAGCCAAAACCAAACATTGAGTCGCAGAGATGAACAAGGAACAAGCGAAGAAAAGTATCACAGCTCGGATGAAATGCCGAGTGAAAGCAAAAGACGCGCGATTGCCGATTGTCCAATGATATCTCGTACAACGATAATGTGACATAATTGTAAGAGTGGAGGGGAAGGGGGGATTCATGGTGACCCCCCCCCCCCACACTCCTGGATCCGCCATTGAGCCTTCTTCATGCAAAATAAGAGTGAATATCAAGATTAAGATTCCAATGCAAGTTGGAAGGCTCACTGGTAAATGCACATAACTCAAAGATATCCAACAACACTACAACCTCCAATCAATGACAGAGATAATAATTAAGGAGCAAATTGAGATAAGACAGGGTGAGCTTTAACTTTCCTTCAAGGGATACCATATTTCTTGTTTGTGCGTTTCATGTCATGATATCATGAAGGGATTATTTTTTCTCATTACTTACACAATTTGTTCATCATCCCCACGTTGCTTCTTCTTCTTCTTTTTTTTCCATCTCCACCTTTGCCTAAGTTGAAAGACATTGAAAAAGTCAATACATTGTACATGTTCATAGATATATCAAAAATCAGGTTAAAAAAAACAACTGAAGATGAGGAAAGATGAAACTTATTTACTTCAGTCGCTTCCAAAAAGTTGTTTTCTTTGGAGAAGCACGTGGAGTTGGCTGATTTATATCAGAACCTCGTGAACCAGATTGGTTCATCTTCGTTTCCCTGAAAAACAATATCCTTTGAAATCTACAATTTAATAAAGGTGTGGTAAACTGAATATCATACACATACTCCAATTTAATAAATCTTCAATGAAACAGACAAGGTATGTGATGCATGGGGACGAGGAAGTGAAGTGGGGGGGGGGCGGAATGAGCAGGGTACAAGAGGTATGACGCTCAGGGCCGGGGACACAGGATCGGCTGGACGAGGGAGGAGGGTCGCACGGGGCACGGGAGGTGGTACACGAGGGCATGGGAGGTGGTACGCTCGCGCCTAAGACACACAAGGCTGGAGAGTGCGACACGAGTGGCTGGGATGTGTAGGGCCAGGTCAGGGTGATGCACGGGGAGAGAGAGGGCAATGCGCGGCCTGAGGAGGTGAGATGTGTGGCGTCAGGAAGGGGTGAAGCACGGGGCCGGGTAAGGGTGACGTACAGGGACGGGGAGGCTGGATGAGTGTGACTGGGTGTGGGTGAAGCGCAGGGTCGGGTAGGAGGGACATGCGGAGCCATAGAGAAGGGAGATGTGGGGCCGGAGAGGTGGGCGTGATGAGATAGATGTGCTCGCCTGGAGAGACAAAACATGCATGGTGAGAGAGACAGACATGCAGGCCTGGACAGGTGAGACACGTGAAGCAGGGCACATGTGGCCGGAGAGGCGGGATGTGTTGGGTGGAAGAGTTGGACAAGTGAAGTGAGATGTGCCCTGCCGGTGTGGCAAGACATGCCAAACTGGGGCCAGAGAGGCCGATACACAGGACTAAAGAGGCCGGGCAGCTGGGCCCGGACAGGTGGGACACGTATATTTGGGCGGGACTGAACACGTGGGGAGAGATAGTGAATGAGGTTTAAAAATTTGTTCATTCCTCATCCAACAAGCTTCACTCCCACACCCACCCCTGAAAGTAAAGACAAAATCCCTTCTCCACACTCCTCACCTTGTGAATGATTTTATGTGGACAAGGAGCTGATACTCCAGGTCCCCTGCCTTTTGGGTGGTATGGGGAATCGAGCTGTGCAAGATGAAAGATAAATGTTGAACGGTTTTTCAAATATTGTGTACACAAAAGGACATGGACGGATGATTGGTCGGCGGCCGATTGGTGCGTTGGACGGAGCTCATTTTCATGTCCCGACCTTGTTGGAGGGGGAAGAATAAATTGATCTGTTTGATGACGTCACGTTTACTGAATGCAGGTATTATGGGATAAATGGTCTCCTCCAAGGTTTCCTTCATATTAGTTGACAATATTGTTCACATTTTATTTTCAATGAAGATGAAAAATCATAATTATTTACTTCACATACTTCACAATCCCGGTTTGTCTGTTCTTCCCCACGTGCCCGACATCTCCGAACCCCACACATCCCTCCTCCACGTCGATGTTCGGGTGTTCACCGACACGATGTGCGGTGCAGGAAACGCGGGTTAAACAGGGCTGTGTTCACTTCCCAAGTCTCTTGTGGAGCGCTTGCCAAGCCGCTTAAGCACTCCGTGGGAAACCGTTGCTAAGGAACGGCTGGCCTGGCAAGCGCGAGCGAGCTGCTCGGTTCCTGAACACGGCCCGGGATTCCAAATCGTTTTGTTAACCGAACGGGATCACGAGTTCTGATTGAGGATTGAAAGATGGGATTCTTGGCTGGATCGCGGGTGTGGAGACAATGTTGTGGTTCATTCACGTTTACCTCACTTTCCGTGGTAAAGGAATCACAACCACAACCTCCGACTGAGTCGACAAGGAATAAATACATTTCGTGTGTCCGTAATGAAGGAGATATCATCCCGAACCTCACAGAGAATATCGTTAAAAGTAAATAATTACACTTACCCGTCCACACGGCGCGGAGAATGTAAAAATAATTAATTACTTTCCACACGGAAACATTAAAATGTCCAATTCACTTCGTGTTGTGAAAACATACGTGAAGAAGAAGACTCTCGTCGTTCTCTTCTCCTGTGGTAATAAAATGGCCGAGTCTTGTTTCACAGACACAGCGTTTTTACACACGAAGGCGTCGAAATCACGTCCGTCAAACGAAGACGTCCATCTTGGTCGGACTGAATTTTCCCACCAATTGTGACGTCACCCTTTTGTTGTTACCACGTGGGGTATTTGAGTCACGTGACCCTCCCTCCCCGTGTGTACGTCACAATGAGGATTCGAAGCGTGATCAGATCGGATTCTCAATCTTTATCAGGGTTATTTATCGTGGGGAAGAGTTTCTGCACCTACTGCTTGATTTCGGGGTTGGGGGAACCAGGACATGATTAAACATAATTTTACTATTTTTATTAATATTAAAATAATAAGGTTGTTGTTTATTCAAATTTGATCTTCAGTAAATCATACTCGGTTGTAATAGTTGGAGTATCCCTCCGTTGTGAGTTTGGGAGTTCTGTGGTTCGAACACCCCAACCCTGACTTGTGATGAAGCTTTTTTCAATGGTCGGTGCCCCCCCCCCACCATCCCTTTTAATTACTGAGCTTCAAGAAAAGAAGCGGCACGGACCATTTTTTAAATGTCGTCGACATCTATTGACTATTATTTATCTTATGATTATTCCATCTGTCTCTTCGATTCTTCGATATTATTATTATTATCATTATTATTATTATAATTAATATTATTACCTATCTATCCATTTTTTTGTCCAATCACCACTGGCCGATCTGTTTGCACGTTTGGGGAGGGGCTTCCCACATTCAGGGAGGGGCTTCCCAGTTCAGGGAGGGGCTTCCCATATTCAGGGCGGGCTTCCCAGTTCAGAGAGGAGCTTCCCAGTTCAGGGAGGGGCTTCCCACATTCAGGGAGGGGCTTCCAACATTCAGGGAGGGGCTTCCAACATTCAGGACAGGGCTTCCCACATTTAGGGAGGGCTTCCCACATTCAGGGCGCGGCTTCCCACATTCAGGGCGGGGCTTCCCACATTCAGGGAGGGCTTCCCACATTCAGGGAGGGCTTCCACATTCAGGGCGCGGCTTCCCACATTCAGGGCGGGGCTTCCCACATTCAGGGAGGGGCTTCCCACATTCAGGGCAGGGCTTCCCTCATTCAGGGCGGGGCTTCCCACATTCAGGGCGGGGCTTCCCACATTCAGGGCAGGGATTCCCACATTCAGGGCGGGGCTTCCCACATTCCGTGCGGGGCTTCCCACATTCAGGGCGGGGCTTCCCACATTCAGGGAGGGGCTTCTCACATTCAGGGCGGGGCTTCCAACATTCAGGGCGGGGCTTCAAAATCTAATTTTGTTTGCTCTGTATTGCTGTGAGGAAGTGACGTCATGATGAGGGAGGGGGGATCGCCCCGATCGTGAAGTGGATTGTTCACCAAATGACCCCATCAAGACCCCGGGTCCACGTTCCATTTGGTTGTATTATATATAAATTATAAATTAAAATACAACGGACTCGTGAGAGCACAACAATGATAACTTCCATCACCACGTTTTACATTTTAAACTTCGTGCTCCGTGACGATGGGTCACGTGTTGGTGTTTACAAACTGTTTCCATCCGGTTTAACATTTCTCTTCATTACTCGTCACCTCCACACACTAAATAAATCCCTATTCCGGTGTTAGTAATTATGGGGCTGCCTGCTGTGCACATCCCTTATCATGTATAATGGGGTTTAACATGGAGATCACCCGAAGGCCCAAGGCATGGAGGGGTTATAACTGTAACTATTGGACGTTTGTTTGGTAATGACGTGTCGATCAAACCCAGTCACGTCTCGCGCCGTGCGGGACCAATCAGCGACGGCCAGGATCACGTGTCACGTTGGTTCCTTCACCTCCTCGTCTTCCTCTCTTTCCCTTTTTGACGTCTTGGATTGTAATCTCCACCTTCCTTTCATTTCACCCTCTTTATAATGTGTGCGTTCATCCGAGGATAATTGTATAATCAGTGATCTTATTATTTTTTCTCTTTCACGGTGGAGTTTCCTGGAAGACCACGACACGTATGTCCACGAAAAACGCCATGCCGTATGACATGACGTATGACGTATGTCGTCCGACGTGCAGGCGTGTGAGGTGAAATGGTGAGCATGGTTGGAGGCCTCAGCGAGTGTGTTTGATTGGAAGGATATCCTCGAAGTGGCACAATTTCCTCCAAGCTGTGTCTCGCCTGGGTTCAAATCCCGCTGTTTCACAGGCAGAGTGATTCATCATTGTGTGTGCCATCCCTCGGATGCACTTTAAAGGGAAACTGTGCTGAAAAATTGTCAGGATCAGGAAAGTGATTTTTACACCATAACACGTGGTATTTTACATCATAACACGTGGTATTTTACACCATAACACGTTCAATTTTACACAATAACACGTGGTATTTTACAACATAACACGTGGTATTTTACACCATAACACGTGATATTTTACAACATAACACGTGGTATTTTACACCATAACACGTGATATTTTACAACATAACACGTGGTATTTTACACCATAACACGTGGTATTTTACACCATAACACGTGGTATTTTACACCATAACACGTGGTATTTTACACAATAACACGTGGTATTTTACACCATAACACGTGGTATTTTACACAATAACACGTGGTATTTTACAACATAACACGTGGTATTTTACACCATAACACGTGATATTTTACAACATAACACGTGGTATTTTACACCATAACACGTGGTATTTTACACCATAACACGTGGTGTTTTACACCATAACACAGGATATTTTACAACATAATACGTGCTATTTTACACCATAACACGTTCAATTTTACACCATAACACGTGGTATTTTACACCATAACTCGTGGTATTTTACATCATAACAAGTGGTATTTTACACCATAGCACCTGGTATTTTACACCATAACACGTGGTATTTTATACCATAACACGTGGTATTTTACACCTAACACGTGGTATTTTACACCATAACACGTGATATTTTACACCATAGCACGTGGTATTTTACACCATAACACGTGGTATTTTACACCATAACACGTGGTATTTTACACAATAACACGTGGTATTTTACAACATAACACGTGGTATTTTACACCATAACACGTGATATTTTACAACATAACACGTGGTATTTTACACCATAACACGTGGTATTTTACACCATAACACGTGGTGTTTTACACCATAACACAGGATATTTTACAACATAATACGTGCTATTTTACACCATAACACGTTCAATTTTACACCATAACACGTGGTATTTTACACCATAACTCGTGGTATTTTACATCATAACAAGTGGTATTTTACACCATAGCACCTGGTATTTTACACCATAACACGTGGTATTTTATACCATAACACGTGGTATTTTACACCTAACACGTGGTATTTTACACCATAACACGTGATATTTTACACCATAGCACGTGGTATTTTACACCATAACACGTGGTATTTTACACCATAACACGTGGTATTTTACACCATAACACGTGATATTTTACACCATAACATGTGATATTTTACACCGTAACACGTGATATTTTACACCATAACACGTGGTGTTTTACACTGTAACACGTGATATTTTACACCATAACACGTGGTGTTTTACAGCGTAACACGTGGTATTTTACATCATAACACGTGGTGTTTTACACCATAACACGTGCTATTTTACACCATAACATGTGCTATTTTATACCATAACACGTGGAATTTTACACCATAACACGTGCTATTTTATACCATAACACGTGGTATTTTACACCATAACACGTGGTATTTTACACCATAACTCGTGGTATTTTACACCATAACACGTGGTATTTTACACCATAGCACGTGGTATTTTACACCATAACACGTGGTATTTTATACGATAACACGTGGTATTTTACACCACAACATGTGATATTTTACACCGTAACACGTGGTATTTTACATCATAACACGTGGTGTTTTACACCATAACATGTGCTATTTTATACGATAACACGTGGTATTTTACACCATAACACGTGGTATTTTACACCATAACACGTGGTATTTTACACCATAACTCGTGGTATTTTACACCATAACACGTGGTATTTTACACCATAACACGTGGTATTTTACACCATAACACGTGGTATTTTACACCATAACTCGTGGTATTTTACACCATAACACGTGGTATTTTACACCATAACACGTGGTATTTTACACCATAACTCGTGGTATTTTACATCATAACAAGTGGTATTTTACACCATAGCACGTGGTATTTTACACCATAACACGTGGTATTTTATACCATAACACGTGGTATTTTACACCATAACACGTGGTATTTTACACCGTAACACGTGGTATTTTACATCATAACAAGTGGTATTTTACACCATAGCACGTGGTATTTTACACCATAACACGTGGTATTTTATACCATAACACGTGGTATTTTACACCACAACATGTGATATTTTACACCGTAACACGTGGTATTTTACATCATAACACGTGGTGTTTTACACCATAACATGTGCTATTTTATACGATAACACGTGGTATTTTACACCATAACACGTATTTTACACCATAACACGTGGTATTTTAAACCATAACTCGTGGTATTTTACACCATAACACGTGGTATTTTACACCATAACACGTGATATTTTACACCATAACATGTGATATTTTACACCGTAACACGTGATATTTTACACCATAACACGTGGTGTTTTACACTGTAACACGTGATATTTTACACCATAACACGTGGTGTTTTACACCGTAACACGTGGTATTTTACATCATAACACGTGGTGTTTTACACCATAACACGTGCTATTTTACACCATAACATGTGCTATTTTATACCATAACACGTGGAATTTTACACCATAACACGTGCTATTTTATACCATAACACGTGGTATTTTACACCATAACACGTGGTATTTTACACCATAACTCGTGGTATTTTACATCATAACAAGTGGTATTTTACACCATAGCACGTGGTATTTTACACCATAACACGTGGTATTTTATACGATAACACGTGGTATTTTACACCACAACATGTGATATTTTACACCGTAACACGTGGTATTTTACATCATAACACGTGGTGTTTTACACCATAACATGTGCTATTTTATACGATAACACGTGGTATTTTACACCATAACACGTGGTATTTTACACCATAACACGTGGTATTTTACACCATAACTCGTGGTATTTTACACCATAACACGTATTTTACACCATAACACGTGGTATTTTACACCATAACACGTGGTATTTTACACCATAACACGTGGTATTTTACACCATAACTCGTGGTATTTTACATCATAACAAGTGGTATTTTACACCATAGCACGTGGTATTTTACACCATACCACGTGGTATTTTATACCATAACACGTGGTATTTTACACCATAACACGTGGTATTTTACACCGTAACACGTGGTATTTTACATCATAACAAGTGGTATTTTACACCATAGCACGTGGTATTTTACACCATAACACGTGGTATTTTATACCATAACACGTGGTATTTTACACCACAACATGTGATATTTTACACCGTAACACGTGGTATTTTACATCATAACACGTGGTGTTTTACACCATAACATGTGCTATTTTATACGATAACACGTGGTATTTTACACCATAACACGTATTTTACACCATAACACGTGGTATTTTAAACCATAACTCGTGGTATTTTACATCATAACAAGTGGTGTTTTACACCATAGCATGTGGTACTTGACACCATAACACTTGGTACTTTACACCACTACATGTGATATTTTACACCGTAACACGTGGTATTTTACATCATAACACGTGGTGTTTTACACCATAACATGTGCTATTTTATACGATAACACGTGGTATTTTACACCATAACACGTGGTATTTTACACCATAACACGTGGTATTTTACACCATAACTCGTGGTATTTTACACCATAACACGTGGTATTTTACACCATAACACGTGGTATTTTACACCATAACACGTGGTATTTTACACCATAACACGTGGTATTTTACACCATAACTCGTGGTATTTTACATCATAACAAGTGGTATTTTACACCATAGCACGTGGTATTTTACACCATAACACGTGGTATTTTATACCATAACACGTGGTATTTTACACCATAACACGTGGTATTTTACACCGTAACACGTGGTATTTTACATCATAACAAGTGGTATTTTACACCATAGCACGTGGTATTTTACACCATAACACGTGGTATTTTATACCATAACACGTGGTATTTTACACCACAACATGTGATATTTTACACCGTAACACGTGGTATTTTACATCATAACACGTGGTGTTTTACACCATAACATGTGCTATTTTATACGATAACACGTGGTATTGTACACCATAACACGTATTTTACACCATAACACGTGGTATTTTAAACCATAACTCGTGGTATTTTACATCATAACAAGTGGTGTTTTACACCATAGCATGTGGTACTTGACACCATAACACTTGGTACTTTACACCATACTACGTGGTACTTTACGCCATAACACGTGGTATTTTGCGTCGGTTTTCACATTTGCGTCGGGACGTCATAAGGCTGCACTTTGTCTGAATAGGTTTTATAATATTGTTGTGTTGCTGTTTTATGTTATTAACCTCCGCCATTGAAGATCGGAGGTTACTGTTTTCACCCCTTTCTGTTTGTTTGTTTGTTTGTTTGTTTGTAAACAGTATTACGGAAAAAAAAACTCCTAGACGGATTTCGACGAAACTTGGTGGGGGGGGGGGGTGTTAGGTCTGGTCCAAGGATCATGCCATTAGATTTTGGACTTGGTCCAAAATCCAATATGGCCGCTCTGGCTGCCAATTTGAAAAAATATTCGAATTTTTTTTTTTTTACATTTATACATGTTTTAAGTGATTTTCAACCCCCCCCCCAAAAAAAATTGTTACAGAAAAAAAATTTTTTCAAATTTTTTTTCAACAAAATTTCGATTTCTTTTTTTTTTTTTTTGCATTTCTACATGTTATAAGTGATTTCCAACAAAAAAAACATGCCAAAATTATAATTGCGGCTTATTTTGGAACTTCAGGTGGATATACCCACGTAAAATCAATTTCTGTCTCAAGGAATCTCGTTATGACGAATTAATTGAGACGTAAAAGTTAAAAGTTGCAAACTATAACTCTGTGAGCACTGTTGACGTCAAATTGAATGAATAGGATATCAGGTTCACTTGAGTGACCTAGCAGTATTGGCGGCGGAAGTTTTGCACTCTACCGAGTGCTCCCCCTCTAGTTACACCTGTTGTTACCTCCGCCACTGAAGGTGAAGGAGGTTATGTTTTCACCCCTTTCTGTCTGTTTGTTTGTGCGCAGGATATCTCAAAAAGTTGTGGACGGATTCGGACGAAACCTGGTGGACACGTTGGATGTGTGGCAAGGAAGAATTGATTCAATTTTGGTGAAGATCCGGATTCGGATCTGGACACGAGAATTATTTAATTTTTAAAGTGATTCTTCACCCTTGAGAGATGGGGCCAAAAACGATATAGATCATATTTCAAAAACGTATTGGGCCAGATATGTTCTACTGGATCAAGCATTACGTGGCGGAGGTATGCGCTCTACCAAGTGCCCTTCTAGTTTTTTAATTACTGCAATATGTTATTACTCCTGGGGATTATGGCTCATCCTGGTAGATGTTATAAACAACTTTTGTACAAACAGCTAAAAAACAAAGCTCGTGGGATTTTCGACTCACCCTGTAATAAAATAGCTTCATATACGTTCTAATGGAAGAAAAGAGATTAATTTCTTTATTACCTTATTCAACATATCCTAATCCAGATTTTTCTTTAAAAAAAAAAACTATTTAGACTCTAAAATTTCTAAATAGATTATTCATTTATTTATTTATTTATGCTCTAAATTTTAGAGCATATTGTCTTGCAGCGTACCACCATTTCATCTCTTGATTGGACAGAAAACTCTGCAGAAAACTAACCGCATCCCTATACCATCATGTGTAGTCATAGCTGTCAAAGACAGATACCCAGAGGAAGATGGCAACTATGAGGGCTACCATGAACCGACACACATAGATTGAAATTTCACACCATTCTCATTTTGACGTTGTGCAGACCTCTGTTTTCTATTAATCGACCGTAATCATAATAACAATAATAATGATACCGCGACACCATCATAATTCTCTGCAATGGAAATTAATTTCATAATCAGGATAGAGAATTCAAGGATACAATCATATAACAAGGTGAAGAATCGTAATAAAGAAGAGGTGAATTAATTTGCATACGTCTTGTGCATTTTCTTAACTCGTTACACTTTCTGATGACACAGTAAATAGTGTACATGTAGTGTGTACATCCTATATCTACACTTATTTTACATGTGACATGTGTAAAAGAATCATTGATTTACTTTTAATACACCATGAAAGAGGGAGCGAGCGAGACCAAGGTTGATATGGATAAACCATGGATATATCATACTGCTCCTCCTCTTCATCCCCACTGTCCTCCACATCATTATCATCATCATCATCATCATCATTATCATTGCCCTCCCAAGCACTACCATCATCATCATCATCATTATCATTGCCCTCCCAAGCACTACCATCATCATCATCATCATCATCATCATCATCATCATCATCACCATCATCATCCCAAGCACCATCATCATCCCAAGCACTATCATCATTATCATCGTCATCATCCCAAGCACTATCATCATCATCATCATCCCAAGCACTATCATCATCATCCCAAGCACTATCATCATCATCATCACCATCCCAATCACTATGATCATCATCATCATCATCATCATCCCAAGCACTATCATCATCATCATCACCATCATCATCCCAAGCACTATCATCATCATCATCGTCATTATCCCAAGCACTATCATCATCATCATCATCATCCCAAGCACTACCATAACCACCATCATCATGATCATCATCCCAAGCACTACCATAACCACCATCATCATGATCATCATCCCAAGCACTACCATAACCACCATCATCATCATCATCATCCCAAGCACTACCATAACCACCACCATCATCATCATCATCATCATCATCATCATCCCAAGCACTACCATAACCACCATCATCATCATCATCCCAAGCACTACCATAACCTCCATCATCGTCATCATCATCATCATCATCATCCCAAGCACTACCATAACCACCATCATCATCATCATCCCAAGCACTACCATAACCTCCATCATCGTCATCATCATCATCATCATCATCCCAAGCACTACCATAACCACCATCATCATCATCCCAAGCACTACCATAACCACCACTATCATCATCATCATCATCATCATCCCAAGCACTACCATAACCACCATCATCATCATCATCATCATCATCATCATCATCATCATCCCAAGCACTACCATAACCACCATCATCATCATCATCATCCCAAGCACTTCCATAACCACCACCATCATCATCATCATCATCATCCCAAGCACTACCATAACCACCACCATCATCATCATCATCATCATCATCATCATCATCATCATCCCAAGCACTACCATAACCACCATCATCATCATCATCCCAAGCACTACCATAACCTCCATCATCGTCATCATCATCATCATCATCATCATCATCATCCCAAGCACTACCATAACCACCATCATCATCATCAACATCATCATCCCAAGCACTACCATAACCACCACCATCATCATCATCATCCCAAGCACTACCATAACCACCATCATCATCATCATCATCATCCCAAGCACTACCATAACCATCATCATCATCATCATCATCATCCCAAGCACTACCATAACCACCATCATCATCATAATCATCCCAAGCGCTACCATAACCACCATCATCATCATCATCATTATCATCATCATCCCAAGCACTACCATAACCACCATCATCATCATCGCCCTCCCAAGCACTACCATAACCACCATCATCATCATCATCCCAAGCACTACCACCACCATCATCATCATCATCATCATCATCCCAAGCACTACCCTAACAACCATCACCACAAAGCCTTGAGACAATCCTCAAAAACTAGAAATTTCCTCTGCTGTGCAGGACCAGAGAAAGGTTGTGTATAGGATGAATATGTATTATCGGATTCTGAGCTGCTTGTATGATCATTCGGTGTGTCATCAGATTCGAAATCTGTTGATTCTGAATTGTCATCAAAGTAAGAAGACAATGGGTCTAATGTCTCTGTCAGTGTTGGTTGATGCATGTATTCTTGATTTGGTGGAGCACACTCCATGATGGGATCTGTGCTAACAGATGAATCACGTGACAGACGTGGCTTGGTCATGTTTATGGGAAAAACCTGTTTTGGATGTAAAACTACAGCTTTTACTGGTGACTCTTGGTTTAACTTGGAGGGACTCACTGCGGTCTTGGGAACCTCAGTTTGGGTGGCCACTAACTTCACGGGTGATGTCGTACAGCGTCTCCACCAGCACTGGCACTCCTCATTCAGAAAACTCTTGTTCTGGAAAATGTCATCATTCATGTGTTATTCGTAAAATTAATATTTCCAAAAATTACCCTGGAAAGGAACTTTTAAAATTTAATATACAAATTGCCCTTGTAATTTGGGATTTTATTAGTCACCTATATCTGTAAATCCCCTGACTACTGAAATTCAAAATTACCCATGATATTTAATCAATTACCAAAAAACGTTTGTTGTTGTTGTTGTTGTTGTTGTTGTTGTTGTTGTTGTTGTTGGGGAGAGGGCAAAATAAAGTTCGGTGGTGTCAAAGTACTGGCCGAACTATACATTATGGGAGTGAGGAGATGGAGGCGGGAAGGTGGGGTGGGTGTGGGGAGTAACATCACATGAAAAGGCAGATCAAAATACAAAAATACTCCTTCCCTCCCCGCCCCCCATTCACCTTCCTTTCTCCCACCTCCCCTTTCCTCTTTCTCTCTCCTCTCTCCTCCCCCCCAACTCTTTCTCCATTTCCCCCTACCCCATCCTCCCACCCTTTTTTCTGCACTCCCCCTTCACTCACCCCTCCTCAATATTAGTCACCAACTTTGTTGCCCCCACCCAACTGGAGGTAGAGTTCGTCTGAGCATCCATACCCATGACAACAATCAATTCATTGGAAGCTCGTTAGTCCCACCCAGAGGCAGAGTTATGAGCAAACAGACACAGACTTTGCTTTATATAATAGATATGAGCTGTATCTGAATGTTGGCTTCCATTGGAACCATAATCATAACTCTGACAAAGGAATCACCAAATATCTGTCTCCTTGGATGTCTCCAACATCTTGTCTGCCTGCTGATGATGAGTTCGATACTTCATCTGCTGTCTTTGTCAAAGCAGCTTCTTCCTTGAGGCATTCATTGAGAACCTTCAAACATCGAGCACGTCACGTTTTACAGATATAACCTTATTTGTCAATGTTACTAGTTCCATCCAAATGCACCTTGGAAACCAAAACTGATATAAATTAGAAGGGCACTCGGTGGAGCACATACCTCCGCCACATAATGCATGACCCACCAGAACATATCTGGCCCAATACATTTTTGAAATATCATGCTATATACCTTTTTTGGCTGGGAGTTGGTGGGAGTTTTGCAGAGTACCCTTTGTACTCTGCAGTTGGGAGTTATTTCCAGAATAAAATGATTCGATTTTGGTGAAGATCCAAATCCAGATGCGGATACGAGAATTATTTAATTCTTAAAGCGATTCTTCACCATTGAGTGATAACCACTCGAGGAGCCTGGATGGCTTTATGTTCCTCGTGTGGTTATATCTGTTCCATGTGTGGTTATATCTGTGCCACATGTGGTTATATCTATGCCACATGTGGTTTTATCTGCTCCACGTGTGGTTATATGTTCCATGTGTGGTTATATCTGTGCCACATGTGGTTTTGTCTGTTCCACATGTGGTTATATCTTTTCCACGTGTGGTTATATCTTTGACAGTTGCGGTTTTAACTGTTCCTCGTGGGGTTATATCTGTACCACGTGTGGTTATATCTATGTCATGTGTGTGGTTCTATCTGATCCACATGTGGTTATATCTGTTCCACGTGTGGTTATATTGTTGCGGTTGTGGAAATTCACAAAACATCATTCAGGTTCCCCAGAGATCAGTTATTTCGATAAGTATGTGTTTCAGGTTAGAATCCGCACCGATGTGCAAAGGGAATTGTTCGTGTGCCGGGCTGTGAATCTTTGAGGTAGCCATTATTGTTTTTCTATCTTTTATTTTAACAAACATCACAACGCCATCATCTCCTACAAACATCGCGAACAGACAACAGCTGCCATCATCTCCCCACCAGACGACAAACAATGCCACCTCTGCACGAGCCGCCATTGTGCGCTCCGGTGAACAGCCGTGGCGCGAGCCGATTGCCATATTCGGATGACAGGAGGGCTTTTCCGGAGCAAACCAGTGACGTCGAACATGGGTTTTCCAGCGAGGCTTTCGAGGGGTGAGAGGTCGGAGGTGAAGAGTGGGTGGAGCCCCGGCCTCAGGTGAGAGTTCAAGGGACGGCTCGCCCAGACCAATAAAATGGCAGAGCTCGAACGAGTTATCTCAGTTCTCGCAGAGAAGGAAGTCTCTCTCAGAATCGTGGCAGCCATCGGAGTCGTGGAGAAGCCGCAGTCATCGGAGTCGTGGAAAAGCGGTCAGCTGCAGTGGAGTCCAGCGCGTTCGTCGGAGTCCGGGTGAGGAGAGCCAGTCGGAGGCGCTTGGGACAACGATTGACGAGACCGCGGCGGAGCTTGGTGGTCCGGGCGAATGGCCCTGAAGGCGGTCGAGCGGCATCGCTGAGGTGGTGGACGGGTTACAGAGAGCATCAACTCTAAAAGAGCAAGGACCCGTTCACTCCTCCGAAAGCGTCGCCGGCCAGGCCCGATCAAAGACCACGACAAAAGCCGGACCACCGAGGAGAACCAAGCAGCTGCTCAAGCCGCTCTCGCAGCTGCTTAAGCAGCTCGGCCGCTCAAGCGACTGTCGCATTGCGACACGGGGGCCAGGCAGAGACACCACGGGTCACAGACCCGAAGACGTTCGAGCCGTCACCAGGGGCAGCCAGGTAACCTGCACGGCCTCTCGTGAGCCTTCAGTCATCCAGGCTCCGGGTTCGAATAAAGCCTCACGGGCCCATTTCTTTTCTGGGTTTTGTATGAATGTCTGTTCTGTGGCGCCTTGTCTTTGTCAGTAGAAATTATTGTTAAGTGCATGCCTGTACATAATTAAATATACATCGGCTGTAGGCTTTTCTCGTGTCATGTCCCCTCCCCCCATTGATTGCTTGTCTAAAAATAAATACCCCATTTGGTAAATGTTCTCAGCTCGTCCGTGTCCATTTCTGCATTGACTGAGCATGTCGCGCGTGTTGGAAACTAGCAAGGCCGTTGTTCCACCGTAACGGGATAATCGGACAGACAGAACTTGGCGATTAAAACCACTCGGCATCGCACCGCTCGCTAATAAAACCGCTTGCTAAGCGGCTCGTTTCCGTATGAGTTCTGTCGAGGGTGAATTTCCGCTGTAGATTCCCTGCGTGGATACTTAGGTATAGAGAAAATTTGGCTATTCACCCTATTCCACGCGGGTCTATCTATTGGCGAGTTCGGTCCAAAAGAAAGGACCCGTCTTCTCCGGAGGTTTCCGGAGAAGTACGATCTGAATTTGGGGCGATTGAGCCGAGCCGACTCCACTGCTCCATCTAGTGGTCGTGCTCGTGGCAGATGTCCCGGCCCCGTAACAATATCTGTTCCTCATGTGGTTATATCTGTTCCTGGTGTGGTTATATCTTTACCACGTGTGGTTATATCTATTCCACGTGTGGTTCTATCTGTTCCACATGTGGTTATATCTATTCCACGTTTGGTTATATCTGTGCCACGTGTGGTTATATCTGTTCCACGTGTGGTTTTAACTGTTCCTCGTGTGGTTATATCTGTTCCTCGTGTGGTTATATCTGTTCCTCGTGTGGTTATATCTGTTCCTCGTGTGGTTATATCTGTTCCACGTGTGGTTTTATCTGTTCGGAACACATCTTTGCTCTGCCTGGAACACAGGCATCATCCCAACTGACTGGAAGAGGGGCCTTGTTGTCCCTCTCTGGAAAGGGAAGGGTGATCGCCAAGACTGCAACAACTACCGAGGGGTGACGCTGCTCTCAGTGCCGGGCAAGGTCTTTGCTCGGATAATTCTTGATAGGGTTCGCCACCATCTGCTTGAGCACCAGCGTCCAGAGCAGTCAGGCTTTACACCAAAGAGGTCAACGATTGACCGTATCCTTGCTCTTCGTGTCCTCACTGAACACAGACGAGAGTTTCGGCAGGGGCTGCTTGCAGCCTATGTTGATCTCTGTAAAGCGTTCGATTCAGTGAATCGGGATGTCCTCTGGAGGATTCTTGGTCTTTGTGGGGTGCCACCAAAACTGATCGATCTGATGTCTGAACTCTACTCTGGTACTGAGAGTGCTGTGAAGTGTGGTGGTACCGCCTCTGACTTATTTCCAGTTGTTACTGGAGTTCGTCAGGGATGTGTACTTGCCCCCACACTTTTCAGCACTTGTATGGACTGGATTTTTGGGAGGATGTCGGAGAGATCAAGTTGCGGTGCATCGTTTGGCAATGTCAAGATCTCGGACCTTGATTTTGCAGATGATGCAGTCATCTTTGCGGAGACTTTAGACATCCTCTTGGGGGCCCTCGAGGTGCTGAATGAGGAGTCGGAGCCGTTGGGACTACGGATTTCTTGGGTCAAAACAAAGATCCAGGCTTTCGGTGACATCTTGGATGCTGCTGTCCTGTCTGTGTCTGTTTGTGGTGAGGATGTTGAGGTCGTGGATAGATTCACTTACCTTGGCAGTGATATTCATGTCTCCGCAGGTTGTGAGCCGGAGGTCAATAGACGTCTGGGTCGGGCCTGGGGAGTCATGGATTCACTGGATCATGGGGTGTGGCGCTGCCGGTACCTGTGCGGGAGGACGAAAGTCCGAGTCTTCAGGTCCTTGGTACTTCCAGTCTTGCTCTATGGGTGTGAGACTTGGACTTTGACCAAGGATCTGAGACGGAGACTTAATTCCTTTGGTACCAGGTCTCTTCGGAGAATCCTTGGCTATCGCTGGTCGGATTTTGTGTCCAACGAGCGGTTGCTGAGAGAGACTCGGATGAGATTTGTTACCTGCATAGTCCGTGAGCGTCAGCTGCGGCTGTATGGACATGTGGCTCGTTTTCCTGACGCTGATCCTGCTCACCAGATTCTCTCAGCGAGGGAGTCTCATGAGTGGAGGAGGCCAGTGGGCCGACCACGTGCCTCATGGTTGCAGCAGGTTGACCATCATCTCAAGGAGATGGGGATGGGCCTGGCATCTGCCTGGGGGATGGCCAGACGGAGGCCCCTGGAGTACCGGCGGAAAGTGGACGCAGCGACGCGCTGTTCTGGCACATGCTCCCATACCTGACCTGACCTTTATCTGTTCCACGTGTGGTTATATCTTTTCCACGTGTGGTTATATCTTTGACAGCTGCAGTTTTAACTGTTCCATGTGTGGTTATATCTGTCACCTGTGGTTTTATCTGTACCACGTGTGGTTATATATTTGCCACGTGTGGTTATATCTTTGACAGCTGCGGTTTTAACTGTTCCTCGTGGGGTTATATCTGTTCCATGTGTGGTTATATCTGTTCCACGTGTGATTATATCTGTTCCACATGTTGTAAATATCTTTGCCACATGTGGTTATATCTATGCCACATGTGGTTTTATCTGTTCCATGTGTGGTTATATCTGTGCCACATGTAGTTTTGTCTGTTCCACGTGTGGTTATATTGTTACTAATCTACACCGCCCAGCGTGCGAACGACCGCTTTAGCCAAAGGTGGCCGTCTCGCCCACCGGACGGACAATCCAGTCGTGACTTTCTGCAACAACGCCAGAAACCAGTCATGGGTGGGTTTTTAATCCCACCACGGCCCAGACTGTATTCTACCCGCGCGAAATGGGGTCAGTCGCCGAATATCGATATACCTAAGTACCCGCGCGGGTAACCTAACGAGGGACCGTACCTTGGCGAAGGCCTGCTTGGACAGGAACCACTTAAGTGGTCCATTCCGTTCTGGGATAACCGAGCGGGTATTATCGCCAGACCTCGCCGGACCCGATTCTATTTATCGGTATTCAAAACTCAACTAGTAATCCGAGAGTGAGCTCGCGGTTCATTGGGGGGAAAAAAGACACGACGAACTGGTTAACATTCACAGAAGCACATTTATTATTTTCCACACGTATACAGTCATGCAGGTATGGAATCAATAAAAGCAAGAGCAAAAAGTGCTACGACCGTCTATGAGCAATTATGTACAGTCACTTAACAGGTTTTACTTACAAGATATGGCGCCACAACATGCATTCGAAAGCAAAACCCCAGGAAAAAGACCACCCCCATAGACAGGGGAGTCAGACTGGGCCCGTGGGCCTTTATAACGTGGAGCCGTGTAGACCGCAGAGGCTACGCGAGGCTGCGCAGGTTACCTTCCTTGCTGGGCGACCCACGACGCTCCTTCCCCACGGCAGCTAGCGTAACCGCGGTCCGGCCCAGGCTTGGTGATACGGGTCCTGGCCGGCAATGCCTGAGAGGAACGAACGGGCCTTTGCTCTCTTAGAGTTGATGCTCTGTAAGAACCCGTCCGTTCCTCAGCGATGCTCGGACTGTCCTGAAGCCTGATCACCTCGGACTGTCTGGCGCTGGCGGGCGAGCTCTCTCCGGCTCGTACATGTTCCGCAGCTCTGCGCGGCATAGCAGGCTTAGCCACGCCCCCATTCGCGCCTCCTCCGTTCTCCTCAGCTTCTCCAGCTACTGCAGGCTTCAGACTTCCACGCGGCTCCTCGACCTCTCCAGACTCGTTGAACTGGCGCTCTGCGCGGCCTTTTATAGGGCTGGTGAAACGAGATTTGATCTCCGCACTCTCACCTTTGACCTCTGTGCGGAAAGCGGACGTTGTGGAAATCACCGGCCCTCTGCATCTGATTCTCCGAGAGCGAGCCAACGTGTTTGAAATCATCACCCTTCGACCCCCACAGGCCCCGCCCCTTTCTCTCCTGTGATCCGTTTTCCGAGGCGAAGCTTTTACAGAGCGGACATGCGTGGAATCACCGTCGCTTGTGCTCACAACGAAACCCCCCGTGTCGGTTTGCAGCGACGCTGTTCGCTGGGGACTCGCCGCGGCTGGTGCAAAGATGGCGTCGTTTCGGAAACAAAGGTGAGGCGATGTTTGTGGTGTGGAGATGTTGACGGTTGCTGGCGAGTGGTGAGCATGGCGTGGTTGTTGAGAGGCAGGAGTGGTTGTGGTTGTTGTGAAGCGGTTGATGAGAGTGATGTTGGTGGTTGGTCCAAATAACGATAGTAAAGAAAAACGGCGAACTGAAGATTCACAGCCTGATAACACGAATAATTCCCATTAAACAACGGTGGGGAAATCCAACTGAACACAGACTTATCGATCTAACTGAACTAAGGATCTTTATGGTGTTCTGCGAATTTACACAGCCATAACAATATGTTTGACAGCTGCGGTTTTAACTGTTCCTCGTGGGGTTACATCTGTTCCATGTGTGGTGATATCTGTTCCACATGTGGTTTTATCTGTTCCACGTGTGGTTATATATTTTCCACGTGTGGTTATATCTTTGACAGCTGCGGTTTTAACTGTTCCTCGTGGGGTTATATCTATTTCCCGTGTGGTTATATCTGTTCCATGTGTGATTGTACTGTATCTGTTCCATGTGTGGTTATATCTGTTCCACATGTGGTTATACTTGTCTCATGTGTGGTTTTATCTTCCACGTGTTTGGTTTTATATTTTCCACATGGGACTTTGCAAGTACAATGCGTGTGGTGTCAGAGATACTGTATTATAAGGCTACATGTGGGTAGTCTCTTTGTACAAGAAGAATGATGAATAGGTGGTGTGACTACTTGCTTATACATGTGGAGAGCAGTGTTGGCGTCGAGTCCACCTGGTCCGAGTTTAAGCCAATTCCTGTGGTGTGAGTCCGAGTGTAAGATACTCCAGTGCTGTGTTTGGTCAGATATTTAATTGCATATGTGCACCATTTTCCATTCAAACCTCACGCCATTCTCAAAGCAACACTCACCTCAGGTTTCACCGCACTCGGACCTAAACGGTGCAACATTCGTGCATCCACCACAACACCTTCCCAAAATTCCCC
Source organism: Eptatretus burgeri (assembly GCF_056783735.1). NCBI lineage: Eukaryota > Metazoa > Chordata > Myxini > Myxiniformes > Myxinidae > Eptatretus > Eptatretus burgeri. The sequence goes on along the minus strand of NC_140976.1, from coordinate 12,114,147 downwards.
ACAACCAGATCACAACCAAAACTCGCCTTCACTCACCATTGATGTCACCATCTCGACGACTGGCATCGCCATCACAAACTAGTCGCACTGCCACGCACCACTACACCACTGCTGGCATTGCTCAACCACAGTTATTAACGACCACGTCCTCCTTTCGGGAGCAGCGGGGAAAGTAGATGCGCTCATGGGCAGAGTGTGTGATCGCCCCATGTTCTTCTGGGAGCTCCGTTGCGTGCCCAGGCACGGAGCAAATGGGGCCATTTCCGGTGGGAAATCCTTACCGGGGCGGGGCCCACATCATCGTTCAAGTGTCTTCACCAATGTGGGCACGGGAAAACACCCATCACTCTGCTTATTCTGCTCTCAAATGCAGCCCCTGCTGGAAAATTCTAATGGAGAGGTCTTATCTATCCTGACCGCTTCTTCTTCTCTGGCACACCCGCTTTTCTCGCATCTGGTCCGCCTTTTGTTCTTGGGGACACAGAGCGGAGCAGAGGAAAACCAGACCGAGTGACACCTTAGCTCATAAACAATTGGCCTAACAGATTTCTCGACGCTCACGTTGTCTATCTTCTCACACATTCATTGCTCTATCTCCAACCCCCCGGACCCACATCTTTACACCTTCTTCTCTGCTTCATCTGCACCTCCTCACTCACGCACTTTAGACACCTTCAGTTGTCTTCCCTCCTCCCCCTCCTAAGTGATTTGGAAGTGTGGGCCCGTCGGCCACACAAGGTACCAAAAAGGTCGCAACACCTCGTACTTTCTCTCTCTTTTGTTGCTCTCTAATTTCCTTGGTTGTATGTACCTGATGGTGCTTGTCATAGTAATAAGTTAAGAGTGTGTAAGTTCATTATATCGTGTTAGCTCTGCACTGTGCCCTTTGTAAATATCTGCATTTCTGTTTTTGCCTCATTTGTTGTAAATGTACCCAGCACACTCTGTCTTTTCCCCATTGGTCCAGTGTAGTCCTCACACAGGTTAACCGGGAAGTTCTGCCACACTAATTTGCTCTTATTAGCTGGTGCGTACTCGGCTGCACCTGATATGGTAAGTTAACTCGATTACGCATTGAGGGCACAAGACTTCCCATTTGATGCTGTCAATCCACCAGAAATGGAAACACACGAAGTAATGCGAACCCTGCCAGGATTGGCAGTACCAATTGACACTTGTGGTTGCCAAGCAACCCGCAAGTGTGCGGAGTTATCTGTTCCCGGCAACCTCAGGACCGGGTGTTCGGGAGGGACATGAGTGCTTCCCCTCATGGTGAGCCTTGAACCCCGGATCCACAACAATATCAAAACCGATAAACAGTGCAACTTGTTACTTGCATCAAGATTTTATTCCATATTATTATGGCCCCTCTTGCTGTCGTTTGCTCATTGTTTTCGGACTGCAATATTGCGAATAGCATAAGAATCTTGTCCAGAAAATGTGTCAGTAAAAATTTGCATTTATTGTCAACTGTCAAAGTTATGAAAGTGCAAAACAGCATCACACAAACATAGCTCAAATTGTATACATAAATCATTCAAAAACTGATTTTAAGTCTGCGAGACTTTCTTGAAATATTGGCTGCAAGCTATACAATTATGCAAAACTTTTCAAGTTTTCAGAAATATGTTTAAATTTTATTTCCAATTTTATCTACAGTATATCTCAACAAAAAGAAGGAAAATGAAGCTTGCGGTGACTGGTTGCAACTTGCTGCCAAGCATACACTACCAGTCAAAAGTTTTAGAACACCCCCATTTTTCCAGTTTTTACTGAAATTTAAGCAGTTTAATGTTTCAAAGTACTCTGATATTAAAGCATAGAACAAATAAACAATTGCAGATAAAAAAGAAATTATGAAATCATTTTGTTGAACAAAATTTAATGTAATGTTTTGACTCATCAAAGTAGCCACCTTTTGCAGATATAACAGCCGAACATACTCGTGGCATTCTTTCCACAATGGAAATCAAATATTGTTTGGAAAATTCTCCCCAACACTGTTGCAGAAGTTCTCACAAATGTGTTGCACTTGTAGGTTGCTTTGCTTTCACCCTTCTGTCCACTTCATCCCCAATCGATGGGGTTTAAGTCTGGAGACTGTGCTGCCCATTCCATGATTTGAAGCCTACCGTCTTGTTCTTTTCTGATATAGCCTGGAGGTATGTTTTGGGTCGTTATCTTGCTGTAGGATGAACCCCTGACTAACTAGGCGTAGACCAGAGGGTATTGCATGGCGCTGAAAAATGCTGTGGTAGCCCTTTTTGTTCAGCGTGCCAGTCACTCTGTGCAAGTCGCCAACTCTGGATCCAGCAAAAGAGGCCCAGATCATCACGCTTCCTCCTCCACGTTTGACAGTTGGTGTCACACACTGAGTAATCATCCTTACGCCTACTTGACGGCGTACAAAAACCCTGCGTGATGAACCGAAGATTTCAAATTTTGATTCATCAGTCCAGAAGACCTTCTTCTAATTTTCAGTAGTCCACTGGGAATGCTTCATGGCTCAGGCAAGCCTCTTTTTCTTATTTTGTCATCTTAGCAATGGCTTTCTTCCTGCCACTCGACCTGTCAAACCTGCAGCTCGAAATCTTCTCTTCACAGTTGAAACTGAGACTTCCTTACTTCGACCAGTGTTAAGCTGTGCTTGAAGCTGCTGTCCTGTGAGCTGCCGCCTATCACACAAGTGTTGACTCTCAGAAACTGGTGTTCTGATTGTGTTGTGGCTTTGGGTCTGCCAGACCACTTCTGCCAGTTTCCTCCAGTTTCCTCCAGTTTCCAAGTGCCTTTTGATGGTGTAGGAAACTGTACTCACTGACACCTTGACTTACTTTGCAATTTCTCCAAAGGAAAGACCGACACTTTTAAGGGTTATAATGGTCTGTCTGTCTTCCTTTGTTAATTGTCTTTTTCTCGCCATTATGATAGCAATATACTACTTCCTGCATTGCAATATTGTCCAAATAATGTTTCAGAGGGTGTAGCAACACAGTCTGTTCCAACACTGCTTTTATACAGACAGAGGGTTTGTAACTAGTCAACAAAAGTTGGGACCCCTTTAGGAATTGTTTCCATCAACTTTCAAGGCTTCATTTACTTCCATTGCAGCAGAACAGCTGCAGTTGCCAACCCATTACTTGTTCCCTGAAAAGGGCCCTGTTGAACAACTCTGAAATTTACGTTATTTTTCAGTTCTTGGTAACCTAAACTTATTTTTTTTAACCTCTGGCAGTTTACCGCTTAGCTTTGTACCATTTCAGGTTATTCACTGGACTTGAACTGCATAAATTTCAGTAAAAACTAGAAAAATGGGGGTGTTCTAAAACTTTTCACCAGTGGTGTAGCTTCATTGTTTCATTTTAGAAATATCAGTTTACACCGAGTGTCTGCTCCCAGCCTTGCCCGATGAGGGCACATCATAAGGCCTCCTCTTGAAAACCACACTTTCCACTGGAAATAGCATTACATAATGTTTGAATGGCCCCTTTTAAATCATTGGTAATCACACATCATTTAGCACCATTCAAAACAACGATCTTTTACACCACCTTATTCAAAAAGTTTGATTACTCTTCCATAACTTAATAATGTTTAGTTATACAGTATATAGTAATCGGAACAGCAATGATTGCGGTATAACATATAATAGAAATGGAACTCTTAAAAACAACAATGTCTGAGCTCTGGGATGTACTTGTGCAGACAAAGTCAATTGTGCTGGGAAATTTTTCCCTAATCATTCACAACGTTAAACACAAGCATGAAGCAAATAATAATGTGAGGTCAGGTCATTGAAAGGATCAGAGCATGCATTACATTCTTTAAACATGTTCGATGAGGTCATTTGAGGGATCAGACAATGCATGACATCATAACCTGCTCCATCATTCATGCGTAAAGGCTCATGCAAGCAGCTTTATTCCCGAAAGATCGTTGCCACATACCTCGAGGCCAAGCAAGTCGAGACTGTTCTGATCCGTTCATCTGAGGGATACGCGATGTTGAATGCCTTCATAAGGTTGAGTTTTCTCGAAACTTCTTTCCGTTGACTAGCGACTGTTAGATCCCTTCCATTAGGGTGATAATCTCCACGAGGGCGACCATCCCCACCAGATGATTCACCTTATAATCGAATAAAGTACACAACTGCTGTGCAGACCTTACCATGCTGTTTAACCCCCCGGGGATCTTTGCCTGGTCGAGGGTTAACAATGACCATCACCGCCGCACCTCAGCACAGAGCACCCTTTCCTGTGTGTTTTATATTTCACGGCGATGGCCCCACTTCACACAGGAGGTGCAAAGGCTTCATCGGTTTGAGCTGTGACCTGAACCAGGAAGGGAGGACACCCGACTGAACTACAACTCGATGAATGGGAAATGGGTTATGTTGAAGAGATATTTCTCTGAAGGCTACCAGCTTGCACTGTCGCAGCCCTCAAAGAAATATCTAGAAAAGAGCAGAAAAGAAAGAAAGAAGTTTGAATGAATGGAGCCATGGAGTCATTCGCTGGAGTCACCTGGAAAGTTGGGCAAGATTGCCAAACATTTGAGAGGGGAAAGGAGAGGTCACATGAAGGAGAATTTTCTCTGAAGGCTGCCAGCCTGCACTGCAGCAGCCCCCAAAGAAATATCTAGAAAAGAGTGGAAAACAAAAAAGAACTAATGTGTCTGGAAAATAACAACAGAAAGGAAAGTAAAAAGTTTTGATTATCGGAGGATGTCAGTCATATGGTGGAAATTATCAGAACCACCTGGAAAGTAAGGAAAGATTGCGAAACGTTTCTCCACCTGAAGAGAGGTCATACACTTGAAGGATTTATCGTGAGGAAGTGGGCAGGTATGGGACAGTTATGATGAAAGGAGGTTAGAGTTTGGGTTCAGGTTCGGGCACTTCCCAGAATACTCCAGGTACCAGCGATGTCACAACACTAAATGGGGCATTTCTTTAGGAGGAATTTCCTCCTTCCATTTTCTCTGCAGTTCAACTCGCGTACTGCTTTCTTTGTTTTCACTCTTGAATCTCATTCTTCCCTCCGGCTCTTCAAGACTGCTGTTCATCACCATCCCCCATCCAAAACCATGATCTTTTCCTTGGTGAGTGGGTGAGATATTCACAGGGACAAAACGTTACAAGAAGATATGGCAACACGGAAAAAATTGCATGGAAACACAACAACACGAATGATACAGAGACTCGACAGATCTGATCTGAATACTTAGCTTTGATAACCTGGAAAGAGGCACTATAAGATCAATGATTAATGCATTTAGACCCAGAAGTTCATGTTTATTTTGTCCAATAGTTGCCCTATCGCTTCACATCAACCACTCTCCTCTTTTTGATTTATCATCTTTGACTTTTGTAATTCCTGTGAACAAAGTCGACCTAAAATCTCTATTATGAACCTATACCTATTATGTCTTTATGTTAAAGAAGAGTTGAACCTATACCCATTGAAATATCAATTATCCCATCTCCTTTATTTCTAACTTGATGTCCTACACCCCGTTGCCTTTTTGGTTTATAGTAGCCTCCAGCAAGATGGATACCTTCACCCTTAGAGTATGGTGAAAGGAAGATCCCATCCCCAGCTTTCGGAATTATTATTTCAAGCAAATACCACCCGTCGCTTTGCTGATGGGAATACTGAGAGGGGGGAAATTGAGGAGGGAGGGAGAGGGAAAGAGGGGGTAGAGAGTGAGGAGGTGGAAGGGGAAAGGGAGAGGAGGTGGAGGGGGAAAGAGAGGAGGGCTGGAAAGTGAGGAGGGTGGGGGAAGAGAAGTCAGTGAGAGGAAGGGAAGACAGACGTGCGATGGAGCGTTAATTATGATTCATACCGTCTTATCAAAATAGTTCTGCATCGAACAACAGTGAACATGGAAACAAAATAATGTCTGAAATCCTTTTTTATGCAGGTCATACTATAAATACCGCCCAGAGACAAACACTCTTCAGACATGTGGGAGACAAACACCGCCTGGACACGTCGGGAGGAAAACACCGGTCATACGTCTGGAGGCAAACACTACCCGGATGCATCCAGAGGCAAACGCCACCTTCAACTCGTGTGTCCTCACAATAACTATTGTATTTACGTTTTGGGAAACTTCACATAAGTGAATTCTGATGGATATAATTTCTCTCTTGAAGAAAATCGTACAATTATCTTGGTCAGGTCAGGTCAGGTATGGGAGCATGTGCCAGAACAGCGCGTCGCTGCGTCCACTTTCTGCCGGTACTCCAGGGGCCTCTGTCTGACCATCCCCCAGGCAGATGCCAGGCCCATCCCCATCTCCTTGAGATGATGGTCAACCTGCTGCAACCACGAGGCACGTGGTCGGCCCACTGGTCTTGGTCAGTTATCCTAAAATTTGCTCTGTCCATAGTTTTTCCTGGCACGGGTAGATAGACAAGATTGAATGTACAAGGTGGTGCAGAGCCCACTGACACATTTCAGACCGTCCTTCTGTCTGAGGGGTGGGGTTTAGGGGGTGTGGCTACACACAGAGCAAGAGAGGATTTGATGCCATTTTAATTTCTTTTTCTTTCTTGTTTTCAGGCACAATGGCGAGCTGGAGTGTAGCACACAGAATTGCAGGTGTTCGTTTTTATAACGAAATCAAGTCCATCATTCAGACACAGCGTCGTTTGCGGCAGCAGTTTAATATTCCTTCCCATGGCTTGATTCCATCACACAACGTGACTTTGGCCAGGGTACGTAAGTTTGAACATACTGGCAGTGTGACAGACCTAGCTCATGGTGCTTCAGGAACTGTGCGTACTAAAAAAATGTTTCTGAGAGTCAGGGAATCTTTTGAGCAAAGTCCAGGTCGCTCTGCTCGGCAACAATTTCGCATCCTTGGCATATCCAGGATGAGTTTGGGACGAATCTTGCAGGATATCAAGTTTCACGCCTACAAGATACAGATAGTCCAGAATATTTTTCCTCATGATAAGGTGTCTCGTGTGGAATGTAACACGATGCTCAGAATCATCAATGGAGACCCCGATGTTTTGAACCTTGTTTTTATGAAGCGCATTTTCATGTAACAGGTTTCGTGAATAAACAAAATATGCACTATTGGGTACCAGTGAATCCTAAAGAATTGCATGAACAACTACTGCATTCACCTAAAGTGACAGCATGGTGTGAGGTGGGAACTTTTGGCGTTGTGGGACCATTTTTCTTTGAAAATGATAATGTGGAAGCCATTATAGTTAATTCTGAGCGGTGCATAGCCATGCTGCAAAACTTCTTGCTTCCGCAGTTAGAACCACTTGGTGTTGATCCCATCAACCTCCACTTTCAACAAGATGGAGCCACAGCACACACTGCTAGACGCAGTATGGACGTGGTCCGTAATCTCTTTCATCAGGTTATTTCACGTTTTGGAGCCATCCCTGGCCAGCATATTCCCCTGACCTCACGGACTCAGACTTCGTCTTCTTATGGGGATATCTCAAAGAACATGGATACAGGAACCATCCACACACAACACAGGAGCTGAAGTGTGCAATTCAAGCTGAAATTGCTGTCATCAATCAAGATTAAAATCTGTTGTGCCGAGTTTTTGATAATTTTGTGGAGTCTCTAAGACAAGGCACTGCAACTGGTGGAGGCCACCTTCCTGATGTTATCTACCAAAAATAATAGAATTGCAAGCTTTGAAAATAAACCTTGTGTGTTTCATTTCATCCCTCCCTTGCTTTTTTTTTTTTTTTTTTTTTTTTTTTGTATACCTTGGTCGAGGCTCGTATGAGAGCTAACACACAACTCACAGCAAGGAGGCATGAGACAAGAGGGGTGGGAGTGGAAGGGACAAAACATTGGGGAACAGACACAGGTGAACTGTGGAAGGGAGAGGGATGGGGATGGGACGGGGAACATGGCGAGGAGAAGATGGACATTACAGGGACTTTCAGGAAGGAAAGCAGGAGAATTGAAGGAAGTGGGCTTGGGTGGATTATCGGGGGTAGAAAAGATCGAGGATTTGGATGGGGGAAGATAACAGGTGGTGGTGAACAGCTGTTTTGAAAGCCTGGAGGGAAGAATGGGAAAGAATAGAGTGAGGAAGTTTATTCCAAAGGCGGGAAAAAAGAGGAATGAAAGAGTGAAGATGAGCAGTGATTCGTGATTTTGGTAGTTTTACCAGAAGGGGGTTGTTGGCGGACCTTGAGCGCCCTGTGGAAATGTGGTTGGGACAAATCGCAGAGAGAGCAGGGGGGCAAGGCTGGAGAGGAGTCGGTAGAAGACAGAAAGACCACCGACCAACCTGCGGTGATTGAGTGAGAGGCCCAAAGACTCAGCTTCATTGCGGGAGATGCCAATGATCTTAAAAGCCCTGGTTTCGACAGCGTGAAGTCGAGAAAGGTGGGAGGCAGGAGCACCAGCCCAGAGGGGAGAGCAGTACTCCATCAGGCTACGGACAAAAGCTTTGTAAGTAGTCAGGAGCTCAAGAGGGCCGAGGAAGGACTTTGCACGACGGAGGATTCCCAGTCGGCGACTGGCTTTTGAGGCAAGGTTGGAAATGTGACTTTCCCAGGAAAGGTCATGGCAGATAGTGAGACCCAGAAGCTTGAAAGAAAAGACTTCTTCCAGAGGATTGTTGAGAAAGTGGATGGGGGGGTTTTGTAAACGGTCCTTTCGAAGAGACATAGTGAGAGTGTGAGATTTGCTGTTTAAAAAGTTATCGCATATCCAAATGTGTCAGTCGGCTCTGCACCACCCTATATAACCAATTGGGGTTGAGTATGTGCTAAATGAAAATATTGTATTTGTTCTTATTCCATCAATATAAGCATCATCAATCAAATCAAAGTGAATAACACTGAATTTATACCTGAAGATATTTGAATAACATTATCGCTGTAAAACGTCCCGCTGGTTTCAATCTTTTTTTCAGACGAGGAGGCCAGTTGGTCTGATGGAACAAATTTTCATTTGTCTTAACAGCCTTGTTGCATACCTGCCTGCTGTACTGCTTCAGCATTAGCTTGCTTGCCTTTCACGAAGCCCAGATGTGATTGCAGCCAGCGTGGGGATTATATATATATATATATATATATATATATATATATATATATATATATATATATATATATATATATATATATATATATATATATGTTCGTTATTATTATTGCCATATGACACTACTACTCTTATTATTGTTATAAATATTATTAGTGTTAATTAATATCTGCTTTGTTGCAATGTTATTGCTTTGTCATATATTTTGTAATTCGAAAGCCGTGCCATGGTAGAAGGATGTATTAAGATGTTTTATAGACCTCAACATGGCATGCGTTTAAAGCATGGGAATTCTAACAGATTTTTTGTGGTGTCGTCAGGTCTTAAAGGATCTACAGGATCTAGTCTTAGAGGTCTTTTGGGTCCTCTGGGACTTTTGGGTCCTCTGGGATCTTTGGGTCCTCGGGGAACCTTATGGACTTTTGGGTCCTCAGGGCTTTTTTGGGTCATCTGGGTCTTTTGGGTCGTCTGGATCTTCAAGGGTCTTCAAAGTTGGAAGGGGTCTGAGAAATACAGTCAAAACGTACCACACACACACACACACACAAGCACACGTGCCTCATCCATTTAAAGTAGAAGCTTATACTTGCACCAAGCTTACTTTGTTTCAACAATATGTTTCTCCTCATTCTTCAAACCCGTTTTCCAGGCTACATAAACTGTATAATGAAGTATGTCCAGTAAATTAATATTTATTCTGTCATCCTCATTTTTCATTTTCAATGGATCTTCACAATATGTTGATTTTGGTTGATGGAGACCATCTTTTGTTGAAAGACAAAGAGCCCGTGACATGGAGATGAGGTGAGACGGTGTGGGATTTAATAGCCTGGGCCAGAAAGTTAAAGGGGGAAAGAAAGCAGGCTTTGAAGGAGGAAATTGGGGCACGTGGACAACACATACAGACATGGTAATTACGGGGAAATTTGCGAAGGGACTCTGGAGTGTGTGCGTGCCCGCGTGCTTGTCTACGTGTGTGCATTGCATGGGTTCCGTGGGCTCGCTGACTGTTTGTGAACCATGTGCCCCGGCATGTGGTGAGCAGCCGTGTTGCGGGAATGAAACAACGCAGGATGTGCCGTGTGGGTGTGAAAGAAGTAGAGCGTGCGGCGAGAATCTTGTGCTTATGTGCGAGTGAGGGAGTGAATATAGCATCGGTGAGCGAGGGTGCGGTTGGTATGAAGTTGGAGGAACGTGTATAGGCGGGGTGGGTGTGGGGGGGGGTGACTGTGTCAGACACTGATGGTTTTAGTTTTAAATTTAAAATGCCTTCCCCATTGTGATTGTGTTACTGGTATGGGTCCGGTTCGGAGTGAACCGGAGGGGTGCAAGAGTCGCTGCATGTCACTCTATACAGGCAGGCCCTTAACAGATAATACCAGGGTTTTGAAATGCTCCCGAGATATAGAACCCATTGGTTAAGAAGAAAACGCTGCTGTTTGGGCACGTTTTATTGCCCCAGTAATCCCTACAGAGAGGGACAGGGTGGTGGGGCAAATTGGGTTGGGAAGCGGATTCCCCAAGAGCATTGAAGAAAAGGAGCCAGGAGTTGAGTTAAATTTGCACTGTCACGGTGCTAATTTGGCGGATTAGCGGAGACACTGAGACTGCAGGTGAGTTGCCACATGGGGACCCGAAGAGTGAGCGCGCTAGACCACCAGGTGTGCAGGAGATGGGCCATGTCGAGAAGGATGGCATGGCAGGCGGTGCACAGGTTGTGCCATGCAGGGGTCATGCTGAAGGCATAGCTGGAGTGGGCGTGGTGAACGCAGCTGTGGGTGGGGGCTCGGGGGGTCAATGGAAGTTCCGTGAGTTCTGCGTGAACTCTGTGTAAGCGCAGCTGGAGGATGTGGCACAAGTGGTGTGTTGGGGTGTGCATCACACAGTTTGCGGCATGGTGTCAGGTTTCCTCAGCATGTGTGCACCGGCATGAAGGCTGGGTAGCCGGAATGAGTTCGATTAGAGATTCGTGACAATTTAAATTGACGATTTGAGATTTTAATTACATTTTCAATTGGAAAACTAAAGAATAAAGCCTTCCTTGATGTCGTTCTGCAGTTGATGCTGACAGAAGTAAAGTAGTGTTTTTCAGGGTGCAAAAGTGAATTAACGGGCTGGGAGTGTGGCTCATAGAAGGTAGGTTGTTGTTGAGAAGAGTACCCCAGGCGCTGGGAGCATGCCGGCCATGAGTAGGCCAAGGGACCCTGAGGGGCGAGCCAAATCAAGGGCCGGAGGGGCAAGAGCTCTCCCATAATTTGGAATGGAGCAGGGAAGCTCAGTGGGGCCTCAGCAGCCCGGGCGTACCATACTCGAGTACGCAGGTGGGTAAACCAGCAGGTGGAGCCACACTGCCTAGCCACGATATTGTGCGATGACACGGGCAGAAAAATTGAAGGCGAGGCCCGAACCCACGTGCGGTACCACCGGTAGATTTGATGCATAGAACTGCTGTCGAGGGGGTGTAATGATAAAGAGAAATGAGTTTTACTGATAGAATAGAGTAGGGATGCTCCCCCTTAGTACCATTTTTGGATGTCTGCAGCCACTAGAATAACAGAGTTTGGTAAATGGGTTTGGCGTGGACTCATTGTGTCCAAAATTTGAAGTATGGGGTGGGCACGCCCCCATCGGGCGACTCTGCCAGCGAGCCTTGTGGTGTCACGCTACCTCATCATGTATACCACTGTATGTGCTTTGATTTACCTCCAGCGAGATGGGATAGTGAGAGGGGTTAGTGAGCAGGGAGGGATAGATTAGATAGCAGGGCTTAGAGGGACAGAGAAGCAAGGTTAGAGTTAGTTTTGAGGGATAAAGGAAGGTAGGGTTAGTATATATGGATTAGCGTGGCAAATAGGCGAGGTTAGGGCTGAAGCCGGCTGCCTGATCTGCTGTCACTGTGTATTCCTGCCCCCCCCCCCCCCACGATGAGTACGAGAGGTCGGCCAGCAGAATCTGCTGCCCTGGTTTGTCTCACCATGTTGCCTTACATGCCTTGCCTGTCACCCCCACCATGTCCCAAGTCTCACCTCCACCCTCCCCCAAGGGATGAAGGACACTGCATGTTGCTTGTCATTTTGTAGTGGCCCAAAGACCAATTTATGGCCATTCCAACTTGCTGTCAGACATTTATGGACTAGCAATGACCCATGATTGCGTGTGGTGTTTTAAAAGTGCATAGTTTGAACCCACTTGGTCATATGTGTGGAGGTTAAAGATTGAATCTGGAAACTATAAGTTACGTGCCTGAGGGAATGCGTTGGGATTGTGACACAATGCATGAGGTTTCATTATTTTTCATTGTGTGGATATGATTGTAGGTAATATTTCCTGTCCAAAAATGTCACACTCAGGGATCCAAGAGGCTTGGGAATAATCGTGATAAGGGGACTACACCTGAAAATGTACTGGAGACGGCAGAGTCAGGACGAGTCTGGCATGGAGGAAGGGGTATTATGACGGTTTTCGGAGACCCCGGGGAAGCACATACAATACATATCGAGGAACTCTTGTGTAGTTATCTCTGTAGTGTATGGTGTAGCTAAAATGCCACCCCCCACCCCTCGTATGAGTGGAAAGGGAATATGTGTTGTGTTTATAATATTATCTAACCTCATTGTGACTCTTCTCTCCTCAATCTAATTCTATCTCTATATCTCTCTCTCTCTCTCTCCACAAGTTTGCAGTGCGCGTGCACACACACACACACACACACACACACACACACACACACACACACACACACACACACACACACACACACACACACACACACACACACACACACACACACACACACACACACACACACACACACACACACACTTTGCAACGCACTTCACACAACATTACAGAACCAACAGCCTCAAACACTACACCCAACCCACCACAGCAATCCACCAGAGAAGCCTCATAATGCACTGTGGCCCATGCAGGGTTGAGGAGCCTCTGCGCCGACCAGCCACGGTACATCTGCACCTGGCCGAACCCCAATGGCAACGCCCTCGATGACACCTTCTGGTCACCGCTGTGCTGAGGAACCTGGGCGCAATCAATGAACGTTGCCTGGAGACAGGGTGGGCCAGTGGGAAGGCAAAGCCCTAACCGAATCCCAACAGCAATGCCATAGTGCTCGCGAGCCAAAAAAGAAGCGACACAAACACAGTGCCACACCTCTCCAAGGCCTATAAAAACCAGTGCTTGAGTGCAGAATGGAGCTAATGTGTCTGGAAATCTATGTGCATGGTCTGGTGGGACAAGAATGAGCTGGTAACTGTAATGCAGCAGAAGGCTGGTGACGGAGCGCAAGGAGCCAGGTTACGTGCAGGAAATGGGCCCAGACAGTGGAGAATTCCCAGAGGCGTTGGCCATACACACTGACATGCGCTCTCTGTCTCTTGCTTTCCCTAAATCTTTCGTTCGCTTTGGACGCATGAGCATCAACTTACCCGACTGCTCTTTCAAGAGCACACTGAAGGGCAACTCACTCAATTTCCTCCAAGCCACACACAATCACCTTTGCACCTCTCCCCACCTGTCGCTTCACATCAACCACTCTCCTATTCTTTCTTCGCCTCCCCCTTCTTTTGTTGGGACCAAAATAAGCCCGCCGACTTGCTTCTCGTGAGTGAAAGGCCTCATACGTTTTTCTCTGTCCTGCTTCTTTCCTTGTTTCCTGAGGCAATGACTGAGGCACCTGTATTGTGGAATTGTGAATAAGTAACTGAATAAGAAGGGCTTCTGTGCTTGGGGTAAGAACATTTCTTTGCGATACGACCTTATAAATACAGGTAGTGGATAAAAAAAAATCGGGGCAATACCCCTGGGTGCTCACCTGGCAGTGTGTGTATAAGAAAACCAGGGAATCTTCCGGTTCCGGTTTTGAGCGGTAAGAGGTCTCCTTCGGGGCTCCCTGCTGACATTCTCAAAGTTAAGTTCCGGTTGTTATTTGTCCCGTTTTAACTGTTTAATTTTCTCACCTACATGTTAATGTGTGTTCCTAGTTCGGTTTTGTTTCAAAAATCGTGCTATTTTGTGAGTATTTATGTCGACGTTCTTACCTGGTGTTTGAGGCCTAGTCCTAGGCTTGAGGCCTACCGGTTCCACTTGGTGTTCGATCGTTTTTTTTTTGTTTGTTTGTTTTTTCTCCCCATTACCTTCAATTTCTATCCTCCCCATTACCTTCAATTTTCATCCTCCCCACTTTCCAAACATCCCCCATTCTCCCAACTAATCTCTTTCTTATCTCAACAAAAAAAAAAAAAAAAAAAAAAAAAAAAAAAAAAAAATATATATATATATATAAATATATATATATATATATATATATATATATATATATAAATATATATATATATATATATATATATTTATATATATACCCACCAACAACAACAACAACACGCTCACCTTCTCCCGATTCTGCTACTTCTTCTTCCTCTTAACTTCCTCCTCGTCTTCCTCGATTTCTTTTTCTTTTCTTTTTTTTTATTTTTTATTTTTTTTTTTATTTACATTTCCATGACCTAATCTGTTGAACTCTCTCATACATTAATATTAACAACAAAAACGATCTTATGATGCTTCATCTTCCTCTCTCACACATGTGGTACTCTTTACTGTTTCACAATGCACTACTCTTCTGCTATTTCAACAGACTGCTTTCATTTCGACCTCTCCTTCATTCCTTGCCTAAAAAATCCAACTATTACAGCGCTTCTTCTCTCCATGCTCTGAATTCGCCTTCATTGCATCCATCAAGAATTGTGTTAAATCGCATCTCTGACCTAAAACTTTTAAAAACCACAGTTTGCCATGGATGCTCGCTTTCCATCAACCATTCTTTTTTTCCAACTTCAGTGCCAACTCACCCCCTCACCCCTCACTCTCACTCTCAAAGCAACCATCCCACTCTTCTCCCTACAAGCCTACCTCTCACCTCTTTCAAAAATTCCCCCTCACCTTTCTCCCACCTTTCATCCCCCTCACTCTTCCTTCTCTAAGTTGCCCCCCTCTCATCCACCAACCTGCCTCCCTCCACTGCCCTCTCACCTCCATCTCTTCACTCCACCTCCTCAAATTCTCAACTGCCATCTTCCTTGTCTCTTGTCCCCCCTCTCTCCCAGCACCACAGAGCCTTTTCTCCTCCTCATTCGGCCCCCTCCCCTCGCTATTCTGCAATACCCCACACTCCTTCAGCAACGCTCCTTACCTCCCCCCCTCGTCCCTCGTCCTACCCTCCCCCGCCCCTCCACCTCCTGCACCCAAAGCCTCCTCCCCTACCTCTTCATTAAAAGTGTGGACCTCAAATATCCGGGGCCTTCGCTCAAACCTTTCAGATCTTTCCCTACAGGTTGCCACTGACAAACCAGACATTATCTGCCTAACAGAAACTTTCCTCTCCCAAGACGTGTCTGACTCCCAAGTATCTCTCCCTGGTTACTCCCTCTTACGGTATGACAGACCTGAGCCTCGTCCTGGTGGAGGTGTTGCTCTCTTCATCAAAGACTCTATTCCTCACTCTCCCTGCACTGCTCTCACTCCCCCACACCCCCAGGAATACCTCTGGCTTCGGCTTCCCCTCCACTCCCACCTCATGTTTATATGTGTACTGTACCGTCCACCGAACAGTGATGACTCCATCTACACCTCACTCTCCGAAAACATGGACCATCTTCTATCTTCTCATCCAAACTCTCTCTTCCTCTTATGTGGCGACTTCAATTGTCATCACGCCAGTTGGCTAGGTGTGGGTACCTCTCTCACCTGCCATGGGACATCAGCAAAAGCTTTCTGTGACTCATTGGGACTGACTCAATCGGTCAACTTCCCGACCCGGATCTCAACGAATGGTACTCCATCTCTTCTGGATCTGATTTTGACAAATTTCCCTGACAATATCTGCTGCTCTTCCTTCGCTCCAATTGGTTCTTCTGACCACGTCCTTGTTAAAGTGGACAAATCTCTGGCTGTTATCAGAGAACCACCTCACCGCCGTCGAGTCTGGCATTTCACTCAAGCCGACTGGCAGGGTCTCCGAGCAGCCATCAAACTTACAGACTGGTCTCCTATCACTACTTTCTCAAACATCAACTCATCCTGGGAATTCTTTCAAAGAAACTTGCTCTCCCTCATGCACAGATTTATCCCCTCTCGTGTTCAGTTGTCTTACCCTTCCTCCCGCCCTTGGTTTACTGAAGCTTGTGGCGAGGCAGTTGTCCTGAAACAACTTGCCTTTGCCTCATGGCAAGCAAACCCAACTGAGGGCAATCTCAGTTCTTTCCACAAAGCTCGGAACAAGTGTGTAGCTACCCTCAGGAGAGCCAGAAAACAACATCTTTCTCATCTCAAGTCTGAACTCTCAAACCTCTCTCCCTCCTCAAAATCCTGGTGGCGTTTAATCAAATCTGTTTCTGGTGTATGTTCCCCCTCCATCCCCTCCCTTACCTCAAATGGCCGCACTGCTGATTCCACACGTGATAAAGCTGAATGTCTAAACTCGGTGTTTGCAGCTAAATCTTGTGTCCCAAACCCATCACTATCTCTACCCACTTTACCCAGTCGCACCCAACTGTCCCTGGACTCTGTATCCTTTTCTCCTGACAAGGTGGAGAGCTTGCTTTCAAACCTCGAGTCAGATTCTGCAACCGGTCCAGACGGCATCAGCCCACGTGTCCTCAAAGCCTGCTCTTCTGCTCTTGCTCACCCTCTCTCTGTTCTATTCACCCTCTCATTTTCCCAAGGTCATCTGCCATCTGCTTGGAAATCTGCTAACATCACTGCCCTGCATAAAAAAGGTGCAAAAACAGATCCCTGTAACTACAGACCAATCAGCCTTCTCCCAATCATCAGCAAGGTTATGGAATCCATCATTGCTTCAGACATGAAATCCTTCCTCTTCTCCAATGGCTTGATTTCCAATCATCAATTTGGTTTCAGACCAGGTCACTCTACCCTAGATATGCTGCTACTGCTCTCCCATCAATGGATGGAGGTCCTCAATGCCAGACAGGAAATCCGAGCCGTATCCCTGGACATATCACGTGCTTTTGACACAGTCTGGCACCCTGCCCTACTCACCAAACTCTCTTCCCATGGTATTCAAGGCCATCTCCACTCATGGCTCGCAGACTTCCTCTCCTGTCGCAGTCAACGTGTGGCCCTAAATGGAGTTCTTTCATCCCCTCTTCCTGTGCAGGCTGGAGTTCCTCAAGGTAGCGTTCTGGGCCCTGTTCTTTTTCTGGTTTTCATAAATGATCTCTCGGACTCTCTGGAAAATCCTCTATTTCTCTTTGCCGATGACTCCACCCTCTGCCGTACCATCTGTCATCCCTCAGACCGGCAAGCAGCAGCTTCTTCGCTCACTGCAGATCTGGATAAAATCACAAACTGGTCCAACACGTGGAACATGTCTTTCAATCCAGACAAATCTCACACTCTCACTATGTCTCTTCGAAAGGACCGTTTACAAAACCCCCCATCCACTTTCTCAACAATCCTCTGGAAGAAGTCTTTTCTTTCAAGCTTCTGGGTCTCACTATCTGCCATGACCTTTCCTGGGAAAGTCACATTTCCAACCTTGCCTCAAAAGCCAGTCGCCGACTGGGAATCCTCCGTCGTGCAAAGTCCTTCCTCGGCCCTCTTGAGCTCCTGACCACTTACAAAGCTTTTGTCCGTAGCCTGATGGAGTACTGCTCTCCCCTCTGGGCTGGTGCTCCTGCCTCCCACCTTTCTCGACTTCACGCTGTCGAAACCAGGGCTTTTAAGATCATTGGCATCTCCCGCAATGAAGCTGAGTCTTTGGGCCTCTCACTCAATCACCGCAGGTTGGTCGGTGGTCTTTCTGTCTTCTACCGACTCCTCTCCAGCCTTGCCCCCCTGCTCTCTCTGTGATTTGTCCCAACCACATTTCCACAGGGCGCTCAAGGTCCGCCAACAACCCCCTTCTGGTAAAACTACCAAAATCACGAATCACTGCTCATCTTCACTCTTTCATTCCTCTTTTTTCCCGCCTTTGGAATAAACTTCCTCACTCTATTCTTTCCCATTCTTCCCTCCAGGCTTTCAAAACAGCTGTTCACCACCACCTCTTATCTTCCCCCATCCAAATCCTCGATCTTTTCTACCCCCGATAATCCACCCAAGCCCACTTCCTTCAATTCTCCTGCTTTCCTTCCTGAAAGTCCCTTTAATGTCCATCTTCTCCTCGCCATGTTCCCCGTCCCATCCCCATCCCTCTCCCTTCCACAGTTCACCTGTGTCTGTTCCCCAATGTTTTGTCCCTTCCACTCCCGCCCCTCTTGTCTCATGCCTCCTTGCTGTGAGTTGTGTGTTAGCTCTCATACGAGCCTCGACCAAGGTATACAAAAAAAAAAAATAAAAAAAATAAAAAAAAAAATAAAGAATCACTGATGGGCGTGGATAACCCTCAAAATATTTTGCGCAGAAGAAAGTAAATTGCAATGGATTTTTTTTTTAATGCAGTGAACAAACTTTGGTGCATCATGGGTGATGAAGGTTGTGGTCAAGTTTCATCAAAATTGTGTGTGGAGTTTCTGAGAAGAGAAAAAAAACCTATTTTGGGGGCAACCCACCCCCACCCCCCCCCCATAAAAACTCCTTAGACCGTGCTTTTTCCAATGCCGTCAACAAACTTTGGCATCAAGGGAGATGAAGGTTTCAGTCATGTTTCAATGAAATTGTGTCTGTAGTTTCAGAGAAGAAAGCAAATACATATCTTGGGGGGACACCTCTCCGAGACCCGGGTTTTTTGTTTTTTTTTTTGCTTTGTTTTTTGATGTCAACAAACTTTGGTGCATCATGGAAAATGAAGGTTGTAGTCATGTTTTATCAGAATTGTGTGTCATTTCTGAGAAGAAGTTGCAAGTATTTGTGGATGGACGGACAGACGAAGTGCCATCCCACAAGCTCCCCGGAACTATGTTCCAGGTGAGCTAAAAATGGAAGCACCTGGGTAAATGACGGACACCAAGTATATTGAAAGCAACAGCTTCCACACAGTTGTGGCCCATGTGCTAACGAAGCAAATAACATCCCAGCATGCAACAGGTCATGTATAAAAATGCTGAACAGGCCTGGTTGCCTATAAATATGGCTGCAAGAGGAGATCTCAGTGACTTTGAAAGAGGGGGTGATTCTTGGGGCGTGTTTGGCAGGAGCTTCAGTGACAAAGACAGCTTAACTTGCTGACTTTTCACAAACGATGGTGTCTCAGGTGATGTCGGCATGGAACACCCAGTTAAAAGAACACCAAACAGCAAAGGCCAACAGTGGGTGGAAGCACATACTCCAGGATCGTGATATCCGTGCATTATTTCAATGTGCAAGGCAAAGCAGGTGAGCAACTGCAGATCAATTGACTAAATTTCAACCTGGGGTGCGAGCAGCCAGTTTCATCAAAAACTGTCTGCCGAGAACGCCACAGAACAGAACACCTCGTCGGATTGCAATGCACAAGCCTCTCATCACTCCTGGCAAAGCACATTTACGAGTCCAGCGGTGCAAAGAGCACATGCAATGGACTACCAAGCAGTGAAGAAATGTGACATAGTAAGTTGAATCATCCTTCACCATGTTCTCAACAAACAGACGAGTGCACATGTGACACAAACCTAAAGAACTCGACAACTCTGTGTGCTGGGTTCAAACAGTGAAGGGTTCTGGTGGTTCTGTCATGTTGTGCGGCGCATTTTCTTGGGTGGTTTTGGTGCAGTCATTTTCTTAGAAGGCAAGATCAATGCCAATCGCTATTTAATGGTGCTGAGCTAAATCCAGTTCACCCGATGTTGCAGTATTTCTTTTTTGCCGGGAGGGGTTAATTTGACAGAAAGGAAAAGTGGATTTAGACACTGGACGCTGCTTGAATTAAACATCGATGACAGTGTCTGTGGTTGCTCAGCAATCCGCCTCGCCGCAGAATTATCCACGGTTCGTTGGCCGGATGGTGGATTCGAGAACCCTCTCTTCATGATCCTTACCTCCCCCGAATCTGCAATAATATGCTCATGATGTCTCATGACAACATGACTCATGCCCACCTACATCATCGATGATACCATTTATTAAACACTAATCAAGACGGCGAAGATTATGGATAAGATGCAACGTCTTTTTGTTTTTTGTCCACGTAAACGTCTAAACATTTGGTAAATTTAATCAGAAACAAGTGAAAACATATTACAACATGAACTTTACATTGTGCACCACCTACATTATGAGTGCCAGCTGCTGCTGTTCAAGGTCCAGACCTGAAAAGTCGTAGTTCACTGCATCGGCAGGGATCTTACTGTTTGATCTTTCCTTCAGCTCTTCCAAAGAGCAGCACATTCTTAATATTTGAGCAAACTTTTTTTTAACGAAATGGAATTACTTTGCTGTGAGTTGTTCCCAGGTCAAAAAACCAGTAAAGACCAGTAGCTTACTGGTCAACTGGTACCAGTTGAAAACCAGTAGCCAACTGGTACCAGTAAAGCCAGTTGGTTTCTTACTGGTTTTAATATGGAAATTGGAATAGAGTGATATATTACCAGTTGAAATACAATTGTATTTAACTAACTGGTATCAACTGGGACCAGTACATTGTAACTGGTATCAACTGGGACCAGTACATTGCAACTGGTATCAACTGGAACCAGTAAGACTTTAACTGGTACAAATATGAGCTACTGGTTTTTTCAACTGGGAAATTGGAATTCTGACTGAATTTAACTGGTACCAGTTGAAACCAATAGAGACCAGTTAAAGACCAATTAGAACCAATAGAGACCAGTTGAAAATGTGTACTGGTTTTAACTGGTTTTTCGACCTGGGTTGTGACGTACATGCAGCGAAACCCAGAAGAAATGTCTTCAGAATCGTCTGCTGAGACACCGGCTTCTGACGGAATGTACTTCCCCATGTTCCCCAGTCTTGACGTTTGGTGAAACATTGCATGTGATTGGCGAAGGGATTCGTGACAATGCTTACAGTTCATTTGAAACGTGACATGATTGGATATTATGTAGAAAATATAATTGCATATTTTTCTTATTTTTTTCGTATTTTTTACAGTTTTGTACACATTTGGTGATTGCGAGTTTTAAATGTAAATTGAAAATGTATGTTTTGAAACAACATGCAGCAAAAACTTAGCAGATACAAGGGGTGGGTCACAAAACTAAACAATACAGGCGTTCGGCCCACAGTCTATTTAGGAGCAGTGGCATACAGAGGGGGGCACTTTCCCCGGGTGGGAGGGGGGCAAATTCACAACCATTTTAACAAGTTCGCCAATAATTTAGCTATTCTCATAAAATTATGGATCATTAAGATGTATGATCTATATTTTCAGATGTTGGGCTTATGTGTGATAATGTGACATCAAATAATACATCAGCAGAAACATCATGCCTCGGGAAATCCCTTGTTTTTCAATGCTAGTTTTATAAAAAATATCATAAAACCGAGGTACCAGTGCTGTGCATTGGACGCACATGATAATGAACCCTCTCCAACCACGGTGTCCTGGTAAAAGCAAACTACATGATCATGAACCTTTTCGAGTCACGGTTTCTCGGCGGCAGATTTGCTGCGTCTGTGAATCACGTGGGCACCTGGCATCGTACAGAACAGGGAATTATCCACTCTAACGCTGAATTGAATAAATATTTGAACTGACATTTTGTGTTCCTTTCATCTTTGCTTCAGTACACTGCATCGAGTGGAGTGGTCAATCATCAAAAGTCGTCAATTTCAGAAAAATTTCCTGGTTTCCCGATTTCTATCGTAGGTGGGATTGGAAATTTGGGGGAGGGAGGTGGAAAGTGCGGGGCACAAAATTATATTTTGCCCCCGGGTGCCAGACACCCTCAGTATGCCACTGTTTGGAAGGTATTTAATTTAGAAAGCCTACAAGATGTAACTGCATAATATGATGCCGCATCGTCATACCTGCGCTCCAGAGGCTTGAGCACTCGAAGGTAAATCTTTCTTGGTTTTTCAGTTTCTTCCATCAACATTTTAGGATGATTGTCATCTGGGCTTCACCGATTCAAGGGGGACAGTCTGCTTCATCACCTCCGTGGGGAGCAGGTACCACCTGCTATCGCCAGCGAATCAGTATGTCCGGCTTCCCTCGGGGAACTGGTGCAATTTGCTGTCTCCTGGGAGATGGTGCAGCCTGCTGTCTCCTGGGAGATGGTGCAGCCTGCTGTCTCCTGGGAACCGGCAGTCTACTGGCTCGTGGGAGACGGTGCAGCCTGCTGTCTCTCGGGAGGTGGTGCAGCCTGCTGTCTCCCGGGAGGTGGTGCAGCCTGCTGTCTCTCGGGAGGTGGAGCAGCCTGCTGTCTCCCGGGAGACTGTGCAGCCTGTTGTCTCTCGGGAGGTGGTGCAGCCTGCTGTCTCTCGGGAGTTGGTGCAGCGTGTTGCACAAGATCAGCTTTCGCCAGCGAATCAGAATGTCCCGCTTCCCTTGGGGAATGGGTACAATCGGCTGTCTCTGTGGAGGCGGTGCAGTATGCTGTCTCCTGGGAGGCGGAGCAGCCTGCTGTCTCCAGGGAGACGGTGCAGCCTGCTCTCTCATGGAAGGCGGTGCAGCTTGTCTCACGGGAGATGGTGCAGCCTGCTGTCTCCCGGGAGACGGTGCAACGTGTTGTCTCCCGGGAGACGGTGAAACCTGCTGTCTCCCGGGAGAGGGTGCAGCCTGCTGTCTACTGGGAGACGGCGCAGCCTGCTGTCTCTTGGGTGACGGTGCAGATTGCTGTCTCCCGGGTGTCGGTGCAACCTGCTTTCTCCCGGGAGAGGGTGCAGCCTGCGGTCTCCTGGGAGGCGGTGCAGCCTGCTGTCTCGTGGGAGACGGTGCAGCCTGCTGTCTCCCGGGGGAGGGTGTAGCCTGCTGTCTCCTGGGAGGCGGTGCAGCCTTGTGTCTTCCGGGAGACGGTGCAGACTGCTGTCTCCTGGGAGGCGGTGCAGCCTGCTGTCTCCAGAGAGACGGTGCAGCCTGCTGTCTCTTGGGTGACAGTGCAGCCTGCGGTCTCCCGGGTGTCGGTGCAACCTGCTGTCTCCCAGGTGTCGGTGCAACCTGCTGTCTCCCGGGAGATGGTGCAGAATGCTGTCTCCTGGGAGGCGGTACAGCCTGCTGTCTCGTGGGAGACGGTGCAGCCTGCTGTCTCGTGGGAGACGGTGCAGCCTGCTGTCTCCCGGGAGACGGTGCAGCCTGCTGTCTCCCGGGAGACGGTGCAGCCTGCTGTCTCCCGGGAGACGGTGCAGCCTGCTGTCTCCCGGGAGACGGTGCAGCCTGCTGTCTCCCGGGAGACGGTGCAGCCTGCTGTCTCCCGTGAGGCGGTGCAGCCTGCTGTCTCCTGGGAGGTGGTGCATCCTGCTCTCTCTTGGGAGAGGGTGCAGCCTGCTGTCTCCCGGGTGTCGGTGCAACCTGCTGTCTCCCGGGAGAGGGTGCAGCCTGCTGTCTACTGGAAGACTGTGTAGACTGCTGTCTCTTGGGAGGCAGTGCAGCCTGCTGTCTCCAGGGAGACGGTGCAGCCTGCTGTCTAGAGGGAGACGGTGCAGCCTGCTGTCTCGTGGGAGACGGTGCAGTCTGCTGTCTCGTGGGTGACGGTGCAGCCTGCTGTCTCCCGGGAGAGGGTGTATCCTGCTGTCTCCTGAGAGGCGGTACAGCCTGCTGTCTCGTGGGAGACGGTGCAGTCTGCGGTGTCTTGGGTGACGGTGCAGCCTGCTGTCTCCCGGGAGACGGTGCAGCCTGCTGTCTCCCGGGAGACGGTGCAGTCTGCTGTCTCCCAGGAGACGGTGCAGCCTGCTGTCTCCCGGGAGACGGTGCAGCCTGCTGTCTCCCGGGAGACGGTGCAGCCTGCTGTCTCCCGGGAGACGGTGCAGCCTGCTGTCTCCCGGGAGACGGTGCAGCCTGCTGTCTCCCGGGAGACGGTGCAGCTTGCTGTCTCCCGGGAGACGGTGCAGCCTGCTTTCTCCCGGGAGAGGGTGGAGCCTGCTGTCTCCTGGGAGGCGGTACAGCCTGCTGTGTCCTGCGAGGTGGTGCAGCCTGCTGTTTCCCGTGAGACGGTGAAGCCTGCTGTGTCCTGGGAGGTGGTGCAACATGCTGTCTCCTGGGAGGTGGTGAAGCTTGCCGGCCCCCAGGAGGCGGTGAAGGCTGCTGCCCCTCAACAGGTGATCCCACCATACAGGCACCAGGAAGTTGCATCACAGGTAGACTTATGCGTTTGGGCAGCAATGACTTCTTCTGTCTGTTGGATTCCACTGCTCCCAGTTCTTTCTTCCTGAGTGCTGCAAATATAGGGGTTCATTTTCATAAACATCAATTCTGGATTTTTCTACAATTCTCAATGGCAAGAATATGAACATACTTACACAATGTGAAAATAATTGTTTACTCAATTAGATATGAGGTCTTGCTACATTTCGAGTTGAACAAAAGTTCAAGTGTCTCTGTTGCAAGTTCAAATCAAGTGGAAGAGCAAATAGGTCACTGATGTTGAAGACTGAAGAGAATTACTGCAGCACAATCCACATAAAAGCTGAAGCTGGCATTGATAACAACCATTGTGACTTGGTGTAGTCATACAAAAGAAGGCTTTTTTTTAAAGGATAAGACAAAACTAGGGAGATCACAATGTGGGTAAAGATCTGTCCCGCCTCATCCCTGCCTCGGTGATGGGCCCAGATGGAATCAGTGCATATGTTCTCGCATCCTTCTCTGCTGATCTTGCTTCTCCTTTGCCTGTTCTATTCAGCCTCGACTCCATTAGCTGCCTGCTTTCTGCGTGGAAGTCATCACATATATTGCCATCCTCAAGAAGGGTACAAAGACAACTCCAAACCAGCAAGCTTGCTTGCCATAAGCAAACTAATGGAACCCTGCATTGCTTCCAATGTCAAGTCTTTCATATTTTTAAAGTCTGATCTATGACCATCATTTTGGATTCCACATCGGTCACTCAATGCTGGACGTGCTGCTGCTCATCTCTTAGCAATAGTTGGAAACCTCAAATCTCAAACAAGAAGGCAGGACCGTTTCCCTGGACACATATCGGGCATTTGACAGAGTTTGGCAATCTCTGCCTGTGGCATACAAGGCCACCTTGATTCCTGGGTTTCTGACTTCCTCCATTTATGTTACTCAAAGTGAACCTTCTTCTCTCCCAGTGAAGCCTGGAGGACACCAAGGTTGTGTGTTGTATCCAGTCTTGTTCTGCTATCTGCTATGCAATGCTTTGGAGAACTTTATGTTCGTTTTTGGCAACTACTTTGTCATATCATAGCCCATCCCACTGACAGACAGACAGCAGCTACAGCATTCTCTGTGAATCTAAAAATGAGAAGATGCTGTTGTGACAAATGGTGCATGTCTTTCAATGGACAAATGGAAAATCTGACAGTCTCACCCTGTCACTCCGGAAGGATTGTCAAACAAACCCACCTATCAATTTCAATGGTTAGCAACTGAAAGAGGTCAAGTCTTTTGAACTTACCACCAGTCATGACCTCTCCTAGGTTACCCACAAAGCAAATCTGGCCTCCAAAGTCAGTCTCATACTGGGGATATTACAACGTTCCAAGTTTTTCTTGAAGTATCAGAACTGCACGTTGTCTCCAAGTCCTTTGTCTGAGCTTAATGGGTGTACTGCTCTCTTCTCAAGGCTCGATCCTCAAAAGGCCTGCTGCTTTTACGTCGCTGACAGGACAGTGACCTCTCTGTTTTCACAACCCCTTCTCTGATATTGCGCCATCTGTTCTCTCAGGCCTCTGACCCTCCCCCCACAACTCCAAGATGTATGCGTTATTCCAGTTCCCCACTCCTTGTTAAAATTCCAAAATCCAGGCTGACTGCACATCTGAACTCTCTTGTGCCTCGCTCTTCCTATATGTGTAACCACCTTGAAGATGCCATGCTTTCCCACTCTTCCCTCCAGGGATTCAAAGCAAGCAGTTCAGCAACATCTCATGTCATTGCCCATCCCAACACATAATCTTCCTTACCCCTTTCTAAACCAACCTCCCGCAGGTTCTGCATGGTGTTAAGGTCTTCACCTCTCTTTTCACCACCTTCTTCACCTCTCTCTTTCTTCCCCCCTCCACAAACTCCACTCTCTCCCTTTCCTCCATTTGTTAATTAACCTGTTTATTTTGTTGTAGAGTTTCCCCACTATCAGTTTATGCTCGCTGTCATATTGCTCTTCCACAAGCCTCCATCATTTGCATAAACAAAAAAAAATGGAAGATATTAAAGAGTAAAATGAGGGCTGGTTACCTTCAGCAGCTCCTGATCGATGAGTTTTCCAAAGAGTCATAGGAAACTTCTTCAACCATGTGTGGTTCATAATTCCCTGTAAAACACAATGATGGATGTGTGAAAAAAAATACATGAAACATGATCAGGAAACACCTCCTCTACTGAGCAAAACCATTTTGCTCCACAATGATAGGAGTTCACCCACCCCAGTATTTGTGAACATACTTGTTCATGCCATGTGCTGAACAAGCCAAACAACATCCCAGCGAGAAACCATTAGAAATACGAAAAAAAACAACCAAGTATCCCTCAGCACTCCCTCAACACTCACCATGCCCTCAATACTCATCACACCCTCAAAACTCCCTTCACTCACCACACCCTCAAAACTCCCTTCACTCACCACACCCTCAGCACTGTCAATCTCCTGTGTAGATTCTCTCCACCAACTTGATCCACTTTAATACATAAATTGTTCACACTCTGGTCCTTATAACATATCCATAACACTTCTTGGAGCAAAAACAATATTGGAATGGTTATGCTAAAAAGATAATTTTGAGCTCAACAGTTATGCCAATGACTATAATAAAATTCGTGACAGTGATAACAGCATTTTCTATAATCATAAAAGTCAGGGTGTGTCAATGTGTATCCACCAGAACTCCAAAACCATGAAACCTTGCAGCCCTAAACTTTCCATCCATACTACGAGAACTCCAAGGGAGTGCATGAAGGAAAACTGGGTATTTGGGAAATTTTAAACACCACTTTTGAAGATAATCAACCCATCTTGTCATGAACAACACAAAAACAGGTTTATCCTTGGGCAGCCCGCTCCCAATCGCAGGTGTCTGAAGCCGCCACTTATTTTGGCCTGCTCAAAAATGCCTTGCCTTGATACCACAATGTACTCTCACAAACTAATTAAAGTTTTTAATCAAAATCTGTGTTCGGATTTGAGGATCGCAGATCGTGCACTAAGTGGTGAAATCTGCAGTGAAATGTGAAAATTTAAAGAAATTAGTGATACTTATAACTAAATGTATTTATTTAAGCAAGGCTGTTATCCCTCGTTCTGCACTGTCATCTTAATTCCTACCTCCATAGCACAGGGAGTCACCTTACTGGGACATGCGATCCTTGCAGGAAACCCGAAGATTTGAACCATGTCTTTAAAATTCCCTCTCGATGAAGGATCCAGATTGAGTCAATTTCACAGTATCAAAGGGATTGGAATTGGTGTGTTGGATTTGCAGAACATTTACTGCCATGAACGAGAAGCATTCCCGACTCTGCAAGGCGGTTTTGAGATTTTATAAAGAGAGGGGGAAATCCATGTTTTCCGAAATTCAGGATTACCGAAATTCTCCTTCGTTCACTGCTGTTATGTCTGGGCACGTGGTGTACATAGAGCTTTGTGGCTATGAAAATGCCATAAAATAAAAAAAAGACAAAGAAGGTTCCTCCACCATATTCAGTGAAGCGACAGGTGGAATTTTTGAGCAACGGGTGATATTTTGAGAGGGACTTGTGGTGCGCACCCACAGTGTTCACCCAAGTCTTTTTTTTACGATGCAGCAGTGCTGAGTGAGCAACATGGTAAGGTGAAGTGAACGAAGAGGATTATGTCTGAAGTTCAGTCACCTGTGCTATGTCAGTGTTCATTCATGGGCAAAATAAATAAATAAGAGTGTGTGTGTTGTGTGTGTGTGTTCGTTTCTTCGTTTAGTCAGTCCCGTGCTAAGGTACAGTGTCAATTGATGGGGAAAAAATTGTAAAACTGAAAGAGCGCTATGAAGAGCGCATACCTCCGTCATGCTGATTAGTTTACGATTTGTATCCCACTGATAGGATCTGGATTCGGACCTCAACTAAAATTTATTTGCTTGTTCTTGTCACCTTACCAGATCACCCAGCATGTTTCGTTAGAATCCATCAATAAGTTTTTGAGATATCGTGCGATGTATTGTTTTAGCCTATCACTTTCTATTGAAGGAATTGAAGAATCACTTTAAAAATTATCAGATCCGTATCCGGATTCAGATCTTCACCAAAATTGAATGATTTCTTCCGTGTCACACACCCAACATGTCAACCAAGTTTCATCCAAATCCGTTTACAACTTTTTGAGATGTCATGCTATATAATTTTGGCCCTATCTCTCAATGGTGAAGAATCACTTAAAAGATTATCAGATCCGGATCTTCACCAAAATCTAAACAGTTCGTCCTTGTCACACACCCAATGTGTCCACAAAATTTCATCTGGATCCGTCCACAAGATTTTGAGATATCCTGCACACAAACCGACAGAAAGGGGTGAAAATAGAACCTCCTTCACCTTCGGTGCCAGAGGTAAAAATGAAACCTTTCATTAACATCATAGCAGGATAGCCGAGAGGAATGCATGCTCGATCTATGCTGGAAGGCCTGGGTTTGAATCTCGACCAAGCTATAAACTGTCATCTTGGTGTTTCACAAGCAGGGTGGTTCTTCACTGTGTGTGCCGTTAAACTAGACGTCACATCTTCCGGAATCCCCACCCTCTCAAACCCCTCCTCACTCTCCCCTCCCCTTTATCCCCCCTCCCATCTCTCTCCCCTCTCCCTCTCCCATAACTCACTCTCCCACCCCTATCTCTCCCTCTCTGCCACATCGCTCTCCCTCCCTCTCTCTCCCTTCCCCTCTCTCTCCCATCCCTCTCCCACCCCGATCTCTCTCTCCCCTTCCCCTCTCTCTCCCATCCATCTCTCCCACCCCCTCTCTCTCTCCCACCTCTCTCTCTCTCTCTCTCTCTCTCTCTCTCTCTCTCTCTCTCTCTCTCTCTCTCTCTCTCTCTCTCTCTCTCTCTCCCCCACCCCGATCCCCCTCTCTCTCTCCCATCCCGATCTCTCTCACTCCCACCCCAATCCCACTCACTCCCACCCCAATCCCACTCTCACTCTCACTCCCACCCCAATCCCACTCACTCCCACGCCAATGCCTCTCCCTCTCTCTCCCCCTGCGCCTCCACCCCTCTTCCTCTGTGAAGGGGACTAATAAAGACTGATGGTTTCGTTTTGAATTGGCCAAGGAGATAGCATGGGTTTTTTAATGCTCCTGCCTGGTTTTATATAGAACCAGGCAGTTAAAAAAAATGTTGCTCTCTGGGCACGTTTTATAGACCTTCCCTTTCCCTCCCCTCTTTTCGCCTTCCTTCTCTTCCCCCCACGCTGCCTTCCCATCCCTTCGCCTCGTACTGCTTACCCTACCCTCCTGCAACCTCCCCAACTCCTCATGCACCCTCTCCAACCCCTCACGCATCCTCCCACCCCTCACACACCCGACCCACCCCTTCTTGCTGCTTTCCCCACCTCCTCACACTGCCTTTCTAACTTCCTCACACTGCCTTCCTCACCCGCTCATGCTGCCTTCCCTGCCCCGTCATACTCCCCCCCCCCCACGCGCTGCCACCCCACCCCCTCACTGCCTGCCCCTCACACTCCCTCACCCTCCCCTCCCCTCATGCTGCCTTGCCCTCCCTTCCACTCATGCTGCCTTCCCTCCCCCTCCCCTAATGCTATCCTCCAGCCAAACCCCCTCCACTACCATACAACTCTCCATAGGTCGAGGAGAGGAAGGGCTGTCAAAGAATGTGTGAATTGTGCTGTCACAAAGAAAGTGTGTGCCGTTAAATAAAGGCGTCACATCTGCTGGAATACCGCGCCTCCTCTCCTCTCCCCCTCCGCACTCTCCCATCCCTCCCTCTCACCCCTCTGCCTCTCACATGCCTCTGCCTCTCTCTGACCCATTTCTCTCTGACCCCTCTCCCTTCCCTTCTCTCTCCCTCGCTTCCATTCCTCCTCTCCCTCACCTTAATATTCTCATCAGTGAAGAAATGAGTTGTATTTGCTAGTAATTAAATAATGCCATTAATTATCTTCAAAGGGGGATGCTTTAATTAACCCAAACACCCAATTTTCAGTCATGTATTTCCTTTGAGTTCCCTTTGTCTGCATGCAGAGTTTCAAAATGCGAGGTTTCATGGTTTCGGAGTTATGGAGGAGACACACTGACACACACGCACACGCACACACGCGCGCGCGCGCGCGCACACACACACACACACACACACACACACACACACACACACACACACACACACACACACACACACACACACACAGTATAGATGAACCTGCGTGCCTTGGAAAAGTTATGTGGTTTCTGTTTGAGAGTTTCAAAGAAAATATAAATTTGATAACACCCGATTTCCAAGCTATTTGTCGTATTAACATGTTTTTATATAACAGAGACAATTTTTTTCCACCCATCACACCATGATTGGCAGCTGTTTATAAAGATTAATGTTCATGCACATGCAATTTTCCTCCTACTCTTCATCCGACCCTCTCTCCTAGGTCTTATGCAATCCCCCACACACTGTCAAGAACTCTCCCGAACTCCTCCTCTCCTCCTCTTCCATGCACCCAAAGCCTCCTCACCTCCCTCTTCCTTAACATTGTGAACCTCAAACATCTGGGGCCTTTGCTCTCACCTGACAGTTCTTTCTAAACAGGTTGCCACTGACAAACCAGACATTATCTGCTCAACAGAAACTTTCCTCCTTCAAGACATCTCTGACTCCCTCATATCTCGTCCTGGTTACTCACTCCTTCGGTATGACAGACCTGAACCTCGTCCTGGCAGTGGAGTTGCTCTGTTCATCAAAAACTCTACTCCTCACTCTCAATGTAGTGCCCTCACTCCCCTACAACTCCAGGAATACCTCTGGCTCCAGCTTCCCCTTCACTCCCACCTCTTGTTTATATGTGTGTTGTACCATCCACCAAACAGTGATGACTCAATTTACATCTCGTTTGCCAAAAACATGGACCAACTTCTATCCTCAACCCAACTCTCTCTTCCTCATATGTGTTGACTTCAACTGTCATCATGCGAGTTGGCTGGGTGTGGGCACCTCTCTCACCTGCCATGGCACTTCAGCAACAGGCTTCTGCAACTCAATGGGACTTACACAATCTCTCAACTTCCTGGCCTGGCTCTCAGTCAAAGGGACTCCCTCTATTCTGCATTTGATTCTGACCCATTTCCCTGAAAATATCTGCTGCTCTTCCTCTCCTGCAATAGGTTAATCTGACCACATGCTTGTTAGTGTAGTATATAGTAGAAAAATCGTGCAAATTATGATACAAGCATCAAATTTGGCATTTCTGTTCTGCAGGACTTTCTGATCAAATCTGCCCGATTGGCCATTTGAAAATCCAAGATGGCGGCCATTTTTCAAGATGGCTACCAAGTTAGTCTCCCGAAGTTGACTTTTTGCTTAGAAGTATTTGTAGTTGTCCGATTTGCATGATCTAAGTGTGGATTCCTATGTTTTCAAGCCTGCTGGAGTAGATTTTCCTGTTTTTAAAGACCCCTGACACACACTTTTTCTGATTTTGCACATTTGTTTTTGATTTTCATATGTTTGCATGACTTAACATGTATGTAGTAGTAGCTACTTATGCATGGGGTGTAGGAGTGTAGTGTTAGAGGTAGTTCCTTTGTTTCAGCAGTCAGCCATATCCCTTGGATGGACTAATGGCACTGGTCCTCATCACTGGCCCAACTCTCATCTATGGCTCCAAGAAGTTGCTAGTACACGGCATCGGCCACACCCTGGTAAACCGCGTTGGCTCGCGGGCTAAACTAGATGAGGGTAGCACACAGAAGGTAATGGAGTACATCTCACTACAAATTTTCAAAGTGCACGAAGTTGATGAAACAGATGTGCTGATTGAATCCAGGCCACTTACCAGTCCTTTAAACAACATTTCCAGTTCATCGCCAAGTAAGAATTTCTTGAAGGAGTGATTGTCGGGCACTACCAAGGCATATTGGTGACATCACTGCTGTGAAACTCAGCATGGGGTTCAGTGTCAGCTAAGTAGGAATTGTATGTTGGCATCATTGTTGGCATCATACTGCAACAACTTACGAGTGTCCCAAATGTTGCCTAATCAACCCCGGATCAGTTAGGCAGCCGCACCTGAATCGACAGGACGTGCCAGCGCGGGAGAGCCAAGCCAAGGATAATGGGGTTTTAGTTATCTGGATGGTGTACAGATCGCACGGGACTTATGACACTGGATGAACGATCGGACTAGGTGTAAGGCAGATGCATAAACCTAGTTGTATCCCATACAGGAAAGTGTCCATTATACATGTACAGGGTGGTAAAAGGATAAACCCTCGACCCTGAACGTCATAATGGCCATGGACGCGAGTTCTACTGGGTAAATCATGGAACACTGTCTGGACCAAGGGTTGCCTATGTCAGGAGGTTAAGAAAGAAGAGTCCCTCCAGGCCAATCCTGCCAAAAGAGGAGATGATGGGTATATGAACTTGGCAAGGAATATTCCTCTGTTTCACTCACTCAATGCACTACCAATCAAGCTCGACCCTGCAAGACTTTTTTTTTTTTTTTTTTTTTTTTTTTTTTTTTTTTTTTTTTTTTTTTTTTTTTTTTTTTTTTTTTTTTTTTTTGTATACCTTGGTCGAGGCTCGTATGGAGAGCTAACACACAACTCACAGCAAGGAGGCATGAGACAAGAGGGGCGGGAGTGGAAGGGACAAAACATTGGGGAACAGACACAGGTGAACTGTGGAAGGGAGAGGGATGGGGATGGGACGGGGAACATGGCGAGGGAAGATGGACATTAAAGGGACTTTCAGGAAGGAAAGCAGGAGAATTGAAGGAAGTGGGCTTGGGTGGATTATCGGGGTAGAAAAGATCGAGGATTTGGATGGGGGGAAGATAAGAGGTGGTGGTGAACAGCTGTTTTGAAAGCCTGGAGGGAAGAATGGGAAAGGATAGAGTGAGGAAGTTTATTCCAAAGGCGGGAAAAAAGAGGAATGAAAGAGTGAAGATGAGCAGTGATTCGTGATTTTGGTAGTTTTACCAGAAGGGGTTGTTGGCGGACCTTGAGCGCCCTGTGGAAATGTGGTTGGGACAAATCACAGAGAGAGCAGGGGGGCAAGGCTGGAGAGGAGTCGGTAGAAGACAGAAAGACCACCGACCAACCTGCGGTGATTGAGTGAGAGGCCCAAAGACTCAGCTTCATATGGGGAGATGCCAATGATCTTAAAAGCCCTGGTTTCGACAGCGTGAAGTCGAGAAAGGTGGGAGGCAGGAGCACCAGCCCAGAGGGAGAGCAGTACTCCATCAGGCTACGGACAAAAGCTTTGTAAGTGGTCAGGAGCTCAAGAGGGCCGAGGAAGGACTTTGCACGACGGAGGATTCCCAGTCGGCGACTGGCTTTTGAGGCAAGGTTGGAAATGTGACTTTCCCAGGAAAGGTCATGGCAGATAGTGAGACCCAGAAGCTTGAAAGAAAAGACTTCTTCCAGAGGATTGTTGAGAAAGTGGATGGGGGTTTTGTAAACGGTCCTTTCGAAGAGACATAGTGAGAGTGTGAGATTTGTCTGGATTGAAAGACATGTTCCACGTGTTGGACCAGTTTGTGATTTTATCCAGATCTGCAGTGAGCGAAGAAGCTGCTGCTTGCCGGTCTGAGGGATGACAGATGGTACGGCAGAGGGTGGAGTCATCGGCAAAGAGAAATAGAGGATTTTCCAGAGAGTCCGAGAGATCATTGATGAAAACCAGAAAAAGAACAGGGCCCAGAACGCTACCTTGAGGAACTCCAGCCTGCACAGGAAGAGGGGATGAAAGAACTCCATTTAGGGCCACACGTTGACTGCGACAGGAGAGGAAGTCTGCCAGCCATGAGTGGAGATGGCCTTGAATACCATGGGAAGAGAGTTTGGTGAGTAGGGCAGGGTGCCAGACTGTGTCAAAAGCACGTGATATGTCCAGGGATACGGCTCGGATTTCCTGTCTGGCATTGAGGACCTCCATCCATTGATGGGAGAGCAGTAGCAGCATATCTAGGGTAGAGTGACCTGGTCTGAAACCAAATTGATGATTGGAAATCAAGCCATTGGAGAAGAGGAAGGATTTCATGTCTGAAGCGATGATGGATTCCATAACCTTGCTGATGATTGGGAGAAGGCTGATTGGTCTATAGTTACAGGGATCTGTTTTTGCACCTTTTTATGCAGGGCAGTGATGTTAGCAGATTTCCAAGCAGATGGCAGATGACCTTGGGAAAATGAGAGGGTGAATAGAACAGAGAGAGGGTGAGCAAGAGCAGAAGAGCAGGCTTTGAGGACACGTGGGCTGATGCCGTCTGGACCGGTTGCAGAATCTGACTCGAGGTTTGAAAGCAAGCTCTCCACCTTGTCAGGAGAAAAGGATACAGAGTCCAGGGACAGTTGGGTGCGACTGGGTAAAGTGGGTAGAGATAGTGATGGGTTTGGGACACAAGATTTAGCTGCAAACACCGAGTTTAGACATTCAGCTTTATCACGTGTGGAATCAGCAGTGCGGCCATTTGAGGTAAGGGAGGGGATGGAGGGGGAACATACACCAGAAACAGATTTGATTAAACGCCATTTGACTTGACAAACGATTTGACTTGACGAAGGTGGTGGGATAGAGGAAATCTTGAGACAAAACAAGGCACGATACCATGAGAGTTGCAGGCTTCTATTTAACAACACGAAGTTACACAGAGCTGAAGCAAGATCAATCCCTGCAGGTGCTAGTGATGAGGGCAGTAGAAGTAAGATCCCACGAAAGGTCCAACAAGCTAAAACACAAGAATGTTTTCTTTGCGAAACCCAAGGGGGTGAGCTTGGAGAAGCAATGACAATGAAATTGAATAAGAGAATAAACAAATGTGCAAAAACACACAGTGATAGAAAACTCCTTGCCAAACTGAGTGCAGGAGATGTCGTAGCACAAGAACTGAAATATCACCCTGCCTGCTTGGTGGCACTGTTTCACCGAGAACGAGACTACCTGAAGGCGCAGGAGCAAGAGAAAGCACAGGAGCACTGGAAGGAAGCATATCCAATTGCTTTCTCCGAACTGGTCACCTATATTAGTGAGATGAAAACTGCCAGTGATAGTACAGCTCCACCCATTTTCAGGTTTGCTGATATGACCATGCTTTACAAGCAGAGGCTGGAGCAGCTTGGTGTTAAATCGCCTGATGTTCATCCTACTCGACTTAAGGACCAACTGCTTTTTCACATCCCAAGCTACAAGCTCATCGCCAAGGACGAGATGTTCTGCTGGCTTTTGAGAATGATGTAGGCTCAATCCTCACACAAGCATCCAAGTACGGTGAAGCGATCCATCTAGCGAAAGCCGTTGGGATAATAAGACAAAACATGCTCCATCAAAAGTCGCATTTCAGCAGCACGTTTCATGACACAGACCTAGAACAGGCTGTACCACCATTACTTCTGCAAGTTGTATGCATGGTCGAACAAGGCGCAGACATCAAGTCCCAACTCCAGCATGGAGCATCGAAATCTGACCTTTCTATATTACAGCTCCTGCAGTACAACTGCTTTGCCAAGTACAAGGAAGGAACGGATGTCCATAGGCATTCCAAGGACCGTGAGACACCTTTTGCAGTCTATGTTGGCCAGCATGTGTTTGCCAAGACGAGGAAGAGACAACTCATTGACATGCTCCATGGGAATGGGCTCAGCATATCATACGACAGAGTCCTAGAAGTCTCAGCCCAGTTAGGAGAAGCAGTTGTTGCACGGTATGTGGAAGATGGAGTCATCTGTCCCCCAGTCTTGAGAAAGCAGTTGTTCGCAACTGCAGCAGTGGACAACATAGATTATAATCTGACTGCGACCACAGCTCAAACATCCTTCCATGGCACAAGTGTGTCCATTTTCCAACATCCAAGCACTGAAAATGCTGGCGATGAATGTGAGCTGCTCAAACTGGAGTCAGAAATGAAGGTGAAGAAAGTTCCAGAGCTTCCAGAAGCATTCACCAATGTTCGACCAGCACACATGATGAAAAATCTCAATCCTCCTCCAGTAGCAAGCCAGTCCTTACCAGCACCCGAGTCAATCTTGTCACACTTGAAAGAAGAATATTCTTGGTTGGAGGAAGTGTTCCTCACTGAGGATGTGGCTGATGCAGTCTGCATCACATGGTCAGCCCACCATGCAACACAGAAAAGGAGCCATCCATTTGAAGTGAGCATTTCAGCACTGATGCCTCTGTTGCGAGACCAGGCTCACTCTGTTGCAACAATCAAGCATGTCATGGAGAAGGTCTGTGATACAGTGGCTTTCCTGAACCCAGGGCAGACACCTGTCATTGCTGCTGACCAACCGTTGTATGCTCTGGCAAAACAAATACAATGGCAGTGGCCCGAATATGGAGAGGACAAGTTCGTTATCATGTTTGGTGGACTTCATATAGAAATGGCTGCACTGAGATCGACAGGAACACTACTACAGGACAGTGGCTGGACCAGTTCCATTGTGGAAGCAGAGGTGGCCTCATCTGGTACGGCAGAGTCTTTCCTGTCTGCATCCAGTGTCACCAGGACAAGACAAGCACACCAGGTCACTGCATGCAGCTTGTACAAACCGATGAAGGAAGCATACCATGACTACCACTCTGAAGAGTCTAACAGATCAGATCTAACCTTTGAAGATTGGTGTGAACAACGGAGGCAAGAGAGTCCACAGTTCCAGTTCTGGAGTCTGGTGCTGGACATGGAGGTCACCACATTAACCCTGATCCGCTCATTCAGAGAAGGAGACTTCAACCTGTACCGTGAAGCACTTTCAGAACTGGCGCCTTACTTCTTTGCAAATAACAATGTCAACTATGCGCGATGGATCCCAGTTCACCTCCGAGATATGATGTCGCTTGAGCAACAACATCCAGATGTGGCCAGGGAGTTTCACAAAGGGAACTTCGTTATCCACAAGTCTAGAAGAGAATTCTCTGCCCTGGCAATCGACCAAGTCCACGAGCAAAATAATGCAGTCATCAAAGGTGACGGAGGAGCAATTGGGTTGACAGAAGACCCGGCAGCACTTTGCAGGTGGATGGTCGCTGGACCCGGAGTGAGTCATCTAGTAGCTGGATATGAGACCATGTCTGGTATGAAAGATGCAACCAACAACAGCAGACACCATGAGCAGACACTGAGTGCCCAGAAATCTTTCTTTGAAAAGGTGAAAGCACTCTCTGCAGTAATGCAGGAGATGGGCAACCCATTCCAAGAAGAATCAACTGACCTACTGGTACTAGACATGAAGAACATTGCAGACCCAACTTCAGCCGAAATGGTAGCTACACATCACCAGCGGGGCAAAGAGCAGTTCCATTCATTCATGGAGGGGCTACAGAATGAAGGTGAATGTCTTTTCTATCATCCAATCAATAAAAACATTGTTTCTTTCTTCAAACAAGAGCAAGCTGGGGGAAGTTCTCAGGAGAAAGTCCTGAAAGACGACTGTCAGCTGTTCTCACGACTGTTCATCTCATGCCAGAACAGGCAGTGTGACTTGCAAGAATTCTTCAATCATGAGAATCAGTTACACCCTGCATCTCTCAGTGACAGCGGCAAGCTTCAGACATGTCAGAAGTCACAGCTGGCTGAAATTCTTAAAGTGCAAGTGAACATCCCAGACAGAGAACCAAGGGGAGATGCAGTCATCATTGATGGCTCAGCAATTATCAATGCCCTACCTCCACGGACTTCAAAGATATTTGATGACTATGCTAAAGAAGACATAATCCCAAAGGTGGAATCCTATGGTGCCAGGTACGAGAGGGTGGACGTAGTGTTTGATATGTACAAGAAGTCAAGTCTGAAGTCCGAGGCAAGGTCGAAAAGGGGGCAAGGAATCAGAAGAAGGGTGACAGGAACCAGTAAGACCCCCGGTAACTGGAGAAGCTTTCTTCGAGATGACAGCAACAAGACTGAGCTGTTTCACTTCCTTGCGGAAAAGATGTGTGAAGCACAGACGACAAGCACAGTCATTGTCACAAAAGGAGAAGATGCCATTAGCAACACAAGGAAGTCACTGGATGCTGTGTCTCCATGTTGTCATGAAGAAGCTGACACTCAAATATTTGTACACGTCAGGGATGCAACGACGGATGGTAACAAGTCCATTATCTTTAAGGCTAATGACACGGATGTACTAGTCATAGCAATATTTGTACTGCCATCCTTACAGGAACTAGGTCTTGAGAACATGTGGATTGCCTTTGGCCAAGGAGCCAAGGCACGATGGATTCCAGTCCATGAGGTAGTTTCTGCAATAGGGCCTGAGAAAGCTAGAGGGATCAGATACTTCCATGCGTTCACTGGATATGACGTCGTGTGTGCCTTCTGCGGTAAAGGGAAGAAAACTGCGTGGCAGATCGGAACGTCTTTGATGATGTTTCTGAAACATTCACCAATCTCAGCCAGCATCCAACATTGATTCGTGATCTTGACCTGCAGAGGCTGGAGAGATTCGTTGTCCTCATGTATGCCAGATCAAGCGCAGCCACTGGTGTGGATGGAGCAAGACTGGATCTCTTTGCCCGCAAGCAGAGGCCGTACAACTCAATTCCACCAGCACAGGCTGCCCTCAGACAACTTGCAAAGCATGCGGCCTATCAGGCTGGGATCATCTGGGACCAGGCAACCATCTCCAGTCCAGACACGGGCAGTCCCGGTGAATGGGGATGGACACAGAAAGGAGAGACGTGGCAGATATGTTGGACAACACTACCCCCCTATTGCAGCCAGCTGTCAGGAACTGACCAAGTGTTCCTGTAAGAAAGGTTGCAACCGGAGATGCAAGTGCTTTCAGTCAGGGTTCCCCTGCACAGCACTCTGCAGCTGCATATGTGGACAGTAGCAGCTGGAGGAACATTCGCATGGTATGCATAACTTTGAACATTTACGAGCCAGGGCCCGGTTGCAGAAAGGCCTTAGCTTCATATGATAATCATTGAAGTGGTGCAAAATTAGAAACAGTGTGTCAGGGGGCTTTAAAAACAGGAAAATCCACTCCAGCAGGCTTGAAGATGTAGGGATCCACACCTAGATCATGCAAATTGGACAACTACAAATACTTCTAAACAAAAAGTCAACTTCGGGAGGCTAACTTGGCGGCCATCTTGAAAAATGGCCGCCATCTTGGATTTTCAAATGGCCAATCAGGAAGATTTGATTAGAATCCCCTGGAGAACAAATGTGCCAAATTTGATGCTTGTATCATCATTTGCACGATTCCTGTCAAAATTGCTGTTATCTGCCCCACTATGTCAAAGTGGGCATTTATCTGGCTGTTATTAGAGAACCACCTCAGCGCCTTCGAGTCTGGCATTTCACTCAGGCCAACCGGCATGAAATTCATGCACAGATTCATCCGATCCCGTTTTCAATTGTCATACACTTCCTCCCGCCCTTGGTAAGCTGAAGCTTGTGGCGAGGCAGTTGTCCTGAAATAACTTGCCTTCGCCTCACAGAAGGCAAATCCAACTGAAGGCAATCTCATTTCCTTCCACAAAGCTCAGAACAAGTGTGTCAACCCTCAGGGGAGCCAGGAAACAACATCTTCCTCATCTCCAGTCTGAGCTCTTAAACCGGTCACCCTCCTCCAAATCCTGGTGGCATCTGATGAAGTCTGTTTCTGGTGTATGTCCCCCCTCCATCCACTCCCTTACCTCAAATGGCTGCACAGCTGACACTGAAACAAAAAGGCTGAATACCTAAACTCTGTGCTTCCTTCACAATATTGTGTCCCAAACCCATCACTTTCTACACCCACCTTACTCAGTCACACCCAGCTGTTCCTAGACTTGTGTCCTCCCAACAAGGTGGAGATTTTGCTTCCAAATCTCAACTCAGATTCTGTAACCGGTTCAGACAGCATCAGCCCACGTGTTCGAAAAACCTACTCTGCTGCTCTTGCTCACCCTCTCTCTGTTCTAGTCACCCTCTCATTTGCTCAAGGTCTTCTGACATCAGTTTGGAAATCAGTAACATTCCTGCTCTGCATAAAAAGGTGCAAAAACAGAGCCCTGCAATGACAGACCAATCAGCCACCTCCCAATCATCAGCAAGGTCATAGAATCCATCATCGCTTCAGACATTAAAGCCTTCCCCTTCTCCTCTGCCTTGATTTTCGATCATCAATTTGGATTCAGACCAGGTCACTCCACCGTGGACATGCTGCTTCTGCTTTCCTAACAATGGACAGAGGTCCTCAATGCCAGACATGAGATCAGAGCCATCTCCCTAGACATATCACAAGGTTTTGATACGGTCTGGCACCCTGCCCTGCTCACCGAACTCTCTTTTTATGGCATCCAAGGCAATCTCCACTAATGGCTCGAAGACTTCCTCTCCCGTCGCAGTCAACATGTGGCCCTCAATGGAATTCTCTCATTCCCTCTTCCTGTCCAGGCTGGAGTTCCTCAAGGCAGTGTTCTTGGCCCGGTGCTTTTCTGGTTTTCATCAATGATCTCTTCAACTCTCTGAAAAATCCTCTTTATCTCTTTGCTGATGACTCCACCCTCTGCAGTACCATCTGTCATCCCTCTGATCAGCAGGCAGCAGCCTCTTCACTCTCTGGAGACCTGGATAAAAGCACAAGCTGGTCCAACACTTGGAACATGTCATTCAATCCTGACAAATCTCATACCCTCACAATGTCTCTCTGAAAGGACCATCTGAACCCCTCCATCTACTTTCTCAACAATCCTCTTAAAGAAGTCCTTTCATTGAAGCTTTTGGGCCTTATTGTCTGCCATGATCTTTCCTGGGAGAGCCACATTTCCAAGCTGGCCTCCAAAGCCAGTCACCGACTGTGCATCTTCCGTCATGCAAAGTCCTTCCTTGGCACACATGGTGTGAAGATGATCCACCTCTTCCAAAGGAACCCTGAAGGTCACAGTGTATAGAAAGCCCACACACACCGACTGTTACCTCCACTTTGATTCCTGTTATCCATTGGAGCACAAAAGTTCTGTGGTACACAGCTTCTTAAAAAGATCATGTGAGATACCATCCTCCATCTAATACAAGTTGAGAGAGTCGGACCATCTTCAAAAGGTTTTGAGGGCTAAAGATTACCCAGACAGCTTGCTACCAAGAAGGAGAACGATCCGACATGGCCCACACAACAGAGTGGGACCGAAAGAACAACCCAGAGGGCTTTGTGTTCTTCCTTTCATAACGGGTGTATCACAGAGGAACAGCAGAGTATTGAAAATGGCAGGATTGAGAGTAAGTTTAAAACCGGTCTTCACTCTCAAGAAAGCCCTTATGAGGGTAAAGGACAAGCTACCGAGGAAGGACAGGGCGGGGGTGGTGTATGCGATACCCTGTGGTTGTGGAGCCGAGTATGTGGGAGAGACGGGAGGACCTTAAACCAGCGTATTGCTGAACACCACAAGGCCTTCGAGTGCAATTATCCCAACAGGTCTGCCATTGCCAAACATGGGCTCAAGGCAGTACACACAACTTTTTGGGATAGGGTAGGCACTTTGGGTTCAACCCCGAACAGGAACAGAATACGGATTCTGGAGGCTTGGCATGCAGAGGAAACAGTCACATTGATCACGCAGGAGGTGGTGGATTTACCTTTCGCGTTTCGACCTCTCTTGCATAAACACATCAGGGAATCCCAGACATTGCATGGGGAGTCCACGTAGTCCGTCATCACGGCTGTTCGGACTCACCCCCCCCCCCTCCAACTTATTTTCCGCACATGGCCACATTTGCACTGTTGTGAATTTATGCTTGATCACTTCTGACCGTGTTTACTTGCAATGACAGTGACCGATTATAATTTGCTGATGTTATCTGAAATGTTGTTTGGTGCAACCTAATTGGTATACAGGAGTGTGTTCTTTGATCCGTTGATGTGCTAGTGGTTTTTCAATTTGTGAATGGTCATAATGCGTGAGTGACATGATACGTGCGTTGATTGGCTGTCCAACTGAGCCCACCCCCACCTTTGGGTATTTCGAGGAATGTTGTGGTCATGTTCATCACTCTTGAGAAAGGTTAACGGATGCATGGTGCTTTGCACATGTTGTTGATGGACATAATACGATGGACAAACGTTGATGGACAAACAAACACGACATAATAGTGACTGAAGCTTTTCATGCTGCAATCTTCAGGGTAAAAATCGCAGCAAGTGAAGAAGGAAGTGAAGGCGTGTGCTTTATCCGCAGGTCTCAATAAGGTAGACGCTGATTGGTTCAACCGTAATGACATCACAGTTAATCCAAACGCCCATTGGTCGACTCATCATCTTCACCTTGAGCTCCGATTGGCTGGAGCAGAGTTCGTCGATGATTGATGTTTGCAACCACATCCTGGAGAGAGGGGGGATGGGTTTCCCCGAAGGTCCATTCACCATTTGTTACCATACTTCCCTTGATCTTTCCATGCTGAAAGAGACACAGAGATCATACAGATTCCTTTTGACGATATAGTATTGGATCGGTGGTAAGGATGAAGGTTGCTTCCAACATACGTAAATGAAACGAGCTCCGACCTCGGCTCAATATCCTGAACATATCTGCATTGTACTGGTCTGTACAGATAGCCTGTATGCCTGGTGTTGGCTTAATGGTTCGGGTGGTGGGCTTTGGATCCTCGGATCCTGAGTTCAAATCCTGCTCAGCTGTTGAATTAATACCAGGTGGGGTTAACTCGGCCGGGGTCGGAAAAATGAGTGCCAGCATGCTGGCACACTGTGTCGGAGTGGCGACCCATCCAGGATTGTACCCAATAGCCAAGGAGACTGCTAAAGCAGCACCAACGCTTCGCACAGAGTATGGTCCCAATCTCCTCCTCCTCTGTCTGTCTCTGGACATGTCTGGGTGCATCACGGTGTTTTTCTTCAGACGTGTCCAGGCGGTGTTTATGTCCGGGCGATGTTTATCTTCGGGCATGTCCGTGTTTGTCTCCGACGGTGTTATCTCTGGACATGTCCTGGCAGTGTTTGTCTCTGGGCGGTATTTATATTATTACTTGTAGAAAATGGATTTCAGACATTATTACTTGCAAAATCAAAGATTTTTCAAGTATATCGGTCAGTCGATTTTGTTATTCTGGCTGTCTGTCTATTTATCACTGACAGGTCACAATTATAAACCGATCGTCATGAAACTTTACCCAGTTGTAGAGGTAGTCTCAACTGAAAAGCCGATTTATTTTGAGGTCAAAGGTCATCTTGAGGTCAGATTTCTAAAATAGTCATTTTTTATCCGATTGACTTGAAATTTGAACAAGA
Source organism: Eptatretus burgeri (assembly GCF_056783735.1). Classification (NCBI taxonomy): domain Eukaryota; kingdom Metazoa; phylum Chordata; class Myxini; order Myxiniformes; family Myxinidae; genus Eptatretus; species Eptatretus burgeri. The sequence goes on along the minus strand of NC_140976.1, from coordinate 12,070,660 downwards.
TTTGCATAATGGGTCACTGGAGTGGGAATCCAACTATTTTGAGGTCAAAGGTCAAACTTCTGAAATCATCAATTTTTATCAAACAAAACCTGTCAAAGGGCGGAGAAGCTCCTTGTGAGCCAACGGCCATCCATATCTAGTGCCCAACTGTGTCTGCGGACGTCCTCCTGCAGTTGGGTTACTTCTTATTAGGAGGTTGGTGGCAGGATTTGCACTCCGGCCACCGTAAAACCCCTTCATTCCGCAAAACGCAAAAACGCAAAAAAATCTGAAAACCCACTCCGTGGGAGTACCTCCTGTGCAGCTTCCCTTCGCAGGGCAGCTCACCGGATGACGGGATTGGGGCAAAGCCTTCGGGACCCCCAATCTTTGATAGGAGGGAAACCACGGGGTAACATCCCTGGGTCAGATTGCGGGAGAGTGTGTCGGAGTGGTGCTGAGGTGTCGTCCACCAGACGGCGGTCTCCTTGGGTTAACCTGAGGCGGTCCCTTCGGGTGGGTGCCTGGAATGTCCTATCCCTAAGAGAGGATGATCACCTGTCTCTGTTATCATCTGAGCTCAAGCGTTTGGACATCGGGATTGCAGCTCTCTCTGAGGTTCGGAGACCGGATTGCGGAGAGATAATGGTGGGTGGTTACACCTACTATTGGTCTGGTCGCTCTGATGGTTACCATACCCAAGGAGTTGCTGTAGCTGTGTCCAATAAGCTGACCCCAATGATAATTGAGGTAACACCGGTCAACGAGCGTATTATGAGATTAAGGATTCGTCACTCCTTAGGTGTCATTTCCCTGGTCTCTGTTTATGCTCCGACTGAGGCGAGTGATCTCACCGTGAAGGATGCATTCTACGCCACACTCGAGTCTGTGGTTGATCAGTGCCCCAGACGAGATACACTTCTAGTCTTGGGGGATTTCAATGCATCGACTGGAACTGATAGGGACGGTTATGAGGTGTGTGTTGGTCCCCATGGGTCAGGAACTATGAACCAGAATGGCACTAAGTTCCTTGACTTTGCAAGAAGTCATGGACTTAGGGTGGCTGGTTCATGGTTTCAGCGCCCACAAGCTCATCGCTGGACTTGGTATTCCAATGCTGGCGGTGTGGCAAAGGAGATTGACCATGTCCTCATTGACGGTCGTTGGAGGATGATCCAGAACTGCAGGGTCTACCGGAGTGCTCAGTTCCTCAATACTGACCACAGGCTTGTTGTAGCAACTCTAAAGCTGCACCTTAAATCCTGGAGAATGGTACCATCCCAGCCGAGGCTGGATGTTGCCAAGCTCAGGGATGAGAGAGTAGCTGAGGAGTTTGCGAACAGGCTGAGTGGACACTTGGGGGTCTGGGTGCTTTGGGGGGTCCTGAAGAGTTGTGGAGCGCCTTCAAGACCACCGTCCTTGATGTTGCCGGTGGATGCCTTGGAGCTCACCGCAGGGCAAAGAAGAATTTTGTCTCTCAAGGGACACTGGATACCATTGACCAGAGTCGCAGGGCCAGGCTGAATGGCAGAGCTGAGCTGTTCAGGGAGCTGAGGCGTAAAACTGTACATGCACTGAGGGTGGACAAGGAGGCCTATGTGCGAGGAATCTGTGAGGCGGTAGAGCATCACCTGTGGACAGGTGATTCTCGTCCCGCTTACAGGGGAATTCGCGCATTACGTTCATCCAAGCCCATCCCTCGGAGCACTACAGTTCGAGCAGAGAGTGGTAGGCTCTTGACAGAGGAGTCTGAAGTGAAGGCCCACTGGGCCGGTTACTTTGAGCGGTTGTACCAGGCTGATCCCCCAACTGTCGAGTTGGACGTCAAGGGTGTTACAATCCCTGTTGCTGACCCTCGAATCAACTGTGGTCCACCTACGCTTGTGGAAACACGGGCTGCGGTGAACCATTTGAAACGGGGCAAAGCTCCAGGGATCTGTGGCAATCATGCCGAACTTCTCAAGGCTGGTGGAAATGCTGCACTCGTGTCGTTGCATGCAGTTTTGTGCTCTGCCTGGAACACAGGCATCATCCCAACTGACTGGAAGAGGGGCCTTGTTGTCCCTCTCTGGAAAGGGAAGGGTGATCGCCAAGACTGCAACAACTACCGAGGGGTGACGCTGCTCTCAGTGCCGGGCAAGGTCTTTGCTCGGATAATTCTCGATAGGGTTTGCCACCATCTGCTTGAGCACCAGCGTCCAGAACAGTCAGGCTTTACACCAAAGAGGTCAACGATCGACCGTATCCTTGCACTTCGTGTCCTCACCGAACGTAGACGAGAGTTTCGGCAGGGGCTGCTTGCAGCCTATGTTGATCTCTGTAAAGCATTCGATTCAGTGAATCGGGATGTCCTCTGGAGGATTCTTGGTCTTCGTGGGGTGCCACCAAAACTGATCGATCTGATGTCTGAACTCTACTCTGGTACTGAGAGTGCTGTGAAGTGTGGTGGTACCATCTCTGACTTATTTCCAGTTGTTACTGGAGTTCGTCAGGGATGTGTACTTGCCCCCACACTTTTCAGCACTTGTATGGACTGGATTCTAGGGAGGATGTCGGAGAGATCAAGTTGCGGTGCGTCATTTGGGAATGTCAAGATCTCGGACCTTGACTTTGCAGATGATGCAGTCATCTTTGCGGAGACTTTAGACATCCTCTTGGGGGCCCTCGAGGTGCTGAATGAGGAGTCGGAGCCATTGGGATTACGGGTTTCTTGGGTCAAAACTAAGATCCAGGCTTTCGGTGACATCTTGGATGCTGCTGTCCTGTCTGTGTCTGTTTGTGGTGAGGATGTTGAGGTCGTGGAGAGATTCACTTACCTTGGCAGTGATATTCATGTCTCTGCTGGCTGCGAGTCAGAGGCCAATAGACGTCTGGGTCGGGCCTGGGGAGTCATAGATTCACTGGATCATGGGGTGTGGCGCTGCCGGTACCTGTGCGGGAGGACGAAAGTCCGAGTCTTCAGGTCCTTGGTACTTCCAGTCTTGCTCTATGGGTGCGAGACTTGGACTCTGACCAAGGATCTGAGACGGAGACTTAATTCCTTTGGTACCAGGTCTCTTCGGAGAATCCTTGGCTATCGCTGGTTGGATTTTGTGTCCAACGAGCGGTTGCTAAGAGAGACTCGGATGAGATTTGTTACCTGCATAGTCCGTGAGCGTCAGTTGCGGCTGTATGGACATGTGGCTCGTTTTCCTGACTCTGATCCTGCTCACCAGATTCTCTCAGCGAGGGAGTCTCATGAGTGGAGGAGGCCAGTGGGTCGACCACGTGCCTCATGGTTGCAACAGGTTGACCATCATCTCAAGGAGATGGGGATGGGCCTGGCATCTGCCTGGGGGATGGCCAGACGGAGGCCCCTGGAATACCGGCGGAAAGTGGACACAGCGACGTGCTGTTCTGGCACATGCTCCCATACCTGACCTGACCTGAGTGGGAATCCAACTATTTTTGAGGTCAAAGATCAAACTTCTGAAATCATCAATTTTTATCTGAAAAATCATCAATTTTCATCAGATTAAGGTGAAAATTCAGCAGAAATTGCCTCACTGAATTTGGAAACCAAATGTTTTTGAGGTCAAAAGGTCAAAGGTCAATTCAAGTTCAAACTTCGAAAAGCATCAATTTCAATCTGAAAAATAATCAATTTTCATCCGATTGACCTGAGCTTTGATTAAGTATGTCAATTTTAATCTTTATGAATGGAGAATTTGATGTATCCATGCAACCTTTGGGGAGGGGATCGATTTTGCAAGTATCCTGCTCGGCACGATGTCTTTTTCTTGTGTTGTTTCCATCTTCACTGTTATGTTATGCAGAATCATTTCGATGAGACAGTATGAATCGTAATTAATGCTCCACTGCACGTCTGCCTCCCCTTCCCCCACCCTCCCTCCTCTCTCTTTCTCCCTCCACCTCCTCAGTCACCCCACTCTCTCCCTCCCCCACCCCTCTCTCCCTCCCCCTCACCTCCAACCTCCCTCCATCCCTTCCATCTCCTCCCTCCATTCTCCCTCCCATCCCTATTTCCCCTCCCCCCTTAATAATCCCGTCAGCGAAGCGAAGGGTTGTATTTGCAAGTTATAAATAATACTCACATGAACAATGTCAGCACCGGCAAATTTTTCTCCAAGGAATAATTTTGTCAACAGGACGCCAAGTGCCCACACATCAACTGGGGGACCTTCATAGCGCTCATCTGTGATCTCTGGCACCATATAATCAGGTGTGCCACAGCATTGACTGAATTTTTGACCTTGTAGAAAACATACAGCCAGGCCAAAGGCGATCAACTTCACGATGCCATTGGTGCTGTAAAGCACGTTTTCAAGCTGGAGAGTAAACAGAAATCAATGTCAAAACAAAGATCAGAACTTAGATGGTGAAATCAAAGTGTAACAAAAAAGAGCAATCAGATATTGAAGAACTTCATCAGGACTTGTTTTGTGTGGTGTCGTTTTGTGTCGTGTATTTTGTGTGGTGTTTGTGTGCTGGTGTTTCATAATTAAAAACAGATATAACTACAACTGCCACTTTATAACTGCTGGCAGTGATGAATGGTAATCAAGACGTCCCACTTTGATGCAACCCCGCTTTGACATTACCCTGACCCTGACCCATGATGTTTATTATTATTCAATTGAATTCAGAATGGGATTAAAATATATTCAATTCAAATCAAATGGAAGACCAAATACTGCAGGAACAGTACTGCATTGGAGTCATCAGAAGAAACCCGAACAAGCAAAAATGAAACGTGTGTGTATATATATATATATATATATATATATATATATATATATATATATATATATATATATATATATATATATATATATATATATATATATATATATATATATGGTTGACTCAGCCTGTCATCCTTCCGAGGTCGGCGAAATGAGTACCAGTGTACTGGTCCCGGTGTATGCCCCGGTTAGAATAGGTGTACCATATCCCTGTGTGTCGTAAGAGGCGACCAGGGTTGGCGTCAGGAAGGGCATCCGGCCATAAAACATTGCCTCAAGAAAAAGCCCAACACCTGCACAGCAGGGAAAAATGGCTGTAAAAACGGTCATTATATATATATATATATATATATATATATATATATATATATATATATATATATATATATATATATATATATATATATATATATATATATGCATATATATATTGAGAGATTGCATATCTCCCAAGCTGAGAATAGCCATTTGTTAGCAGAATTACTTTTTAACAATCAAAAGTAAAAGAAAGAGCCAAAGGCATTCATTATAGAGCACTCTTAACAGCTGCAGTTCTTGGCTGTGTTAAAAGCCAAAGCATGTAGTCTCTTTCTGTGTGACATGGCTGAGCAACTGGCTTTTTATTGCCCTTGTAAAACCTTGAGCCAAGAGAAGCCCGATCGTAAATCAACCTTGAGCCAAGGAAGCTTAGTCATAAACAAGCCTCGAGCCGAAGGAAACTCAATCGTAAATCAGTGCCATTTGACACAGCATAACAGCTGCTTCCACTTTCCAAGGAGTGGAATAAGGATAGGAAGGTAAAGGCTCTTAAAAAGTAATCCGTCTTCCTGACTCCCTGGCCGGATAATGACCAAACCAGATGACTTTTAGACCCCAAAGGGAGGAAATCAGCACCAGGCTTTTACCCCTTGGAGGAAATTGATCTTTGGGAAACAAAGTCTCAATAGAAAGCAGTGATGGGAGCTGGGCCAATCTTGAAACCAGATGGTCCCACAAGGGGCAGGACAAATTGTATATAAGGCAAGCCAGAGTGCCAAGCTGAGAGAGTTAGATTGAACTGGACTACTGTGGGTATTCTGTGTCTCTCTATATCTCTCCATGTATACATGTTTGGTGTGAATTAAAGCTCTTCTCTACCAAGACCATACGTGTGGACAGCGCTCGATCTCAATCAGCGGTGCAACGTGGTCTCAACATTTGGCGTAGTCGGCAGGATAAGACGGACCAAGGAGGAAAGCAAGACTGCCCTGGTGAGACAAAGGAGGACAGAAGCCGGCCGGCTTAAAGATAAGGTAAGAAGAACTTCCTCTTTTCTCGCACCAGGGCATACAAGTTCGCTGCTCTTTGTGATCTGTCCTTATCTTAAAAGAACAAGGGGGAGAAGGAGCTTTTTTACACAACAAAAGGGGGTACCCCTGGGAGGGTTAAGGGTCCATTGTGAGGTTGAGGGAAACCCAGGAACGGGCAACCCAAGAACACTTCGGGACAGGGTCCAAACGGGAGATTCCGTTGGGAGATTGAGTGTGCGGGAGGTGTGCCAGGGAGTGTGAGGGTCCGTGGAAAGGTGAAAGACGCCCGACCCAGCCCGAGATCACCCCCAGGCGGGAAACACTGTCCCGACCCAAGAAATACTCGAGGAAGGACCAAGGGAAATGGGGAATAAGCTTGTGAAACCAAAGTCGGATAAAAATGCACCGCCCACGAATACCGTGGCGGGAATGATGTATGAAAAATATGGAGTTAAGTCATGTACTCAATTGGCATTGTGGTATAAGTGGACAAAACAGGACGCACACCCATTCCCGAGATGGGGTTCCTTAAGAGCAGAAATTATAGATAACTTGTCATGCTGATTAGAACAACGGACAAGTGATAAGTTAGAACCAGAGCCAGACCTTGAAGCTTGCAAATTATGGGAGGAAGAGGTCCTCCAAGTAAGTGAAGTGGCTAGAAATTTGGTAAAGCATTAACTGTTGGAATTAGAAACACAGGTTAAAGAATTGCCACAACAAGGGATTGAGATTACTCCCGCCCCTGTAACTGCTTCCGAAATGGTGGTACAAGGGCAGGAAGCTCAGGGAAGTAATGCAAGTAATCCATCTGCATATGTTAATAACACACCAAGTTTGTATCCGAACCTGGAAGGTACGGGGTTGATGGCCACAGCCTCTGCCTTCCCGGTTCAAGAGGTAACTCCGGAGGTGTCAGGATTAATGCCAGCTCAGTCAGTGTACCGACCGTTTAAAGAAAGCGAATTAAGATCAATGAAGGAAAGAGTGTTAGATCAGGGAAGAAATGCAGGAGCAATAAAGGAATTAATATCGCAGTGGGTTGAGGCACACCGCTGCACGCATAACGACATTGGGGTGTTATGTCAAGCCGTGTTGTCTCCATATGTGTGGAAGAAAGCTCGGGAAGGTGCTGAATGGACAGCGGACGAACCAGCAGAATGCACCGACGCAGATCGGCAAAGTAAGCGACGGCGCCTGTATGATGAGATTGAAACAGCGTTGCGACCGCCAGCACTAGATTGGGATAAGATTTATGAAACAAAGCAACGTCAAGGGGAACGGGTATCCGAATTCATGGATAGATTAATACAGACACTCTTACAATATGGGGGTTTTCAAGTTGAGGGAGACATACCGCAGCGAACATTGACAAACTTCGTAATGGAAGGGCTCAGAACTCAAATTAGGAAGCAATTAAAGTATGTACTGTTAGGTTGGCAGGGCAAAGAGGCAAGTCAGATTTGTATAGCGGCTGATCAATGTTTGGACCGAGCGGAAGAAAGGGAGAACGCAAAGGCAAAAATTAAAGACGAAGTGTTGCAGATGGTGTTGTTAGACAAAGCAGTAGAAAAAAGAAATGATAAGGATTGGAGAAAGTGGGAACTGGAGGAAGAACTCGGAAGAGGATGTGGCCAGACAATGGGGACGACTAAGGAGAGTTCTGCAACGACCCCCACCAGCAGCACAGGACGAACGGCCCAAGAGAGGGAGTGGAAGAAACAAAAATTGGACACAAGCGCCACCACAGACCCGCTCAAGAACTGCAGCAGGCCAAGGGCAGGTACAACCAACAGTGCCGCAAGTATGTTTCCAGTGCGGACAACCAGGACATTGGAAAAGGGATTGCCCCCAAAGACGACGATCGGGGTTCCAGCAGGAAGGAGGATCAAACCACCCACAGAATGGTAGGTCATATTGACAGACCGTGGGTGGCCTCGTGGTGCAAGGAGCGATGCTGACATTAACACCAACAGAAGAGCCGACCTACATTCTGGATGTCTCAGGTAAGAAACTTTCCTTTTTAGTTGACACGGGAGCCACTCACTCTACCATTGCAGCCAAAGAGCTGCCAGGGGTTGAAAAATCCAATGCTAATGTACAAGTAGTAGGGTTAGGGGGCAAGATACAGACATTAAGTGCAACGACACAATTACCAGTAAGATGTGGACCTTTGCAGGAAAAACACGCTTTCCTTCTCACAACCACTGCACCGGTGAATCTGTTAGGCAGAGACTTGTTGTGTAAGTTGGGATGTACAATAGCATGCACAAACAAAGGGGTTTTTGTCGATATTCCCCGGGATAAAACACATTCAGCAATGATGATTTTGATGACACCGCACCCAGTTGTCTATTGGTGGAGGCTGCCAAGACAGCCGATTAGTGATGTTTTGATATGTTTAAATGCAATCTTAGCCGAAAGTAAGGAAATGCAAATGTGGCTAGACAATGCACAAGTAATGACACACGCCTACTATGATCCCCCACATTGTACAATCTATTATGATGCGAATGGAAATGATGTTGAATTTGCAGAGAAAATTGCTCCGCATCTGGAAACACACAATGATTTACTGATTTGCAGTTTGATGATTGGTAAGGAAGGTGTTGCAATGGAGGTTAAGCTCATGGAAACCCAAAGGCAATTAATAAAATACCCGCCGGGAGTGACCTCGCATGTGACAATAACTACGGCAATGGGGTATCACCCGAAGGATTTGGGTTTTATGGTTCATCGCCTGCAGGGGGCAGTATTGACCTGCACGACAACAGTGTTGCATTGGCAAGTGCAGAAGCTAGCGAATGATGAAGGGTGGATTTGTGATTTTCAGGAACAGATGTTACAAGGATTGGTGGAGGAGGTTAACCTACCACCTAAGCGCGAGATGATGATGGAAATGGCAAATGAAACAGGAAACAAAGAAAGTTTGATAGAAAAAGTACCGCAAGAACTGTGGACCCGACATGACAATGATGTGGGCCGTATCATTGGGGCAACGCCCCGAGTGGTTAAACTCAAATCTGGAATGCCTTGGCCGAATGTGCGTCAATACCCTCTCCGAAAAGAGGCTGAGGCCGGGATAGCACCAGTAATTGAATCCTTGAAGGAACAAGGTATAATTGTAGAAGTTTCAAGCCCATGTAACACGCCTATACTGCCAGTGAAAAAGCGACAGAAGAATAAGTGGAGATTTGTCCAGGACTTACGGGAAGTAAATGAGGTGATTCAAAGTATCCACCCCATGGTACCAAGTGCAGAGGGGTTGATAACGTCTATACCTGCAAGCTCCACCCATTTTACTGTCATTGATTTATGTTCTGCATTTTTCTCCGTGCCCATTGATAAGGAATCGCAGTTTTTGTTTGCCTTCACATACAAGGGTCGTCAATATACATGGACGGTGTTGCCACAGGGGTTCGCTGATAGTCCCACATTGTTTTCACGTGCTTTGCATAAAGATTTGGAAGATATTGTCCTCGAGGGTAAATCAGTGCTGCTACAATATGTGGATGACTTGCTAATTTGCTCCCCAAACAAAGCAGCGTGTGAAACAGATACGCTGCACCTGCTACAGGCATTGGCAAGGAAAGACAACAAGGTAAATAAGGACAAGCTGCAATTAGTGCAGGAAAGGGTTAAGTATCTGGGACACCACATTTCACATGGAAAGAGGGAATTGGACAAGGGAAGGATAACTTCAATTGTGGAAGTGCCCCGCCCTCGCACAAAGAAAGAGATGATGCGATTCCTAGGTATGGCAACCTATTGTAGACAGTGGGTCGTCGATTATGCAATCCTGACTAAGGAACTGTATGTTGTCATGGGCAAAAAACAGTCCAATGTAATTGAGTGGACTGAGAAGATGGGGGAATGTTTTACCCAACTAAAAACAGCACTCTCGATGGCGCCAGCCCTGGGCCTACCAGACTATGAGAAACCATTTTTTCTTTATTCTCACGAAACTAAAGGATTTGCGCAGGCTGTGCTGACACAATCCCACGGCGACCGCCAGCGACCAATTGCATATTTCAGCCGAAGGCTGGACCCAGCCGAACGCAGCCTACCCCTTTGTTTGCAAGCAGTGGCCGCAGCCAGCTACGCAGTTAAGCACATGGCAGAGATCATAATGGGTCACCCTCTTACTCTAAAGGTACCTCACTGCGTTGCGGCTTTATTAACCCAAAAGCAAACACAACATTTAACCAACACGCGCCTGATGCAGTATGAGACGACTCTCCTACACCAGCCGAACCTACAGGTTGAGAGATGCAATGTTCTTAATCCTGCTTCTTTGCTGCCAACTTAAGAAGACGGCGATCCTCACAATTGCACAGAGGCAATACAAGAAGTATCCACTGTGCGCCCAGATCTAAAGGATCAACCCTTAGAACACCGGATCTCACCTTGTTTGTCGATGGTTCGGCCTATCGAGGCCAAGACGGCTCGGGGCATGCAGGATACGCCATGTGCACCGACAGTGAAGTTATTGAAGCGATACGCCTGCCTTCACATTTTTCTGCCCAGCAGGCGGAGTTGTGTGCCCTTATAAGGGCATGTGAATTATCTGCCGATATCTGGGTAAATATATACACTGACTCTAATTATGCTTTTGGTGTAGTACATGACAAAGGTGCGATATGGAAAATGCGAGGGTTTCTCACCTCTGCTGGAACACCCATAAAAAATGGTGAGTTAGTTTCTGAGCTGTTAAAAAGTATTTCGGCGCCAGCAGAAGTTGCGGTTATCAAATGCCGCGCACACCAGAAACTGACTACGGATATAGACAAAGGAAATGACAAGGCGGATAAAGCTGCAAAGGAGGCGGCTGGCCTGCCTATCCCATCGGTAATGCCAGCGTGACTACTAACGGAACAAATTAAGCTGCATCAGTATAGCTTGTCAGATATTATTGCAATTCAAACTGCAGCATCGCTAAATGATCGAAACAAATGGCAAGTTGCAGGAGGAACAGTGGATGAAGACGGACTATGGTCAAACAAAGGGAAGGTCATAGCGCCTACTGAGATCCTACCATGGCTTGCATGCATGGCCCATCTGAATGGACATGTGTGCAAGAGGGGGACTGTGAGACAGGTACAAGAATCCTGGTATGCACCAGGAATTGGGAAAATAGCAGAAGGGGTTTGTAAAAGCTGCCAGGTATGTCAACAGCATAACCAACAGAAAGAGGGAAAAACACGGGAACTGGGAGCTCACCCAGCCCCTTGGGGGTCGTTCGTGCACCTACAAATATATTTCATAAAAATGCCTCCATCATGCGGGTTCAGCAATGTTTTGGTAGTGGTAGACATGTTCACCAAGTGGGTAGAGGCATACCCATGTGCAAAGGCTGATGCCGCTACCGTGGTAAAGCACCTGCTAAAAAACTTTTTCTGCCGATTTGGCATCCCTTATAAGGTGTCCCACGATCAGGGGGGACACTTCATGGGGGAAGTGACACAGGCAGCATGTAAAGCACTGGGAATTAAACAAGCATTTCATTGTGTTTACCACCCACAGTCAGCAGGTGCTGTAGAACGGCAGAACGGAATCTTAAAGAACAAATTGGCAAAAATAATAACGGAAACGGGGTTAAAATGGCCAGATGCATTACCCTTGGCACTAATGAGCATGCGATCAACAGTAAACCGGAAAACAGGGTTATCCCCTCATGAAATACTAATGGGAAGGCCAATGCAGCTGCCCGTGACTGCCCCCACAAACATGGATAAGCTGAATATTACAATGATGGATGAGAACTTGCTGACATTTTGTAAACAGCTCTGCAGGATCGCAAGGGCGATACACACAAGGGTAAAAGAGGCCCTATCCGAACCAGTGGACGAGCCGTACCATGCCTTCCAGCCAGGAGACTACGTACTGATAAAACACTTCACAAGGAAAACAGCCTTGGAACCTCGGTGGAAAGGACCATTTCAGGTACTGCTGACCACTCCGACTGCGGTAAAGTGCGAAGGTAAGACAGCTTGGATACACGCCACACATTGTAAGCTTGCAATACCAGCAGAGACAGGGACAACATGAACAACACCTATCTTACCACGACCGCGATTTTTTGTGCACTAGTTTGCATATGGGTAATTCGCAATGCCGACTGTAAACGTGATGATGAAGGAATCACTAATAATGTGAGAACTACAATAATGGGAAAAGGGAGTAAGGGATTAGATCAGGGAGACTTAAGGGGTGGTAAAAGAAAGAGACGAGGAATAACCCTACATAAAGAATTGACCGACCATCCACTGAACACCTACTTGGCACTATCCCTACAGTTCGCAAGGACAATGAACAAAAGGGAATGTTGGGTATGCTCCCACCTCCCACACTCCTCAAAACACGGATTACCCTTGTATGCAGTTCCACTCCAGGGGGTAGGACATGTGTGGGTACTTAGTCCGTAGGCAAGATAGGCCAATTTTAACTAAAGTAGAGAAGACACCAGCATCAGTGAAAGAAAGAATAGCGGAAATAAGGAGTAACTGGGAAGAAGGGGGATACAATTGTACGAGCTTTGAGCATTGGTATTACCCTAAGTACAGAACTATTGAACGGAGAGTCGTGATACAGGGCCCGGCGAGAGCAATAAAAATAACAAACCTTGACGGATTGAAGAAGGGGAAAAGATTAGAAAAGTACCCTCAACATTTTCAACTCATGCACAAACAAATTGGACTAATTTGCCTCGTTAGAAGACAGGGCAGCGGACCCTACTTAGGAGAATCAACATGCCAACATTATGCTAGACATGGTAATGAGGCGGTCACCATTGAAGGACGAATAAATGGGACAACCATACCTGTAAATATAGATGAAAATAACCTCGTCGAACCACAGGCACCCCTGAATGGTACATATTTTGTGTGTGGATATAAGGCGTACTCATGGCTACTGGTGGGATGGACAGGGTCGTGCTATTTGGGATTTGTACTACCCCGGATTCGGATCACTGACCAATCGCCATTTATGCCACAGGCCAGATCGAAAAGAGCCATTTCAGAAGTGGAGAGGTTTTTTATGATTGCATTTCCTTTTTATGGAGCTGGCAAAAGTGCAAGGGAAATTATTAATTTGGCAGCATCATTGGAGAAACTGGCAAACACCACCAGCGAAGGATTCCACAAAACAAGTGCCGAGCTGGTAGCTATACGGACAACCGTTATGCAAAACCGTATCGCCCTGGATATGCTGCTGGCAGAAAAGGGAGGGACTTGTTCGGTCATCGGGGCAGAGTGCTGCACATACATCCCAGATAATTCAGAATAAATCGACAATTTGGCCAACAAAATAAAGGCCGAAGGTGCAAAATATCATAATTTTAACAAGGGATGGTCAATGGGATCTTGGTTGATGGGAATATTTGGCAGTTGGGGAGCTTGGATAATCCATTGGTTGTTCATCGGGCTCATGATCTTCAAAGCTGTGATCGTTGTCATCACTTGTATTAAAAGTCTAATCAGGGAGTGCGTGAGACGATGTTCCTCCGCAGCAAAGAAGACAACAAAAACGAAGACGGAGCTGGGAAGGCCTGCTGTGATTGCCATGGTCAAGCCGCTGCCAGCACCTCCACCGTCTTTACCCTCCCCGATAATTCACTTCTCTTTCTCTCCCCAACCCATAGAACCTGAAATATACTGTGAACTTAATGGGACTGTTGACCCACTGCTCAATTTCACATTGGATGAGTGCCTCGAATTGCTTGCGCCAATGGAGGACCATGGGAAGAAATACTATATAACCACTGCCTTGTTGGCAAATACTCTGGGATTTTGTACTTTCTTATTTTACTCTGGAATTTTGTACTTTCTTATTTTACTCTGGAATTTTGTATTCTGGCTTGCAGTTAACCAAATATATTTTTACTTGTTGTTCATAAAGAACAATAGTTAGCCAAAATATTCTTACTTGTTCATAATGAACCCATGTTAGTTAAATATATACAAATATATCCTTTTGTGCAGAAAGTAACTTTGTGAGAGCCGCTTTTGGAAAGAAACTTTGCTTCCTCAGGACCTATGCCTAAGTCATAATCATTGAAACGTATCCACTGTTCTACAGAGGGGTGGGGTGTTGGTGGGCCGGTTAGGGGGGGTAAAGAGGGGGCTTTTCTATAAGGCTAGAAGGTGCAGGAAGAGCCTCCGTGACGTCATGGGCCACTTGGAGCTGACCATAAGAGTGGACCACCTGTAGAAAAGAATCCTGCCTGCCGTCCTACCGGTCCATGGATGCTCCATCTCTCAAATTTATGATGTAACTGTTTGTTTCTTTTGCACAAATGTTCCAAAGTAACAAGAGGAGCGATTGTTGAGAGATTGCATATCTCCCAAGCTGAGAATAGCCATTTGTTAGCAGAATTACTTTTTAACAATCAAAAGTAAAAGAAAGAGCCAAAGGCATTCATTATAGAGCACTCTTAACAGCTGCAGTTCTTGGCTGTGTTAAAAGCCAAAGCATGTAGTCTCTTTCTGTGTGACACGGCTGAGCAACTGGCTTTTTATTGCCCTTCTAAAACCTTGAGCCAAGAGAAGCCCGATCGTAAATCAACCTTGAGCCAAGGAAGCTTGGTCATAAACAAGCCTCGAGCCGAAGGAAACTCGATCGTAAATCAGTGCCATTTGACACAGCACAACAGGTGCTTCCACTTTCCAAGGAGTGGAATAAGGAAAGGAAGGTAAAGGCTCTTAAAAAGTAATCCGTCTTCCTGACTCCCTGGCCGGATAATGACCAAACCAGATGGCTTTTAGAGCCCAAAGGGTGGAAATCAGCACCAGGCTTTTACCCCTTGGAGGAAATTGATCTTTGGGAAACAAAGTCTCAATGGAAAGCAGTGATGGGAGCTGGGCCAATCTTAAAACCAGATGGTCCCACAAGGGGCAGGACAAATTGTATATAAGGCCAGCCAGAGTGCCAAGCTGAGAGAGTTAGATTGAGCTGGACTACTGTGGGTATTCTGTGTCTCTCTATATCTCTCCATGTATACATGTTTAGTGTGAATTAAAGCTCTTCTCTACCAAGACCATACGTGTGGACAGCACTCAATCTCAATCAGCGGTGCAACGTGGTCTCAACATATATATATATATATATATATATATATATATATATATATATATATATATATGTATTTATATCTATATTAATATTTCGGCACGCCCCTTTCTTTGTTCCACCATCAGATTTTTGTTACTGCATGAAATGAAACAAGATTTGGCACAGAAACGAATGATATTATTGTCTTCCTTAAGAGGCCCCTCAAAATTCATTTTGATGCATTTTCACAAACTCCAACGGATTCCATTCAAATTCGGTACGATTATGGCTTTTGGTCCAACTTAGGTCATTGGCTATAATTTTTTTTCCATAACACTTCCGATATTCGAAAAAAAATCGATAAATCGATATCCCTTATGGGATTTTCCATTCAAATCCACTCAAGTTTAAGGCCTACGGGGGACGCAAATTTCCACTTTGCCCCGGGCGCTGTTTACCTCCGCTACGCCAAGCTGTTATGGTTAGGGTAAGGGTTTGGGTTAGTGTTTGGGTTAGTGTTAGGGTTAGGGTTAGGGTTAGCGACCCTAACACTAACCCTAACCCTAACAGCTAACCCTAACCCTAACAGCAAACCCTAACCCTAACCCTAACCGCTAACCCTAACCCTAACCGCTACCGCTAACCCCAACTGCTAACCCTAACCGCTAACCCCCTAACCGCTAACCGCTATTCAGGAAATTTGCAAGAAAGCCCGGGCAACGCCAGGCTTTATTGCTAGCCAGAGCAACGCCGGGCATTACTACAAGTGCATATGTCGGGGATTGTATGTACTCTAACAGCAACCAAACATGTCTACTAGTGTTTGGTTAAAACTCTTTAGTTTCAATTGGAAAGAGGGAAAGGATAAATCTTCCCATTAGTTTATCTGTGCACTGTCAAGAAACTTGTTTTGACATTGTTACAACACAGCTGGCCTTGTCGACCGTTCGAATGACCTTGCTAATCGGGCAGCTGAGCTACCTGGAATCTGTTGGACTACTGCCCAGAACTGTTAAGGCCTAAAAACATGTAGGAGGCTACCTTTTAAAATTCCTTAAGGAATCAAGGGTGTTGTTTCTGCACTCTCTGCGCTCTCTTATCAGCAGTACTGACAGAAGAATGCAATAGATTAATGAATGGTAATAAATCCTCTTTGACACGCAGTCATTCAAAGGTCGCAGTAAATTGAATATAAGGCAGTACCGAAAGACCGCTCACCAGAGGATTAGGCTGGGTGGACTATTGTGTTCAAAGCCTGTTGTCTCCATATGCATATGTCTGATGTGAAATAAAACCTTCTCTCCCAAGATCGGTGATGAACAAAGCTTGACCTTAATCGCTGTGGACCTCACCTGGATCTCAACAATTGGCGTAGTCGGCGAGGGGGCAAGCCGGATCGAGGAGGAGCTCGAGAGCCCTGGTGAGACAAAGGAGGAAAGAGCCGGCCAGCTTAAGGAAAAGGTAAGAAAGCTGCCTCCTTTCTCACACTGGGGATACTCGTTGCTCTCTGAGATCTGTCCTTGCCCTTTCAAAACGAACCAGGGGAGAAGGAGGTTTATTTGCACATCGGAAAGGGGTACCCGGGAAGGTAAGGGCCCATTGGAAGGTTGAGGGGAACCCCAGGACACTCCTTTGGGAGACCGTGGGGGAGACCCAAGAATACGCCAGGGCCAGGATCCGAACGGGAGATTGAGAGGAGGGAAAGGTGTGAAAACCCCGTTGGGAGGGTGAGGGAGCGGGAAGTGTGCATTGGGAGTGTGAAGAAACACCCCAGGCGGAGAACACTAACCCGGCCCAAGAAAACTCTAGGAAGGATCAGTGAAATAAGGAAATATGGGAAATAAGACGTCAAAATCAATAGTGGATAAAGATGCCCCACCCCCGAATACAGCTGCGGGATTAATGTACGAAAAATATGGACCTAAGTCATGCACTCAATTGGCATTGTGGGAAAGGTGGACAAAAGGGGATCCACACCCATTCCCAAGGTGGGGTTCTCTAAGATCAGAAATCGTAGATAATCTATCAAGCCGGCTAGAACATCGAATGAATGATAAAATAAAACCTGAGCCAGACATGCGAGCGTATGATATGTGGGAAGAAGAAGCCTTACAGGTAAATGAGGTGGCTAGAAAATTAGTGGAACAAAAAGTCGAGAAAATTGGAGCACAAACTAAGGGGATGCAAGTAAAGGAAATCTTCCCGCCCCTGTAACTGCAGTGCAGAGGTGGGAAGACCAGGGAAACAATGCAGGTGTTCCACCTGCGTGTGTGAATAGCACACCAAGTCTGTATCCGGACCTGGGAGCCATGGGACTGCTGGCCACAGCCTCTGCCTACCCGGTCCAAGAAATAATTCCAGCGGGCCCAGGAGGGCCAGCTCAATCGGTGTACAGACCGTTTAGAGAGAGTGAATTGAGATCGATGAAGGAGCGAGTACTAGAACTGAGAGGGAATGTGGGAGCAACAAAGGAATTGATAATGCAGTGGGTTGAGGCACACCGTTGCTCGCATAGAGACATTGGAGTATTGTGCCATGCAGTGCTGTCCCCATTTGTGTGGAAAAGGGCTAAACAGGATGGTAATTGGCCAGAGGAGGAGCCACAGGGAGCAGCGGCATGGACTGCCGCACAGAGGCAGACTGCACGTCAGCTCCTCTATGATGCAATTGAGAGCGCAATGCGGCCGGCAACGTTAGATTGGGATAAGATCTATGAAACAAAGCAACGCCAGGGGGAGCGCGCGACTGAATTCATGCATAGATTAGTGCAGGCATTCTTGCAATATGGGGGTTTCCAAGTTGAACAAGAAATACCACAACGAGCGTTGACGAACTTCCTAATGGAAGGACTCAGACCTCAGATTAAGAAGCAGTTAAAGTATGTAATGCTCGGCTGGCAGGCAAGACCAGCAACTGAGATTTGTACAGCTGCCGACCAATGTTCATCCCGGTCAGAAGAAAAGGAGAGCGCGAAAACAAAAATTAAAGAGGAGGTGTTCCAAATGGTATTATTAGACAAAGTGGCAGAGCAAAGGAAGAATAAAGATTGGAGAAAGTGGGAGCTAGAGGAAGATGACATAGACTCAGAAGACGAAGAAACGGCTAGACAGTGGGATCGCCGAATGAGAATCCAACAAAGGCCCCCGCCGGCGGCACCGAGAAGAGGGAAACCCAAGAAACAGGTAGGGAAAGGTCAAGGTTGGACACGATCGCCTCTACAAACACGCTCAAAAACTGCAGCAGGCCAAAACCGAGCACAACCAACAGCGCCACCGCAGGAATGCTTCCAGTGCGGGAAGGAAGGGCATTGGCGAAGGAATTGCCCTCAAGGACAGCCGGGGTTTCAAGACGGTGGATCAAGACGGCTGCAGGGTCGTAAGTCATATTGACACACCGCTGGTGGACCCGTGTTGCAGGGAGCTATGCTGACACTAACACCAACAGAGGAGCCGACCTTCACTCTGGATGTTTCGGGTAAGAAGCTTCCTTTCTTAGTCGACACGGGAGCCACCCATTCCACTATCGCAGCGAAGGAACTGCCAGGAGTTGAAAAATCAAACACCGAAGTACAAATAGTAGGATTAGGGGGTAAGGTACAGACTTTAAAAGCAACAACACAATTACCAGTACGGTGCGGACCTTTGCAAGAGAAACATGCTTTCCTTCTCACAACCACTACGCCAGTTAATCTGCTAGGTAGAGATTTGTTGTGTAAACTAGGATGCACGATAGCATGTACAAAGGGAGGGGTTTATGTTGATATTCCCAGGGACAAGACACATTTGGCAATGATGATCCTGATGACACCGCATCCGATTGTTTATTGGTGGAGACTGCCGGAGGAACCAATTAGAAATGCTTGGTCATGCCTAAACCTTATCTCAGACGAAAATAAGGAAATGCAAACGTGGTTAGACAATGCACAAGTGACAATGCACACATACTATAACCCTCCACATTGTACAATCTATTATGATGCGGGAGGGGATGACATTGAATTTGCGGAGAAAATTGCTCCGCACTTGGAAACACGTAATGATTTATTGCTTTGCCGCCTAATGGTTGGTAAGGAAGGTGTCGCAATGGAGGTTAAGCTCACAGACGACCAAAGGCAGTTGACAAAGTATCTGCCGGGAGTAACCTCACATACAACAATGACTACAGCAAAGGGATATCACCCAAAGGATTTGGGATTTATGGTTTACCGCCTACAGGAGGCAGCAGTGAGCTGCACAGAAACAATAGTGCACTGGGAAGTGCATAAGTTGAAGAATAACGAAGGATGGATCTGTGACCTTATGGAAAAAGAAATACACGGACTGGTGGAAGAGGTTAATTTACCACCAAAGCGGGAAAAGGCATTGGAAATGATGAACACGATAGAAAAGGTGGAAAATCTGATGGGAGAGGTCCCACCACAATTGTGGACAAAACATGATAATGATGTGGGTCGAATCATTGGGGCAACGCCTCTAGTGGTTAAACTCAAACCAGGAATGCCTTTGCCAAATGTGCGCCAGTACCCTCTCCGTAAAGAGGCAGAGGCTGGCATTGCACCCGTAATCAAATCCTTGAAGGAACAGGGTATAATTGTGGAAACTACAAGTCCGTGTAATACACCTATATTGCCAGTGAAAAAAACCACAGAAAGATAAATGGAGATTTGTCCAAGATTTGCGAGAAGTGAATGAGATAATCCAAGGTGTTCACCCCGTGGTACCTAGTGCAGAGGGACTGATAACATCTATTCCCGCTAACTCCACTCATTTCTCAGTCATCGATCTATGCTCTGCGTTTTTTAGTGTACCCATCGATAAGGAATCGCAGTTTTTATTTGCCTTTACGTACAAAGGCCGTCAGTACACATGGACTGTATTGCCCCAGGGGTTCGCAGACAGTCCAACTTTATTCTCGCGGGCTCTACACAAAGATCTAGAAGATGTTGTTTTCAAAAGTAATTCAGTCCTGCTACAGTATGTGGATGACCTGCTAATTTGCTCCCCAAATAAAGCAGCGTGTACAAACGATACGCTGCAGCTGCTACGGGCGTTAGCAACAAAAGGCCACAAGGTAAACAAAGATAAACTGCAAATGGTCCAAGAAAGGGTCAAGTATCTGGGACACTACATCTCCCACGGAAAGAGGGAGTTGGACAAAGGGAGGATAACCTCGATCACGGAGGTCCCCCGCCCTCGCACGAAGAAGGAGATGATGCGATTCCTAGGTATGGCAACTTACTGTAGACAATGGGTTGTTGATTATGCAATCCTAACCAAGGAACTGTATGTTGTGGTCGGGAGAAACCAGCCACATAAAATCGTGTGGAATGAGCAGATGGGGGAATGCTTTACAAAATTAAAAGCAGCACTTTCGGTGGCTCCCGCTCTGGGGCTACCGGATTATGACAAAACGTTCTTCCTTTACTCTCATGAAACAAAGGGATTTGCACAGGCTGTGCTAACACAATCGCACGGTGACCACCAACGACCAATCGCATACTTCAGTCGAAGGCTGGACCCGGTCGAACGCGGCCTACCTTTTTGTTTACAAGCAGTGGCTGCAGCCAGTTATGCAGTAAAACGCACGGCGGAAATTGTAATGGGGCACCCGCTGGTTTTAAGGGTTCCCCACTGTGTTGCGGCTTTGCTCACACAAAAACAAACACAGCATTTAACCAATACACGTCTGATGCAGTATGAGACGACTCTCCTACACCAACCGAACCTACAGATTGAAAGATGCAACGTTCTTAATCCAGCCTCTTTGCTGCCAACGGAGGACGACGGCGACCCACACGATTGCACGGAGGCGATCCAGGAAGTATCCACTGTACGCCCGGATCTAAAGGATCAACCACTAGAGCGACCGGACCTCACCTTGTTTGTTGATGGTTCGGCATACCGAGGACTAGATGGCTCGGGGCATGCAGGATACGCTGTGTGTACGATTGACGAATTAATGGAAGCGTCCCGTCTGCCTTCTCATTTCTCCGCCCAGCAGGCGGAATTGTGTGCCCTTATCAGGGCCTGCGAGCTGTCTGCCGATTCCGTGGTGAACATATATACTGACTCTAGCTATGCTTTTGGTGTTGTACATGACAAAGGTGCAATATGGAAAATGAGAGGGTATCTTACCTCAGCAGGAACACCAATAAAGAATGGCAGTTTGGTGTCCGAGCTGTTGACAAGCATTACACTGCCAGCGGAAATTGCAGTCATTAAATGCCGTGCACACCAGAAACAGACAACTGACATTGACAAAGGTAATAATAAAGCAGACAAAGCTGCAAAAGAGGCGGCTAGTCTGCCTTTGCCTTCGATAATGCAGGCACGATTGGCGAAAGAGCAAATCAAGCTGCACCAATACAGCTTGTCAGACATTATTGCAATTCAAGCTGCTGCAACACAGAAGGACCATGATAAGTGGCAAGCAGCGGGAGGAGTAGCGGATGACAATGGACTTTGGTCAAACAAGGGGAAGGTAATAGCACCTGTTGAAATCCTTCCATGGCTTGCACGCATGGCCCATTTGAATGGACATGTGTGCAAGAGGGGGACTGTGAGACAAGTACAAGAATCATGGTATGCCCCAGGAATTGGGAAAATAGCAGAAGGGGTCTGTAAAACTTGCCAGATATGTCAACAACACAACCAACACAAAATTGATAAGATAGGGCAGCCGGGAGCCCACCCGCCCCCATGGGGTCCTTTTGTGCACCTACAAATAGACTTTATAAATATGCCACCATCATGCGGATATGGAAATGTCTTGGTAGTGGTAGACATGTTCACTAAATGGGTAGAGGCATACCCATGTACAAAGGCAGATGCTGCCACCGTTGTGAAGCACTTGTTAAAAAGCTTCTTCTGCCGATTTGGCATCCCTCACAAAATATCACATGATCAAGGGGGGCACTTTACGGGGGAACTAACACAGGCAGCGTGTAAAGCACTGGGAATAAAACAGGCATTTCACTGTGTTTATCATCCAGAGTCAGCGGGCGCCGTGGAAAGGCAGAACGGTATCCTAAAGAACAAGCTGGCGAAACTAACAACGGAAACAGGGTTGAAGTGGCCAGATGCATTACCCTTGGCACTAATGAGCATGCGATCCACAGTGAACCGGAAGACAGGGTTATCCCCTCATGAAATACTAATGGGAAGGCCGATGCGACTTCCCGTAACTGCCCCCACCGACATAAACAAATTGAGTATTGCAATGATGGATGAAAACATGCTGACATTCTGTAAACAGCTCTCCAGGATCGCGAGGACGATACACACGAGAGTGAAGGAGGCCTTACCCGAGCCGGTGGAAAGGCCGTATCACACCTTCCAGCCAGGAGACTACGTACTGATAAAGCACTTTACAAGGAAAACGGCCTTGGAACCACGGTGGAAGGGACCGTTTCAGGTATTGCTGACCACCCCAACTGCCGTAAAGTGCGAAGGTAAGCCTGCTTGGATACACTTTTCACACTGCAAACTTGCCATCCCAACAGAGGAGGAGATTGTGCAAGAATGAACCCATTACAGCAAATCCTAGTTGCCATAATTGCCTCATGGATGGGAAGCTGGGAAGTGGAAGGGCAAATTGATAACTGGACAATCCAACCCATCCAACAGAGGGGGAAAAGAGCAATTGGGAACCACACTGAACATTTACACGAGTTGGGAGTACATGGGATAAATACATTCTTACTTTTGTCGCACAAATATGCTACATTAAGTAATGAGACTAAGTGCTGGGTGTGTGCTTATCTCCCGCACTCCTCACAAACGGGTTTGCCATTATCTGTGATCCCATTTGAGGAAATAGACTACTGTGGTGCTGCTTGGTACAACAATTTTAATTTGACAAAAAAAAAACAGTAACTCATCATGTGTAGACTTTACAGGTGCGTGGTACCCTCCTTTTAATTTAAAGAAAAGACCTCCGTACTTCAGAATCACATATAAGCGTATGGGGTTTATCTGCCTTACTTGGACAAAGCCTCATGCCAGATTTCAGGCAGGGAACTCCACTTGTAATATATCAATAGAGATAAGTGACTTACCAGCCAACAGGAAGGGAGAGAATGGAACATATCCGAAGGTTGCATCTAATGGCACATATTTTGTGTGTGGGTATAGAGCCTACCCATGGCTGCCAAACAAATGGGGCGGTTCATGTTATCTTGCGTACGTCGTACCGCACATGCGTTTGATCACTGACCCATTCTCTGAGATAGATCGGACACGACGTAAGAGAGCTATATCAGATGGAGCATATGCAGCAATGATAATTTTCCCCCGATATGGGGCCTGGGTTGCAGGTAGGGAACTTATCAGCATGGCATCAACATTGGAAATAATGGGAAATGATACCGCTGATGGTTTTGAGAAAATTAGCGCGGAGCTGGTCGCATTAAGGACTACTGTAATGCAAAATAGAATAGCTTTAGACATGATTCTAGCTGAAAAAGGGGGAACATGTGCTGTAATTGGCAAAGAGTGTTGCACGTACATCCCAGATAATTCAGAAAACATTAATGACCTCGCGGGTCACATAAGGAAAGAGGCGAGCAAATATAAAGACTACAGTGGTGATAACATGAGTAGCTGGTTAAAGGGATTGTTTGGGGGTTGGGGAGGAAGTGTTTTGAGATTTTTTATAACAATCCTGATAATCATCGTGGCAGCCTTTATATTACTGATGGTTTTCAAGGTAATTGCCCAAAAGGCCATTGGAAAGTGTTTTTCAGGATGGACAACAAAGCCCAGTACCCAGCTAGTACAGACGGAGATGGCCCCGGTGAACACCGCTGGACTGCTGCCCTCCTCAAACCTCCCTGCACTTACACCTACCCCCCACTCCAATACTATGTACCCCACCCATGTCACCCCAACCCATGAACAATGAAACATATTGTAACCTTGCAGTAGTCGCCGATCCATTACTTTGGCTTCCTCCGAGTGATGAACAATTGCTTCAACTCACATTGGACGAATGTCTTTCGTTGCTTGCACCAATTGAAGGGCTAGGTAGAAATACCATTTGATTTGCCTTGTTGGTAATTGCTGGCAAGTTGTGCCTTCATTATACTCTGGCTTGTAGTTTATCAAATATTATTTTGCTTTGTTCATAAAGAACATTACATTTATATACTTAACACTGCCTTACTTGTTGTTCATGAAGTCCATTAAGCGGCAATATATATATGTAATCAAATATTTAATGGAACGTATATTCCTGTATAACTTCATTCTTGTTTAGCCATGAGCAATTCTTGTACGAACAGCTTTTGGGAGTGCTTGGTTTCCTTATATTCTATGTTTAAATGTTGCGATATTTCCCGATTTCCCTTGTTGAAGACTTGGGGTGTTAGTGGACCGGTTGGAAAGTGGGTAGGAACCCCCTTTTGGGCTAGGGGGCGCAGCTGGAACTCCCGATCGTTTTGGTCCATCTGGAGCTAAACCTAAGGATGGCCACCCACTGGAGGTTGCTGTCTGCTGACCTGCCGGCCTGCGGATGCTCCTTTTCTTCATTTGTAGTTTCTTTTGCAAATGTTTCAAAGAAACAAGAGGAGGGAAATGTCGGGGATTGTATGTACTCTAACAGCAACCAAACATGTCTACTAGTGTTTGGTTAAAACTCTTTAGTTTCAATTGGAAAGAGGGAAAGGATAAATCTTCCCATTAGTTTATCTGTGCACTGTCAAGAAACTTGTTTTGACATTGTTACAACACAGCTGGCCTTGTCGACCGTTCGAATGACCTTGCTAATCGGGCAGCTGAGCTACCTGGAATCTGTTGGACTACTGCCCAGAACTGTTAAGGCCTAAAAACATGTAGGAGGCTACCTTTTAAAATTCCTTAAGGAATCAAGGGTGTTGTTTCTGCACTCTCTGCGCTCTCTTATCAGCAGTACTGACAGAAGAATGCAATAGATTAATGAATGGTAATAAATCCTCTTTGACACGCAGTCATTCAAAGGTCGCAGTAAATTGAATATAAGGCAGTACCGAAAGACCGCTCACCAGAGGATTAGGCTGGGTGGACTATTGTGTTCAAAGCCTGTTGTCTCCATATGCATATGTCTGATGTGAAATAAAACCTTCTCTCCCAAGATCGGTGATGAACAAAGCTTGACCTTAATCGCTGTGGACCTCACCTGGATCTCAACACATATATATATATATATATATATATATATATATATATATATATATATATATATATATATATATATATATATATATATTTGTATATAATGTATATATATATGTACTGTATGCATGAATGTATATACTGTGTATATATATATATATATATATATATATATATATATATATATATATATATATAGATTGTTGTGGTTGACGAAATTCGCAAACCACCATTCAGGTCCCTTAGGTGAGATATCTCTGTAAGTATATGTGTAGTTAGGCCCAAACCCGTTGTTTAGAGGGAATAAATGTCATTCATGCGGGCTGCGACCCTTTTAGATAGCCGTTTTTCTTTTACTGTCTTTATTTTGGACCAGCCGCCATTACTACCATTACTACCACCACCAACCACGTCTCAACAGCCATCACACAACAACCACCAGCCGCAACGCCGCTTCACGACAACAACAACGCCAACAGCCACGACCCTTGCCGTCACATCTCGCTCTCGCAATCATCGCATCACCGTCATTCCCGCGCCGCTTGTGGGCACCGATACTGGACTCGTGCAGGGCGCGCACCGAGCAGCGGGTGCAGAAACACCAGCCTTTCCGAAGAAATCGGATCAAAAACGACTCACGCCCACTTCTGTTCCGTCCTATCAGCGAGCATGGGGTGATTTGGCCCCGCCTCCAGGTGCGTCGGAGTAATATCGCTATATGCAGATTCATGGATCAAAAAGCATTCACGCCCACTTTTCCTCTGTCCAATGGGGAGCCAGCCAGAGGTAAAGGGTCGAAGGTGAAGGAGCGAGGCCCCAGGGGCTATAAAGGACCGCGTTCGCTCGCCAAAGAGGCAGTTAAGAGTTGAGTTGGGACGAGTCGAGTCGAGTTGGGAAGAGTCGGAGTCAAGTTGAGTTGAGAAGTCAGGTTCAGTTCGGAGTTGAGTTGGGAAGAGCCAGCCAAGAGAAGAGTCGGAGAAAGCAGTTGGACGGAGCTGTGGAGAGTTGGAGAGGTGGCGGCGGCGAAGGCAGTCAAGGGGGTGCTCGTGTCAGTCGGGGAGCTGCGGAGAGGAGAGGCCGGTAACGCGACCGAGGTCGTGGTGGAGACGCTCGTCGCGGGACCCGAGCCAGCGAGATATCCTCCTTCCCCCGAGCATCAACAACCCCCTCCTGTTTCCCCCCGCGCTGAGATAGTGCGAGAAGGGGGCCCCGTTCCCACCCCATTCCAGACACTGTCCGCGAGGCCCGCGGAGTCGGGGCGCCACCGCCATTTTGCGGCTCATCAGACGGGTAGGCCCGATGCGGTCTCGGCCCCAGGCCCGTCTGCCCCCATCATCCTTGAGGGTGGTCCTTTTCTTTTGCTTTGAGTATATGTGTTGTCGGCGCCGTCTGTGAAGTAAAACTGTATAAGTGTTGCCGTGTGCTCGGTAGTCGGTGGTATATCTGCATTGTGTTTTGCTTTTACATTTGCTTTTTGTGTATTATTGTGTGTTTCTTCTTCTTTTACATTTGCTTTTGGTGTAATTGTATATGTGTGCTTTCCGTTCATCGCGAAATAAATGTGCTTTATGTTGAACTGTTTTCCCGTTTCGCTTCGTCTTTTCCTTTATTGAATCTCCATCTTACTTCACGTAAAGGGTTGGTCGTGGGCTAAAACGCCCGATAATTAATCGAACCGTCCAGGTTGACGATAACACCGCTCGGTTATCCCGATAGTACGGAACGGGTCGCTTAAAGTGGCCCGTGTCCGAAGTCGACCTGCGGCGAGGTGCGATCGCCCGGTCTACCCTCCGTGTGGGTACTTAGGTAGGTCGAATTTGGCGAGCAACCCTATCCCACGCGGGGGGCCGATTGGCACGATCGTGGTGAGGCCGAAAGGCCCACCCGTGACTAGTTCCCGGCGTTAGTCCGAGAGGGTCACGACGGGATTGTCCGTCCGGTGGGCGACATGCCGCGATTCGAGTTACGTGGCCGCTCGCACGCCGGCGGGCGCGAATCCGCAACACTGGTGTCAGGTCGTGCGATATAAACTCACCGCCCTCCTCGCAGCACTGGTATCGGAGAACGGGAAAACGGGCTGTCCTGTCTCCAGCTAAATTCACGGGAATCGGTCCAGGGGTGAGAGGAGCGACCCCCGATTCCCTCCAAATTACGAGCGATTCAAATTAACCCTTTACGAGAAGCAAGATGGCGTCTCAAGGCGAGCGGGAGCCGGGGGTATTAGAAATGTATATGTGTAGTAATGTAGAATCCATGGTCCAGGATGAAAACCCCGTGCAGGAAATGTTGGTTGTGCAGGAACACGAACTCGCCCAACTAAACCCAGAGCCCGAAATAGGTGCGGCCGCGGTGTATGACACCTCCCCTCCCCCTCTCCACCAAAACCCCCCGATCCTTGCCGAATCGGCTCATCCAAGCGCACCCGACATGGCCCAGCTATGCGCCATGCTGGCGGCAATGACAGCGAGGATGGATACAAACACAAAAGAAATGAAAAACGAAATAAAAAGCATGAACAAGCAAATGAACGAAATGAAAACGAAAATGGAAACAAACGCACTCGAAATGAAAGAGCTGCGGGGTGAGACGCAGAACATGGGCCAAAGCCTGCAGGCGGGCATGAAGGCAATGGCAGCAGAGCTTAAAATGGCGACTCCACGTGTGGGAGCGAACGAGCTGGGAGGGAGTGCAACGGCTGTCAGGCCCGCGGTGGAGGCGGGTAAGGAGAAAATAATTCGGGGGACGTATTGGGCGAGAAGCGTGACGGAGACGTGCACGAGGGAGACAAGAGACGAGGTGAAAGGAATTGGGAGGGAGAGAAAAGAACAATTAAGACGGAAAGCAAGGATGAGGTACGCGGAGATCGTGAAAGAGCAAGGAGTGAAAAACAGGGAAGGACGGGGGCGACTTAAGGAGAAAGCAAGGTTGACCTACATAAAGATAAGGGAAAGACGCCAGAAAGAAGCAGAGACTAATAGACACGAGGGGACAACAGAAACTTATAAATGTATAGAGACACGGGAGGCAGAAAAAATAGAGGAGAGACTGCATGATAATGACAAGGCTAGAGACGTACACACACACACGGAGGTGGTGGAGGATAATGGGGGTGAGCTCGAGGAGCAGGTAGGGACCCAGTGCGAGCAGCTGGATGGCCTCCTCCAGGAACGAGGGGAGGGAGTATTCCCCCTTGAGGCGAGTCACGACCAGGTGAGTTCGGTCGTGCTTTGCGAGGTCGAGGGGAGGAGTGCTCTGGACAGGTGCACGGAGAGCTTGGGGGGTATAGAGGCCCCGGAGACCCTTGTGGGGACACAAATCCCCAGTGTGGTTGTCCCGGTGTGTGTGGTGCAAGGTGTGAGTGCGTCCCCGTGTGTGACAAAGACCCCGTGTGTGGAAGCGACCCCGTGTGTGAGTGGTGTGGTGGTAAGTGTGCAGAAGATCGTTCTTCCCAGCATGCCGTGTGTGGATGAGGCACCGCGGGCGAGTGCCCCCGCGTGTGTGAGTAGTATAGTTTGTGTGAGGGAAATGGCACGAGTGAGTGGAAGGCCGCGAGTGAGTGGAGCCACGTGTGCGAGGGAGATGGCATGCGTGAGTGAACGGCCGAGTGCAAGGGAGACCGTGTGTGTGAGAGAGCGGTATGTAAGGGAGATGTCGGTGGGCATGTGTGAACATGCAGCCGCGTCTCCTGGTGTGAGTTTAATGGTGAGGTGTGTTAGCGTCGTAACACGCGGGAGTGCGTGTGTCGAATGGCGACGACCGAGACATGTGAGGAAAGAAAGCCGAGTAGCGGCTGTAGTTGTTTCGGGGACCGTGCCGGGTTCACCCAGCAGCGAGCACGAGGTCCGTGCTGTGCAACGCACGAGGCCCCCACGTGCTCGCTTGCGAGAGTGAAGTCCCGGTCCGGAAACGCACGCGGTGGATTTGCCGATCCCGTGGACGGACAAAGTTTAGGCAGGATTACGGATTTGGACCGGACGGGTTCTTCACGCGGGCGTGTGTGTGAAGCTCCAACGGGCAGAGCACATGTGTTCGCGTGGGGAACCCCTCGAGACGTGGGGCTTGTGTTTTTTTTTTATGCGCACGGTGACGTCATGGCTGCACGTGGGGTTGGAATCTGGCAGGAGGGGTATCCCTGCCGGATGGTACCGTCCAAGGAGGGACGAGGTACACGTGCAGCTGCATGACGTCACGGGCAGGTGCAAAGTGCGCGAGCTGTGAGTTGCCGCGCTGGTGCTGCGCTATTAGAAAAAAAAAAAAAACAGCAAGCCTCACTTTCGGGTGCACAGGATTCCTGGGCAAGGGGTGGAAGACCCCCTTGACCAGGGCACAGGATGGAAACTAGTTAGGGGGAAGGGTTAGCTTAGTTAGACCGACTTCATGGGGCACTGGTAAGTCCAGGGGCCCCTTTCCCACCCCCTACCAGACACTGCCCGCGAGGCCCGCGGAGTTGAGGCACCATCGCCGCTCCGCGTCTCATCACCAGACAGGTAGGCCCGACCCGGTCTCGGCCTCAGGCCCGCCTCATCCTTGAGGGTATTCTTTTTCTTGGTTTTGGGTATGTGTTGTCGGCGCCGTCTGTGAAGTAAAATTGTATAAGTGTTGCCGTGTGCTCGCGTAATCGGTATTAGATCTGCATTGTCGCATTGTGTTTCTTTTCCTTCTATGTGCTTTTGGTGGAATTGCATTGTGTTTCTTTCCTTTTCTATGTGCTTTTGGTGGAATTGAATATGTGTGCTTTCCGTTCATCGCGAATAAATGTGCTTTGTGTTGAACTGTTTCCCGCTTCGCTTCGTCATTTCTTTCATTGAATCCTCATCTTGCTTCACGTAAAGGGTTGGTAGTGGGCTGAATACGCCCGATAATTAATCGAACCGTCGAGGTCGACGAATAACACCGCTCGGTTATCCCGATAGTACGGAACGGGTCGCTTAAGTGGCCCGTGTCCGAAGTCGACCTGCGGCGAGGTGCGACCGCCCGGTCTACCCTCCGTGTGGGTACTTAGGTAGGTCGAATTTGGTGAGCAACCCTATCCCACGCGGGGGCTGATTGGCTCGATCGCGGTGAGACCGAAAGGTCCACCCGTGACTGGTTCCCGGCGTTAGTCCGAGAGGGTCACGACTGGATTGTCCGTCCGGTGGGCGACGTGCCGCGATTCGAGTTACGTGGCCGTCAGCACGCCGGCGGGCGCGAATCCGTAACACTGGTGTCAGGTCGTGCGATACAAATTCATCGCCCTCCTCGCGGCACTGGTATCGGAGAACAGGAAAACGGGCTCTCCTGTCTCCGGCTAAATTCACGGGAATCGGTCCAGGGGTGAGAGAAGCGACCCCCGATTCCCTCCAAATTACGAGCGAGCGAAATTAACCCTTGAAGAGAAGCAAGATGGCGTCTCAAGGCGAGCGGGAGCCGGGGGTATTAGAAATGGATGTAGAATGTGTAGGATCCATGGCCCAGGATGGAATGCCCGTGCAGGAACATGAACTCGCCCAACTGAACCCAGAGCCCGAAATGGGTGCGGCAGCGGCCGCGGTGTATGACACCTCCCCCCCCTCTCCACCAAAACCCTTCCCCAACTCCTGCCGAAACGGCTCACTCAAGCGCACCCGACATGGCCCAGCTATGCGCCATGCTGGCGGCAATGGCAGCGAAGATGAATGCGAACATGAACAAGCAAATGAACGAAGTAAAAACGAGGATGGATGCGAATACACAACAAATAAATGCGGATATGAAAGGCATGAACGAAAAGATGGATGCGAATACACAAAAAATGGATGCGAATACACAAAAATTGGATGCGAATACACAACAAATGAACGGAATGGAAACAAACATAAAAAAAGAAATGAAAGAGCTACGGGGTGAGACGCAGAACATGGGCCGATGCCTGCAGGCGGGCATGAAGGCCGTGACCAGGGAGCTGGGAATGGCGACTCCACGTGTGGGAGCAAACGAGCTGGAAGGGGGTGCAACGGCTGACAGGCCCGCGGTGGAGGCGGGTAAAAAAATAATTCAGGGGGCGTGTTGGGCGAGGGTCGTGACAGAGGAATCGACGGTGACCAAAAGGGAAAAATGAAATGGGGAGACCAAAACGTGTGAGACGAGACACGAGGTGACGACAACAGAAACTCATAAATGTATAGAGACACGGGAGACAGAAAAAATAGAGGGAAGACTGCACGATGAAGACGGGGTAAGTGACGCACACACACACACGGAGGTAGTGGAGGATAATGGGGGTGAGCTCGCGGAGCGTGCAGGGACCCGGTGCGAGCAGCTGGATGGCCTCCTCCAGGAACGAGGGGAGGGAGTATGCCCCCTTGAGGCGAGTCACGACCAGGTGGGTTCGGTCGTGTTTTGCGAGGTTGAGGGGACGAGTGCTGTGGACAGGTGCACGGAGAGCTTGGGGGGAAAAGAGGCCCCGGAGACCCTTGTGGGGACACGAATCCCCAGTGTGGTTGTCCCTGTGTGTGTGGTGCAAGGTGTGAGTGCGTCCCCGTGTGTGGAAGCGACCCCGTGTGTGAGTGGTGTGGTGGCGATGGTGCCAGAGTACGTGCTTCCCAGCACGCCGTGTGTGGGTGAGGCACCGTGTGTGAGTGAGGCCGTGTGTGTGGATGAAACGGCCAGTGTGGATGAGGCACCGCGGGTGAGTGCCCCCGCGTGTGTGAGTGAGGCACGGAGTGTGGATGAGGCACCGCGGGTGAGTGCCCCCGCGTGTGTAAGTAGTATGGTTTGTGTGAGTAGTAAGGCACGCGTGAGTGAACGGCCGTATGCAAGGGAGACCGTGTGTGTGAGAGAGCGGTATGTAAGGGAGATGTCGGTCGGCATGCGGGAGCACGCAGCCGCGTCTCCCGGTGTGAATATAATGGTGTGGAGTGTGAGCGTCGTAACACGCAGGTGTGCGTGTGTGGAATGGCGACGACGGCGACAGAGGAACGAAAGCCGAGTAGCGGCTGTAGTTGTTTCGGGTACCGTGCCGGGTTCACCCAGCAGTGAGCACGCGGTCCGTGCTGTGCAACGCACGAGACCACCACGTGCTCGCTTGCGAGAGTGAAGTCCCGGTCCGGAAACGCCAGCGGTGGATTTGCCGATCCCGCGGACGGACAAAGTTTAGGCAGGATAATGGATTTGGACCGGACGGGTTCTCCACGCGATCGTGTGTGTTAAGCTCCAACGGGCAAAGCACATGTGTTCGCGTGGGGAACCCCTCGAGACGTGGGGCTTGTGTTTTTTTATGCGCACGGTGATGCCATGGCTGCACGTGGGGTTGGAATCCGGCAGGAGGGGTATCCCTGCCGGATGATACCGTCCAAGGAGGAACGAGGAACACGTGCAGCTGCATGACGTCACGGGCAGGTGCAAAGTGCGCGAGCTCTGAGTTGCCGCGCAGGTGCTGCGCATGAAAAAAAAAACAAGCCTCACTTTCGGGTGCACAGGATTCCTGGGCAAGGGGTGGAAGACCCCCTTCCCCTGGGCACAGGATGGAAACTAGTGAGGGGGAAGGGTTAGCCTAGTTAGACCGACTTCATGGGGCAGGGGTAAGTCCTCATGGAGTCCGTGGAATGGATTAGTTAGAGGGATTTAGTGAGCTTTAGGTTGGGAAATAAAATGAGATATTTGGAGACAGTGACAGACTTTGGATGTGTAGAGGGGACGTAGTTTAGCTACGTAGTGTTAAAAGGAACGTGCTGTAGTTTAAGGGACGACGTGGGAGCGCGAGTTAGTTAGGGGATGTAGTTAGAAGGATGGCAGAGTTCAGCGGTGAGTGTGTTGAAGAGTTGATGAGTTGTGTTGTGACATGATGAGTGAGTGAGGCCAGCGGGTCTGTGTGTATGGAGTGAATGGGGAATGCATGGTGCGATGAGTGATTGGGGGGAGGAGTGACTCCCGCCCAAGGGACCCCGGGGTCAGAGTAAAGTGAGTTAGCTGGGTTAGTCAAATTGAAAAATGGAGGTCGTTTTGTTGTTGGTGGGAGTGTAGGCTCGAAACCCATTTGGAGGGGTGCAGGAGCCCTGTTGACGGGCTTGGGAGCGTGGCTGCGAAAGGTGAGTATCGCTGAGTGGGTACCCCGGGCACCAGGCTAGTCGGCCGTGGTAGGCCAAGGGCCCATGGGGGGCCGGGATAGCGTAGTGGGCACGGGTACGCCTGCTTGGTGCGGGGGCCCGGGGCGCCATTAGCCGCGTGGGCAGTGTTGTGGGCATGGGTGACCCTCGGAAAGGGGCCCGGGAAGCCAGCCTGCGACGTGTGCGTTTCAGGGGAGGTGCCATGGGGGGCACTCCCCGGTGTTTAGGGAGCTGGTAGGCTCGGAGGCAGTGTAGTGCCCGGGGGTGCCATAGCGGGAGATTCGGCAGAGGGTCGTGCCTGCCAAAGGGAGCCACGTGTCCTAGCCAGGAGACCGTGTGAGGGCACAGAGAGAAAATTGGGGGGCGAGGCCCGAAATTGTGAGGACACCAACACAGGCGACGGGAATCAGGGTTGTTAGAAACAATAGTTTAAGCGAGAGGCGCTTGTTGAAAGCCCCGGGGTAGTTTAACAGTTAAATGGTTAGGGTAGATTAGGAAGTTTACCCCTCCGCACCATCCATCCCCTCGCTCTCGTTGTGGGCCGCTGGACCCACTTTGGGTTAGATCGCCGAACTCTGGGGAGGCCATTCTGAGGCTTGAGTTGGGCCTCGACACAGGACGCTAGCTCTCCCTTGTTCCCCTCCGGGAAGGGAACGTAGGGGTTGGGAGTAGGCTAGGTGACAGGATAGGTTAGCCGAACAAGGACGATAAAGGGGGTTAGGGGACGATTTATAGTGGGGGAGTAAAAATAAAAACAACAAAAAAAAAATAAGTTGGGGCTAAATTGGGGTTTGACAAATTAAGGGAGTAGGTATGTACAGTGACAGGCAAAGGCGATAGGTTGGGAGGGAGACAGGTAGGTAGGTCCGAGCCCGCCTTCCAAGTGGCCAGCACCACCGCACTCCCTCCACCAACCTCCACTGAACGGCAAAGGCTGGCCAACTTCATCGGCTGGCCGTGTTTTGCTGCAAGGCAGAGGCCGGCTAACTTCATCGGCAGCTGTTGTTGTGCTGCAAGGCCTGTACCGGCCAGTTCATCTGCTGGCTGTTTTTCTTCAAGGCCTGTGCCGGCCAGTTCATCTGCGAGCTGTGTTTGCCTGCTGCCTTTGCCATGCCATTCCCACTGCCCACGTTCACCAGCCCCCGTTCAATTTTGATTTGCCCCCCCCCCCCCTGTTCATTGCCATGTGCGCCAGGATCAAGGCAACAGTTTGCAAGCTGCGAGAACTGCCCTGTTGGCAGCTACAACACGGGCCTGCAGTGGCGGCCCGTGCACCGTGTTTGTGTCCATCCATCTATCCGTTGTGTTCATTGCGTGTGCCACTTGAGCTGGCACGGAGACTGCGTTTGTGCAGCCCATGCACCGTTGTGGTTCACTGCGTTCAGTTCAAAAAGGAAGGCCTTGGACTGCGTGTGAGCAGCCAGCCACGTTCCCTGTCACCTGCATTGTTTTGAGCCAGAGACTGCATGCGAGCAGCCTGGCTCCCTGCTAACTGTTTTCTTTTGCAGAGTTCAGAGATCCTGGGCCATGGTTTAGTGTAAAATTTGTAAGTTAAGGTTAAGATGTACTGTAAATATGAGTGCGCCCCCGGCATGTCTGTCCTAGCGCCGGCAATTTTATTTAAGTCGTCCGTGTGAGTGAGTTTGTTTAGGTAGTTACGCAGCCCTCAGGTTATTTATTTTGGGGACACGAATACCATGAATGTCGCACTCAGGGATCCGTAGGTAAAATGTACTAGGGGAAAACTACACATGATGGCACACGAAAAATTTGACGACTCGGGACGAGTCTGTAAAAAGGGGAGGGGGTAGTGTTGTGGTTACCAAATTCGCAAACCACCATTCAGGTCCCTTAGGTGAGATATCTCCGTAAGTATATGTGTAGTTAGGCCCAAACCCGTTGTCTAGTGGGAATAAATGTTATTCATGCGTGCTGCGACTCTTCAGGATAGCCGTTTTTCTTTTACTATCTTTATTTTGGACCAACCGCCATTGTTACCGCCACCAACCACAACATCAACCACCCACCACGGCGCCGCTTCACGTCACACCTCGCAACCGTCGCATCGCCACCGTTCTTGCGCCGCTTGTGGGTACCGGTGTTGGACTCGTGCAGGGCGCGCGCCGAACAGCGTGTACAAAACCACGGATTTTCCACTTCAAAAACGGATCAAAAACGACACACGCCCACTTTTGTTCCGTCCAATCGGTGAGCGAGGGGCGATTTGGCCCCGCCTCCAGGGCGTTGGAGGGCGATCGCTATATGCAAATTTATGGATCAAAAAGCATTCACGCCCACTTTTTCTCGAGCCAATGGGGAGCGAGGTGAAAGGTCGAAGGCAGGGGGTCAAAGATGAGAGAGCGAAGCCACGGGGCTTATATAAGCGACCGCGTTCGTCAGTCAAATAATAGAGAGTGAAGACTTCGCGGGCGGTGGAGTTGGGAAGAAGAAGCAAGAAGGAGTTGGTCGTCGTCGTGTGCGTTGGAGTCGGAGCAAAAGGGGACGGAGCTGTGGAGAGGCGGCGAGGGCAGACGAGGGGGTGCTCGCGTCGTGCAGGGAGCTGCACACCAGGGAGGCCGACGGCGCGACCTGGTCGAGGTGGAAACGCTCGTCGCGGGACTCGAGGCAGAGTGGAAATCCTCTATACCCCGAGCATCAGCAACCCCCTCCTGTTTCCCCCCGCGCTGAGATAGTGCGACCAAGGGGGCCCCTTTCCCACCCCCTACCAGACACTGCCCGCGAGGCCCGCGGAGTTGAGGCACCATCGCCGCTCCGCGTCTCATCACCAGACGGGTAGGCCCGACCCGGTCTCGGCCTCAGGCCCGCCTCATCCTTGAGGGTATTCTTTTTCTTGGTTTTGGGTATGTGTTGTCGGCGCCGTCTGTGAAGTAAAATTGTATAAGTGTTGCCGTGTGCTCGCGTAATCGGTATTAGATCTGCATTGTCGCATTGTGTTTCTTTTCCTTCTATGTGCTTTTGGTGGAATTGCATTGTGTTTCTTTCCTTTTCTATGTGCTTTTGGTGGAATTGAATATGTGTGCTTTCCGTTCATCGCGAATAAATGTGCTTTGTGTTGAACTGTTTCCCGCTTCGCTTCGTCATTTCTTTCATTGAACCTCATCTTGCTTCACGTAAAGGGTTGGTAGTGGGCTGAATACGCCCGATAATTAATCGAACCGTCGAGGTCGACGAATAACACCGCTCGGTTATCCCGATAGTACGGAACGGGTCGCTTAAGTGGCCCGTGTCCGAAGTCGACCTGCGGCGAGGTGCGACCGCCCGGTCTACCCTCCGTGTGGGTACTTAGGTAGGTCGAATTTGGCGAGCAACCCTATCCCACGCGGGGGCTGATTGGCTCGATCGCGGTGAGACCGAAAGGTCCACCCGTGACTGGTTCCCGGCGTTAGTCCGAGAGGGTCACGACTGGATTGTCCGTCCGGTGGGCGACGTGCCGCGATTCGAGTTACGTGGCCGTCAGCACGCCGGCGGGCGCGAATCCGTAACAATATATATACATATATAGATATATATACATATATATATATATATATATATATATATATATATATATATATATATATATATATATATACATATATAGATATATATACATATATATATATATATATATATATATATATATATATATATATATATATATATATATATATATATACTGTTGTGGTTACCAAATTCGCAAACCACCATTCAGGTCCCTTAGGTGAGGTATCTCGGTAAGTGCATGTGTAGTTAGGCCCAAACCCGTTGTCTAGTGGGAATACATGTCATTTATGCGAGCTGCGACTCTTCAGGATAGCCGTTTTTCTTTTACTATCTTTATTTTGGACCAACCGCCATGATCACAACCACAACATCAACCACCGACCACAACCGCCGCTTCACCACAACCGCCACGACCTTCACGTCACACCTCGCAACCGTAGCATCGCCACCGTTCTTGCCCCGCTGTGGGTGCCGGTGTTGGACTCGTGCAGGGCGCACGTTGAACAGCGTGTACAAAATCACGGATTTTGTGCTTCAAAAACGGATCAAAAACGACACACGCCCACTTTTTGCCGTCCAATCGGTGAGCGAGGGGCGATTTGGCCCCGCCTCCAGAACGATCGATATATGCAAATTTGTGGATCAAAAAGCCTTCACGCCCACTTTTTCTCGGGCCAATGGGGAGCGAGGTGAAAGGTCGAAGGGAGGGGGTAAAAGGCGAAGCTACGGGGGGATAAAAGGACGGTGTTCGTCAGTCAGCAGAAGAGTACGAGAAGGAGTCGGAGGGTGGAGAGTCGAGTGTGGAAGTCTGGAGCCCGAAGCCTGCAGTAG
Organism: Eptatretus burgeri; assembly: GCF_056783735.1. Classification (NCBI taxonomy): domain Eukaryota; kingdom Metazoa; phylum Chordata; class Myxini; order Myxiniformes; family Myxinidae; genus Eptatretus; species Eptatretus burgeri. The sequence goes on along the minus strand of NC_140976.1, from coordinate 12,033,050 downwards.
CTGGAGAAGCTGAAGAGAGTCGAACGAGGGGAGCCCAAAGAAGAGTCCAGGGTGGAGAGTCCAGAGGCGGAGAGGCGGCAGCGGCGAAGGCAGACGAGGGGGTGCTCGCGTCGGTGCCAGGAGCTGCACGCCCGAGGAAGGCCGGCAGCGCGACCTGGCCGAGGTGGAGACGCACACCAGGGATAATAAAGATCCTCTATACCCCGAGCATCAGCAACCCCCTCCTGTTTCCCCCCGCGCTGAGATAGTGCGACCAAGGGGGCCCCTTTTCCCACCCCCTGCGAGGCACTGTCCGCGAGGCCCGCGGAGTGAGGCGCCATCGCCGCTCCGCGTCTCATCACCAGACGGGTAGGCGCGACCCGGTCTCGGCCTCAGGCCCGCCTCATTCTTGAGGGTATTTCTTTTCCTTGGTTTTGGGTATGTGTTGTCGGCGCCGTCTGTGAAGTAGAATTGTATAAGTGTTGCCGTGTGCTCGGTAGTCGGTATTAGCTCTGCACTGTGTTTTCACTTTTATGTTTGCTTTTTGTGTAAATGGAATTGTGTTTTCTTTTTTTTGTGTGCATTTGGTGGAATTGTATTTGTGTGCTTTCCGTTCGTCGCGAATAAATGTGCTTTATTGTTGAACTGTTCTCCCGCTTCGCTTCGTCTTTTCCTCCATTGAATCCCCATCTTGCTTCACGTAAAGGGTTGGTAGTGGGCTGAATACGCCCGATAATTAATCGAACCGTCGAGGTCGACGATAACACCGCTCGGTTATTCTGATAGTACGGAACGGGTCGCTTAAGTGGCCCGTGTCCGAAGTCGACCTGCGGCGAGGTGCGATCGCCCGGTCTACCCTCCGCGTGGGTACTTAGGTAGTTCGAATTTGGCGAGCAACCCTATCCCACGCGGGGGCTGATTGGCTCGATCGCGGTGAGACCGAAAGGTCCACCCGTGACTGGTTCCCGGCGTTAGTCCGAGAGGGTCACGACTGGATTGTCCGTCCGGTGGGCGACGTGCCGCGATTCGAGTTACGTGGCCGTCGCACGCCGGCGGGCGCGAAATCCGCAACACTGGTGTCAGGTCGTGCGATACAAATTCATCGCCCTCCTCGCGGCACTGGTATCGGAGAACAGGAAAACGGGCTCTCCTGTCTCCGGCTAAATTTACGGGAATCGGTCCAGGGGTGAGAGAAGCGAACCCCAATTCCCTCCAAATTACGAGCGAGCAAATTAACCCTTCACGAGAAGCAAGATGGCGTCTCAAGGCGAGCGGGAGCCGGGGGTATTAGAAATGTATATGTGTAATAATGTAGAGTCCATGGTCCAGGATGGAATCCCCGAGCAGGAAATGTTGATTGTGCAGGAACACGGACTCGCCCAACTGAACCCAGGGCCCGAGGTGGGTGCGGCAGCGGCCGCGGTGTATGACACCTCCACCCTCTCCACCAAGACCCTTCCCCAACCCTTGCCGAAACGGCTCAGCTGAGTGCATCCAACATGGCCCAGCTATGCGCCATGCTGGCGGCAATGAACGAAAAGATGAATGCGAAAATGATCGAAAAAATGGATGCAAACACAAATGAAATGAAAAACGAAATGAAAGACATGAACAAGCAAATGAATGAAGTGAAAACGACGATGGATGCGAATACACAACAAATAAACGAAAAGATGGATACAAAAATGAACGGAATGGAAACAAACATGAAAGAGCTGCGGGGTGAGACGCAGAACATGGGCCGATGCCTGCAGGCGGGCATGAAGGCCGTGACCAGGGAGCTGGGAATGGCGACTTCACGTGTGGGAGCAAACGAGCTGGGTGGGTGTGCAACGGCTGACAGGCCCGCGGTGGAGGCGGGTGAAAAAATAATTCGTGGAACGTGTTGGGCGAGGGTCGTGACGATGACCGAAAGGGAAAAATTAAATGGGGAGACCAAAACGTGTGAGACGAGACACGAGGTGACGACAACAGAAATAATAGTTGAGACAAGGGAGGTAAAGGGTGAAGAGTTGGCAGAGACACGGGAAATGGGAACGATAGAGGGAAGACTACACGAGGAAGACGGGGTAAGTGACGCGCACGCACACACGGAGGTAGTGGAGGACAATGGGGTTGAGCTGGCGGACTGGGTCGAGACCCAGTGCGAGCACCTGGATGGCCTCCTCCAGGAACGAGGGGAGGGAGTATGCCCCCTTGAGGCGAGTCACGACCAGGTGAGTTCGGTCGTGCTTTGCGAGGTTGAGGGGACGAGTGCTGTGGACGGGTGCACGGAGAGCTTGGGGGGTATAGAGGCCCCGGAGACCCTTGTGGGGACACGAATCCCCAGTATGGTTGTCCCTGTGTGTGTGGTGCAAGGTGTGAGTGCGTCCCCGTGTGTGGAAGCGACCCCGTGTGTGAGTGGTGTGGTGGCGATGGTGCCAGAGTGCGTGCTTCCCAGCACGCCGGGTGTGGATGGGGCACCGTGTGTGAGAGAGGCCGTGTGTGTGAGTGAAACGGCCAGTGTGGATGAGGCACCGCGGTTGAGTGCCCCCGCGTGTATGAGTGAGGCACCGCGGGTGAGTGCCCCCGCGTGTGTGGATGAGGCACGGAGTGTGGATGAGGCACCGCGGGTGAGTTCCCCCGCGTGTGTGAGTGAGGCACGGTGTATGAGTGAGGCACCGCGGGCGAGTGCCCCCGCGTGTGTAAGTGGTATGGTTTGTGTGAGGAAAATGGCAAACGTGAGTGAACGGCCGAATGCAAGGGAGACCGTGTGTGTGAGAGAGCGGTATGTGAGGGAGATGTCGGTTGGCATGCGGGAGCACGCAGCCGCGTCTCCCGGTGTGAATGTGATGGAGTGGACTGTGTGCGTCGTAACACGCAGGTGTGCGTGGGTTGAATGGCGACGACGAAGGCGACATGAGAAGAAAGAAAGCCGAGTAGCGGCTGTAGTTGTTTCGAGGACCGTGCCGGGTTCACCCAGCAGTGAGCACGCGGTTCGTGCTGTGCAACGCACGAGACCACCACGTGCTCGCTTGCGAGAGTGAAGTCCCGGTCCGGAAACGCACGCGGTGGATTTGCCGATCCCACGGACGGACAAAGTTTAGGCAGGTAAATGGATTTGGACCGGACGGGTTCTCCACGCGATCGTGTGTGTTAAGCTCCAACGGGCAAAGCACATGTGTTCGCGTGGGGAACCCCTCGAGACGTGGGGCTTGTGTTTTTTTTTGCGCACGGTGACGCCATGGCTGCACGTGGGGTTGGAATCCGGCAGGAGGGGTATCTCTGCCGGATGGTCCCGTCCAAGGAGGGACGAGGAACACGTGCAGCTGCATGACGTCACGGGCAGGTGCAAAGTGCGCGAGCTCTGAGTTGCCGCGCTGGCGCTGCGCATGTAAAGAAAAAAAGAAATAAAAAAAGAACAAGCCTCACTTTCGGGTACACAGGATTCCTGGGCAAGGGGTGAAAGACCCCCTTGGCCTGGGCACAGGATGGAAACTAGTTAGGGGGAAGGGTTAGCTTAGTTAGACCGACTTCATGGGGCAGGGGTAAGTCCTCATGGAGTCCGTGGAATGGATTAGTTAGAGGGATTGTAGCCAGATTTAGGTTGGGAAATAAAATGGGACATTTGAGGACAGTGACAGACTTGTGGATGTGTAGAGGGGACGTAGCTTAGCTACGTAGTGTTAAAAGGAACGTGCTACTAGTTTAAGGGACGACGTGGGAGCACCAGTTAGTTAGGGGATGTAGTTAGAAGGATGGCAGAGTTCAGCGGTGTGTGTGTTGAAGAGTTGTTGGTGAGTTGTGAGGTGAGTACTTGTTGAGTGAGTGAGGCCAGCGGGTCTGTGTGTATGGAGCGAATGGGGAATGCATGGTGCGATGAGTGATTGGGGGGAGGAGTGACTCCCGCCCAAGGGACCCCGGGGTCAGTGTAGAGTGAGTTAGCTGGGTTAGTCAAATTGAAAAATGGAGGTCGTTTTGTTGTTGGTGGGAAAGTAGGCTCGAGACCCATTTGGAGGGGTGCAGGAGCCCTGTTGACGGGCTTGGGAGCGTGGCTGCGAAAGGTGAGTATCGCTGAGTGGGTACCCCGGGCACCAGGCTAGTCGGCCGCGGTAGGCCATGGGCCCATGGGGGCCGGGATAGCGTAGTGGGCACGGGTGCGCCTGCTTGGTGCGGGGGCCCGGGGCGCCATTAGCCGCGTGGGCAGTGTTGTGGGCACGGGTGACCCTCGGAAAGGGGCCCGGGAGGCCGGCCTGCCACGTGTGCGTTTCAGGGGAGGTGCCATGGGGGGCACTCCCCGGTGTTAGGGAGCTGGTAGGCTCGGAGGCAGTGTAGTGCCCGGGGGTGCCATAGCGGGAGAATTGGCAGAGGGTCGTGCCTGCCAAAGGGAGCCACGTGTCCCAGCCAGGAGACCGTGTGAGGGCACGGAGCGAAAATTGGGGGGCGAGGCCCGAAATTGTGAGGACACCAACACAGGCGACGGGAATCTGGGTTTATAGAACCAATAGTTTAAGCGAGAGGCGCTTGTTGAAAGCCCCGGGGTAGTTTAACAGTTAAATGGTTAGGGTAGATTAGGAGATGTACCCCTCCACACCATCCATCCCCTCGCTGTCGTTGTGGGCCGCTGGACCCACTTTGGGTTAGATCGCCGAACTCTGGGGAGGCCATTCTGAGGCTTCGTTGGGCCTCGACACAGGACGCTAGCTCTCCCTTATTCCCCTCCGGGAAGGGAACGTAGGGGTTGGGAGTAGGCTAGGTGACAGGATAGGTTAGCCGAACAAAGACGATAAAGGGGGTTAGGGGACGATTTATAGTGGGGAAGTAAGAAAAAAAAAAAAACAACAAAAAAATAAGTTGGGGCTAAATTGGGGTTTGACAAATTAAGGGAGTGGGTATGTACAGTGACAGGCAAAGGCGATAGGTTGGGAGGGAGACAGGTAGGTAGGTCCGAGCCCGCCTTCCAAGTGGCCAGCACCACCGCACTCCCTCCACCAACCTCCATTGAACGGCAAAGGCTGGCCAACTTCATCGGCTGGCCGTGTTTTGCTTCAAGGCGGAGGCCGGCCAAGTTCATCGGCAGCTGTGTGCTGCAAGGCCTGTGCCGGCCAGTTCATCTGCTGGCTGTTTTTCTTCGAGGCCTGTGCCGGCCAGTTCATCTGCTGGCTGTTTTTCTTCGAGGCCTGTGCCGGCCAGTTCATCTGCCGGCTGTGTTTGCCTGCAACGGTCTTCTTCTGCGGGCTGTGTTTGCCTGCAGCGGCCTTCTTCTGCGGGCTGTGTTTGCCTGCAGCGGCCTTCTTCTGCGGGCTGTGTTTGCCTGCAGCGGCCTTCTTCTGCGGGCTGTGTTTGCCTGCAGCGGCCTTCTTCTGCGGGCTGTGTTTGCCTGCTCACCTTTGCCATGCCATGCCCACTGCCCACGTTCACCAGCCCCGTTCAATTTTGCTTTGCCCCCCCCTGTTCATTTCCATGTGCGCCAGGATCAAGGCAACAGTTTGCAAGCTGCGAGAACTGCCCTGTTGGCAGCTACAACACGGGCCTGCAGTGGCAGCCCGTGCACCGTGTTTTGCGTCCATCCATTCATCCATTCATTCGTTGTGCTCATTGCGTGTGCCACTTGAGCTGGCACGGAGACTGCGTTGTGCAGCCCATGCACCGTTGTGGTTCACTGCATTCAGTTCAAACCGTTCATGCATCCATTCGTTGTGTTCATTGCGTGTGCCACTTGAGCTGGCACGGAGACTGCGTTGTGCAGCCCAAGCACCGTTGTGGTTCACTGAGTTCAGTTCAAAAGGGAAGGCCTTGGACTGCGTGTGAGCAGCCAGCCACGTTCCCTGTCACCTGCATTGTTTTGAGCCAGAGACTGCATGCGGGCAGCCTGGCTCCCTGCTAACTGCTTTCTTTTGCAGAGTTCAATGATCCTGGGCCATGGTTTAGTGTAAAATTTGTAAGTTAAGGTTAAGATGTACTGTAAATATGAGTGCGCTCCCCGGCATGTCTGTCTAGCGCCGGCAATTTTATTTAAGTCGTCCGTGTGAGTGAGTTTGTTTAGATAGTTACGCAGCCCTCAGGTTATTTATTTTGGGGACACGAATACCATGAATGTCGCACTCAGGGATCCGTAGGTAAAATGTACTAGGGGAAAACTACACATGATGGCACACGAAAATTTGACGACTCGGGACGAGTCTGTAAAAAGGGAAGGGGGTAGTGTTGTGGTTACCAAATTCGCAAACCACCATTCAGGTCCCTTAGGTGAGGTATCTCGGTAAGTGCATGTGTAGTTAGGCCCAAACCCGTTGTCTAGTGGGAATACATGTCATTTATGCGAGCTGCGACTCTTCAGGATAGCCGTTTTTCTTTTACTCTCTTTATTTTGGACCAACCGCCATGATCACAACCACAACATCAACCACCGACCACAACCGCCGCTTCACCACAACCGCCACGACCTTCACGTCACACCTCGCAACCGTAGCATCGCCACCGTTCTTGCCCCGCTGTGGGTGCCGGTGTTGGACTCGTGCAGGGCGCACGTTGAACAGCGTGTACAAAATCACGGATTTTGTGCTTCAAAAACGGATCAAAAACGACACACGCCCACTTTTTGCCGTCCAATCGGTGAGCGAGGGGCGATTTGGCCCCGCCTCCAGAACGATCGATATATGCAAATTTGTGGATCAAAAAGCCTTCACGCCCACTTTTTCTCGGGCTAATGGGGAGCGAGGTGAAAGGTCGAAGGGAGGGGGTAAAAGGCGAAGCTCCGGGGGGATAAAAGGACGGTGTTCGTCAGTCAGCAGAAGAGTACGAGAAGGAGTCGGAGGGTGGAGAGTCGAGTGTGGAAGTCTGGAGCCTGAAGCCTGCAGTAGCTGGAGAAGCTGAAGAGAGTCGAACGAGGGGAGCCCAAAGAAGAGTCCAGGGTGGAGAGTCCAGAGGCGGAGAGGCGGCAGCGGCGAAGGCAGACGAGGGGGTGCTCGCGTCGGTGCCAGGAGCTGCACGCCCGAGGAAGGCCGGCAGCGCGACCTGGCCGAGGTGGAGACGCACACCAGGGATAATAAAGATCCTCTATACCCCGAGCATCAGCAACCCCCTCCTGTTTCCCCCCGCGCTGAGATAGTGCGACCAAGGGGGCCCCTTTTCCCACCCCCTGCGAGGCACTGTCCGCGAGGCCCGCGGAGTGAGGCGCCATCGCCGCTCCGCGTCTCATCACCAGACGGGTAGGTGCGACCCGGTCTCGGCCTCAGGCCCGCCTCATTCTTGAGGGTATTTCTTTTCCTTGGTTTTGGGTATGTGTTGTCGGCGCCGTCTGTGAAGTAGAATTGTATAAGTGTTGCCGTGTGCTCGGTAGTCGGTATTAGCTCTGCACTGTGTTTTCACTTTTATGTTTGCTTTTTGTGTAAATGGAATTGTGTTTTCTTTTTTTGTGTGCATTTGGTGGAATTGTATTTGTGTGCTTTCCGTTCATCGCGAATAAATGTGCTTTATTGTTGAACTGTTCTCCCGCTTCGCTTCGTCTTTTCCTCCATTGAATCCCCATCTTGCTTCACGTAAAGGGTTGGTAGTGGGCTGAATACGCCCGATAATTAATCAAACCGTCGAGGTCGACGATAACACCGCTCGGTTATTCTGATAGTACGGAACGGGTCGCTTAAGTGGCCCGTGTCCGAAGTCGACCTGCGGCGAGGTGCGATCGCCCGGTCTACCCTCCGCGTGGGTACTTAGGTAGTTCGAATTTGGCGAGCAACCCTATCCCACGCGGGGGCTGATTGGCTCGATCGCGGTGAGACCGAAAGGTCCACCCGTGACTGGTTCCCGGCGTTAGTCCGAGAGGGTCACGACTGGATTGTCCGTCCGGTGGGCGACGTGCCGCGATTCGAGTTACGTGGCCGTCGCACGCCGGCGGGCGCGAAATCCGCAACAATACATATATAGATATATATACATATATATATATATATATATATATATATATATATATATACATATATATATATATATATATATATATACACATATAGATATATAAATATATTGTTGCGAATCTGGAAGCCATGAGCACACAGACATTCAGGTTCCTATAGATTAGTTATCTCTGTAAGTACGTGTTTAATAGATCGCCCTTTCCCTAGTCTAACGGGTAATTAAATGTTCCTGCGCTGTGATTTATTATAATAGTCAGGTTTTCTTTTAGTTCATTTTTCCACCACCGCCAGCGCCACTGAGATTACCGCCAATCACACCGCATCGCCCTCGCCTGCATTCGCTTCCTGCACCTCGCCAATCGCGGGGTTTGCCGCCCGTTTTGGCGAATGAGAGGAATGCGAGGGCGCATGCGCAGAAGGTCGTCCGGTGTGAAGAAGGCGGAGCTCGGGGAGTAGCCATGCAGCTCACTCGACCAATCGAGATGAAGCGGTAGGTGGAGCCACAAAACTCCTCCGCTGGAGACTCCACCCAGAGGGATGGGAGTGCCGCACACACCGCGCGCCTGTCCAATGGGAGAGCGAGCGGAGAGGAGACAAGCGTTCGACTGAGCGGGAGGGGGGTGGATATCAGGGTCCTGAGGAGATTTGTGGTCGTCTCTCTTGGAATTGTTCAGGGACAGTACTGGCCTCTCCTCCCGCTTCTTCACTTCCCGGCTCATCACTTTGGCCTCTCCGGCGACCGGCCTCGTCCCGGCTCCAGAGCCTACGTCTTGTCCCTTTGCGCCTGGCCAGTACGGCGACACCAGCCCCAGAGTAGGGGACGTCCAGCCGCGCTACGCGGCCAGGTAGCCTGCCTACCACTGGACTGCAGCCCGACTATCCTCCGGGCTGGAGGTCCCATTGAAGACCATTGAGGTCCACTTCTGTCTGGGTGTGTGTGTGTGTGTGTGTGTGTTTGTGGCGCCAGTCTGACAAGTAGGAATTGCATAAGTGTTTTGCCTGAATATACTTGCATTTCTTATAGTCGGTTTAGCTCTCCTCTTGCGTGCTCCCCTATTTCCCCGTTATTATGAATAAATTCCCCCATTGTTTGAATGTACATCAGCTCGTCGTGTCATTTCTTTCATTGGCTGAGCGTGTCGTGCGTGTGGGGAAAGTGAGCAGTCATTGCCACTGTAACGGAGTCAGGATAATCGGGCCGGCGGAATTCGGCGATTATAAAACCGCTCGGCTTCGCACACGGAACGAGCACGCTTGAGCGGCTCGCTTCCGTACGAGTTCCGTCGAGGGTGGAATACCCCGGTAGCTGGATCACGTGGGTACTTAGGTCCAATGAAGTTGGCAATCCACCCTACCCCACGTGGTCTACCCATTGGTGTATTTCGGTCCAAAAGAACCAGGACCCGCCGACCTCGGACTTCTCCGGGCCGGCGGAAACTACAATATGTATATATATAGTGTTGTGGTTACCAAATTCGCAAACCACCATTCAGGTCCCTTAGGTGAGATATCTCGGTAAGTATATGTGTAGTTAGGCCCAAACCCGTTGTCTAGAGGGAATAAATGTCATTCATGCGTGCTGCGACTCTTCGTTTTTTTTTTTCTTTTACTATCTTTATTTTGGACCAACCGCCATGATTACCACCGCCAACCGCGTCTCAACAGTCATCACAACATCAACCACCCACCGCGGCGCCGCTTCACCACAACAGCCACGACCTTGACCGTCAACCCTCGCAACCGTCGCATCGCCACCGTTCTTGCGCCGCTTGTGGGTACCGGTATTGGACTCGTGCAGGGCGCGCGCCGAACAGCGTGTACAAAACCACGGATTTTCCGCTCCAAAAACGGATCAAAAACGACTCACGCCCACTTTTGTTCCGTCCAATCGGTGAGCAAGGGGCGATTTGGCCCCGCCTCCAGGGCGTTGGAGGGCGGTCGCTATATGCAAATTCATGGATCAAAATGCATTCACGCCCACTTTTTCTCGGGCCAATGGGGAGCGAGGTGAAAGGTCGAAGGCAGGGGGTCAAAGGCGAAGCCACGGGGCTTATATAAGCGGCTGCGTTCGTCAGAAGAGTGGTCGTGGTCGTGTGCGTTGGGGTTGTGTGTGCGTTGGAAGGAGTTCGCAGGAGGAAGAGTTCGGAGTTGGAGTCGGAGCGAAGAGGACGGAGCTGTGGAGAGGCGGCGGCGGCGAGGGCAGACGAGGGGGTGCTCGCGTCGGTGCCAGGAGCTGCACACCAGGGAGGCCGACGGCGCGACCTGGTCGAGGTGGAGACGCTCGTCGCGGGACCCGAGACGGAGTAAAAATCCTCCTTTCCCCGAGCATCAGCAACCCCCTCCTGTTTCCCCCCGCGCTGAGATAGTGCGACCAAGGGGGCCCCCTTCCCACCCCCTACCAGACACTGTCCGCGAGGCCCGCGGAGTTGGGGCACCATCGCCACTTCGCGCCTCATCATCAGACGGGTAGGCCCGACCCGGTCTCGGCCCCAGGCCCGCCTCATCCTGGAGGGTGGTTCTCTTTTCTTTTGCTTTGGGAATATGTGTTGTCGGCGCCGTCTGTGAAGTAGAATTGTATAAGTGTTGCCGTGTGCTCGGTAGTCGGTATTAGCTCTGCATTGTGTCTTCGCTTTTATATTTGCTTTTTGTGTAAATGGAATTGTGTTTTCTTTTTTTTGTGTGCTTTTGGTGGAATTGAATTTGTGTGCTTCCCGTGTGCCGCGAATAAATGTGCTTTATGTTGAACTGTTTCCCGCTTCGCTTCGTCATTTCTCTCATTGAATCCTCATCTTGCTTCACGTAAAGGGTTGGTAGTGGGCTGAATACGCCCGATAATTAATCGAACCGTCGAGGCCGACGATAACACCGCTCGGTTATCCCGATAGTACGGAACGGGTCGCTTAAGTGGCCCGTGTCCGAAGTCGACCTGCGGCGAGGTGCGATCGCCCGGTCTACCCCCCGGGTGGGTACTTAGGAAGGTCGAATTTGGCGAGCAACCCTATCCCACGCGGGGGCCGATTGGCTCGATCGCAGTGAGACCGAAAGGTCCACCCGTGACTGGTTCCCGGCGTTAGTCCGAGAGGGTCACGACTGGATTGTCCGTCCGGTGGGCGACGTGCCGCGATTCGAGTTACGTGGCCGTCAGCACGCCGGCGGGCGCAAATCCGTAACAATATATATTTATATATATATATATATATGTATATATGTATATGTACATATATATGTATATGTGTATGTATATGTTTGTATATATATATATATATATATATATATATATATATATATATATATGTGTATATATACAGTCATGCGCCACTTAACGACGGGGTTACGTTCTGAGAAACGCAATCAGTATCAGAGAAATGGGAAACTTTCAAGGAGAAAATATGCAATAACATTTCACAATGTCGTCCTGAAGAGAGATACAACTAGAACGGCACTCTTCGATGTCACAAAGTCAACAGATATGTCTCAGCCCACATCATTACATCATGATAAATACTTGTACCAATGTGATTTAAATCCATTCAGCTGTTTTCAAATATCACATTTTTACCTGAGATGACTTTTGACTTCTTGACCCCACAATCTAATCAGTGTATGCACACATCATTATACACACTTGTACCAAGTTTGACTTCGATCCCTTCAGCCATTCTTAAGTTATCAGGGTAACGAAAACCTCTCACGGAAACTGACTTTTTGATGCCACCATCTAATCAGTTCATCTTTGCATAATACTGTATACTTATACTAAGTTTTGTCAAAACCCCATCAATGGTTCAGAAGTTAGCGCGGTATCATAATTTTTCCTCCAACTTTACCACTGACCTTTTGACCCCAAAATCTAGGAAGTTCATCTTTACATCATATGTGCACCAAGTTTGACTTTGGTCCCTTCAGCTGTTCTTAAGTTATCGCGATAAAGAGACTTTGCACGGACGGACGTATGGACTGTACATAAGGATGGATGAACAACCCAAAAACATAATGCCTCCAGTCACTTTTGGTGGCGGAAGCATAAAAATGAAATGCACATTTTACACAGACTCTAACCAAGCTGGAATGCATATTGTAATGGTCGTGGGTCTTCAAGGACCGAAGCGCTGCCAGACGGGTGAGGGACAAGATGTCTCCTTGTCTGCCTGTTAATTTGGGTGCAAATCAGCGGTTAAAATCACACGACTGCAGCAAACCAGCCTGTCAGAAGTGGCCGAGTGAAAGCCGGTAGGCGATTCACTTTTTAACGCTGATTTTGATGTGCACGGACCCAATCTGCCTGATTAATAGGTTTATTCCAGTTCTTCATACGAGCAATGGAGTTCCTATTTTCTGATGACCAAAAACAGGTTCTCATTGCTCCCATCACATGAATCTGATCTGTGATCGGCATCACTTATCCGACCGTGTTGAGGGCGTCTGTACATGCCATGAGCAGAAGGGAAAAAATATAAATAGACAAATTGAACATGGCCGTCGTCGCAGTGTTGAGATAGGGGAAATGGGGTCTGACAAACAGACATTTGGGCATGAAAGACAAGAGCTTGCTCAACACTACTCGACACTCCCTCTTTAATTACAGTTAAGTACATCATGCTTATTCTCACGAACATGAGGAAATAACTATTCTGATCTATCCCTATTTTCCCCATCAACTAGATCTATAACAATATTTAACTTAATTTTGATATTTTCTTTCGAAGCAATGTTATCGGTTTAATTAACAGTGTAATGGGCACCAAAACAGGATCAATGTGTGGCATTCACCCCGTGTTGGTCAGGGCCCATCAAAACAAATTTTCTTCTTTCCTGCCCCCTCCACCGCTCTCCCCCTACACCCTCTCTCCCCCCTAATCCCATTCCTGGACAAACAAAATATCGTTTTCATTGCAGTGTTACACAGAATGTATCACTGTCTACGGCAGTGTAGTTTGTTACCTTTATATCCCTGTGCACAATGTTTCGGCTGTGCAAGTACTCAACAGCAGACGTCAACTGGAAGGACATGGATAAAATGAAAACGTCATTATGGATTGATTTTTAGTGGAGCGCAGAACATGTCATCAAAATCACACTGAGGCTAAAAGCTCTTTCACCTCACCTGCACCATTACAGGCCATGCTTGATGTTCCGAAAAAGTATCCAACATATCAAGTGAATCTGCAAACAATGAAGAACGTTAGACTTTTTTCTTTTACTGAAAAATACAAAGTAAGGCGATGATTATTTTTTTTCATTTTTGAGAAAAGACAAGTGGAGGAAATGTGATTTGGTGAAGATGTGAAAATGGGTCTGCCACATGTTCAGGATGCTGCTAAGTGAAAGGAAATGGTCATTGAAGGGTAGCATGGGAAGGGGGAGGGGTTTGCATAAAAAAATGTTTTATTGTTAAAATAAACACAAAACAATTCAAACAAAAAAAGAGCAATGAGAGATTGCAAACCCTCGCCAGGACTTCTTTTGCGTGGTGTATTTTTTTTTTAATAGATTTTCAGTTAAATCCAATATGGCTGCCAAACCATGTAACCTATGACATCATATGTGTAACTCTTTGGTTCCTCATGGATAGGCGGTCATATGTGTAAAGTTTTGCCTCAAAGCCATTTCAGAGAAGAAGATTTTGGAAGGTTTTTTTTTTTCAACAACGCACGCACGCACGCACGCACGCACGCACGCACGCACGCACGCACGCACGCACGCACGCACGCACGCACGCACACACACACACACACACAAGCATTTAAAGGCCATTTTCCCCGCTAAAAGCAGTGGTTAGCCTTTTTTTTCAACAATATGGCAGCCAAATCACGTGACCGATGATGTCATTAATTTTTTTTCTGTGGACCATTTTATCCATAGATGACCCCCCCAAATTTTCATACTGATTGGATGTGGCATTCTACATATGCAATTATGACATCATAACGAGGACACCGATGATGTCATTAAAAAATCACCCTCATACCCCATGAGAAGTACTTGCGATGTGCCAAGTTTCACATATTTCCTTGGTGCGGTTCAGAGATAGAGGTACAAAGTTTTTCTGTTTTCCCAAGATGGCTGCCACACTACATGACCGATGACCTCATAATTACCATTGAAACATTCCACATGAGTAGTCGCACCAATGGTGAACATTTTGTCTCAATCTGACAAAGCAGGACCAGAGAAAAACACGAATGTTCTGTGCGGACAAACAGACAGACAAACAAAGAAACAAACGGACCCAAATGCAATACCGTCTCCGAATCCTTCGGCGAGGGGAATAAAATTTGCTTCCCAAATTGAGGGACACGGAAGAGTGAGACAACAGAGGGCCACAGTTGGACACATGCAAGGAAATGAATGAAAAGCAAGAAAGGAGAGAGAGAGAAAGAGAGAGGAGGAAACACAGGAAAGTGGAAGTTAGAGGGTAAGGTGAGGGAGGTTTATTGGGTGTCGAAAGGAAATCCTTGAGTGAAGATTGGCGATAACATTGAATGGTAGTGCACCGCTTGCTTGAAGTCGTGGAGGGGAGAATGCGACAGAATAATGTCTGGAAGGCAGTTCCCCAAATGGGAGAAAAGAGGAACAAAAGAGTGGAAGTGTGTGGAAAGTGTGGAATGAACATTTAATAATGAGGAGGTTGCTGGAGAAACATGTGCATACTGAAGGAGAGGGTCAGAGGAACGAGAGGATAGAGCGAGCTCGACTGGGAATCAAGTGAAGTGAAGAACAACATTAGCCATGTTGCTTCGTGTGTACAGAACTACATCCCTTTGTTTGTCTCATCTCTTCCTCTTCATTCATTTTGGCCCCACTGTGAACCTATTATCACCAAACACTTCCACAATCCTCTGTTATTTTGAGAGGCAGCAAAAAGCGAATGTCTATGAGTTTCAAACACATAACATGATATGCCAATATGTTGAGAGCTTCAGATTCCACAGATTGCAGGACATCAGTTGTGATGCTGCACTCCAGCACAAAGGAGAGAGCAGAACTCCTTTGAGCAATACAGAAACACCTCATCGGCTGTGGGTTGAAGGAATGAGTTGCAACAATGGAGTCTGCAGCTATCTTTGGAAGACAGCTTTGATATTTGATTACACCTTGGAGAGGCCATGGCTGATGGTGAGGCCAATAAAGTCAGGCAAGGGACTGAACCACTTCCAGTGTCTGACCATTTTAATAGATCCATGGATTATTTTGACAATCCTTGCGGAGTGACAGGGTGAGACTGAGATTTGGTAGGACTGAAAGTAATGTTCCATTTATCAGAGCAACAAGCCTTGTACAAGATCAGCGAAGATTATCACAGCTGCCATCTGCCTAAAAGATTATTTGACGACTTCAAACTTATTGCTATGGTGAAGGCGGGGGGGGGGGGGTTAGGGCGGAGTCTATAGCGAGACTGTGGTAAGTGTAGTATGGTCCATACGTTTTAAGTCGGTGAGATTGCCATATAACAGGGATCCGTCAGAGGAAGTCGTTTGTTCCCCATGATGCTGAGGAGGCAGCATATGTAATTTATAGACAGGGTAGACAAATTAATTAATTATGTATATGTAAAAAGTTCTTGCACGTGTGGCTAGGTATGGACTTCCCATCGCAGAAGCACATAAGAGGCCGTTCAAAGAGGCCGTTTACTTCGCAGAAGAGGCTGATTACGATCTCTCTGGCCAGTGTGTGCCAGCCATGGCGGCACAATGGGCTGTGGAGCCTGGAGGAAAAGATGCACATTTCTTTTTATTGGGGATTCCTCCGAGGGCGAGCCCCAAGATGAAGACTCTGCCCAGGAGGAAGAGAATGCGAGACAGAGAGGACAAGCAGTGGCAGGCTCATGAGAGAACTGATTCGACCAGTGGACTCCTCCAGACAGTCCACCAAGAGACGCTCGTGTAAGAGAGAGAATCATGCATGAGAGTCCACGAGAGGGAGAGAGGGAGAGAGGGAGAGAGGGAGAGAGGGAGAGAGGGAGAGAGGGAGGGAGGGGGAGAGGGAAAAAAGGAGAGAGGGAGAGAAGGAGAGAGAGAGAGAGAGAGAGAGAGAGAGAGAGAGAGAGAGAGAGAGAGAGAGAGAGAGAGAGAGAGAGAGAGAGAGAGAGAGAGAGAGAGAGAGAGAGAGAGAGAGAGAGAGAGAGAGAGAGAGAGAGAGAGAGAGAGAGAGAGAGAGAGAGAGAGAGAGAGAGAGAGAGAGAGAGAGAGAGAGAGAGAGAGAGAGAGAGAGAGAGAGAGAGAGAGAGAGAGAGAGAGAGAGAGAGAGAGAGAGAGAGAGAGAGAGAGAGAGAGAGAGAGAGAGAGAGAGAGAGAGAGAGAGAGAGAGAGAGAGAGAGAGAGAGAGAGAGAGAGAGAGAGAGAGAGAGAGAGAGAGAGAGAGAGAAAGCATCTCTGGAATCGACCCAAGCTGGGATCATACTGTATTTTTGGAGGGCGTAGACTCCAGAGGAGGAAGACAGAGGGCAGACCAGGAGGCCTCTGTCTAAAAAATGACGAATGGGACCATGTGGCCTGGGTTGAAGGCCTATTCATAGATAGCCCTGCTCGTGGCCATTTTACTTTGTCTTTGGGCACCATCGTTACTGGCTCTCATCATGCACCTCATTTTTGTTGAACTGTGTCAGCCCTGCAAATCAGAGAAATATCACCTCCATTATTGTCATGTTGCAAAAGTGTGATCTGTGGTGCCTCGTGGGTTAGGATCCTGGGAATTCTTTCAAAGAAATTTGATCTCTCTCACACATAGATTTATCCCATCTCGTTTTCAGTTGTCACCCCCTTCCTCCCTCCCATGGTACACCGAAGTTTGTGGCGAGGGAATTGTCCTAAAACAATTTCCCTTCACCTCATAAAAGGAAAATCCCACTGAAGGCAATCTCAGTTCCTTCCACAAACCTCGGAACAAGTGTGTGTCTACCCTCAGGAGAGCAAGGAAACACCATCTTTCTCATCTCAAGTCTGAACTCTCAAACCTGTCACCCTCCACCAAATCCTGGTGGCTTCTGTTCAACTCCGTTTCTGGTGTATGTTCCCCCTCCATCCCCTACCATACCTCAAATGGCTGTACAGCTGACAATGTACGTGAAAAGGCTGAATGCCGAAACTCTGTGTTTGCTTCTAAATCTTGGGTCCAAAACCCATTGCTTTCTGCACCCATCTTACCCAGTCACACCCAGCTGTTCCTGGACTCTGTCCTTTTCTCCCGACAAGGTGCTGATTTTGCTGTCAAGCCTCGACTCAGATTCTGCAAGCAGTCCAGATGGAATCAGCCTCATGTTCGAAAAACCTGCTCTGCTGCTCTTGCTCCAGCTCTCTCTGCTCTATTCACCCTCTCATTTCCTCAAGGTTATCTGCCCTCTGCTTGGAAATCAGCAAACATTAACGCTCTGCATAAAAAGGTGCAAAAGCAGATTCCTGCAACTACAGATCAATCATCCTGCTCCCAATCATCAGCATGGTCATGGAATCCATTATCGATTCCGACATCGAATCCTTCCTCTTCTCCAATGGCTTCATTTCCGAGCATCTATTTGGATTTAGACCGGGTCACTCTTCCCTGGACATGCTGCTTCTGATTTTCCAACAATGGATCGAGGTCCTAAATGCCAAACATGAGATCAGAGTCATCTACCGAGACATATTGCGAGCTTTCTATACGGTCTGGCATCCCGCACTGCAAACCAAACTCTCTTCATGTGGTATACAAGGCAATCTCCACTCATGGCTCGCGGACTTCCTCTCCTGTGGCAGTCAACGCGTGGATCTTAATGGAATTCTCTCATCTCCTCTTCCTGCCCAGGCTGGAGTTCCTCAAGGCAGTGTTCTTGGCCCGGGGCTTTTTCTGGTTTTCTTCAATAATCTCTTAGATTCTCTGGAAAATCCTCTTTATCTCTTTGCTGATGACTCCACCCTTTGCCATACCATCTCTCATCCCACTGATTGGCAGGCAGCAGCCTCTTCACTCTCTGCAGACCTAGATAAATAAGCTGGTCAAACACTTGGAATATGTCTTACAATCCTGACAAATCTCACACCCTCACCATGTCTCTCCGAAAGGACCGTCTGGAATCACCTCACCCCCCCCCCAATCTACTTTATCAACAATCCCCTTGAAGAAGTCCTTTCATTCAAGCTTTTGGGTCTCACTCACTGTCACAAACCTTCTTGGGAAAGCAACATCTCCAAGCTGGCCTCCAAAGCCAGTCACCGACTGAGCATCGTACGTCGTACAAAGTCCTTCCTTGGCACATCTGAACTTCTAACAAATTACAAAACTTTCACTCACAGTCTGATGAAGAACTGCTCCCCTCTCTGTGGTAGTGTTCCTGCCTCACACCCAGATCAATTCCACGCTGTGGAAACCAAGGCTTTTAGGATCATTGGTATCTCCCATGATAAAGCTGTCTTTGGGTCTCTCACTCTCTCACTGGAGGCACGTCGGTGGTCTTTCTGTCTTCTTCCATCTCCTTTCTGTCCTTGGCCCTCCTGCTCGGTCTGTGATCTGTCCCCCCTATATTTCTTCAGGGCACTCAAGCTCTGCCAGAAACTCCTTTCTGGTGAAACTGCAAAAATGAAGAATCACTGCTCGCCTTCATTCTTTCATTCCTATTTTTTCCCAGCTCTGGAACAAACTCCAACACTCTCTTCAATCCCACTCCTCCCTCCAGACCTTCAAAACAGCTGTTCACCACCATCTCATATCTTCCCCCATTCAAAGCCATGATCTTTTTGACCCCCGCTGATCCACCCAAAACCGACCTCCTTCAAATTCCTTGTTTTCTTTCCTGAAAATCCCTGTTGTGTCATCTTGTTTACCCTGCTTACTCTGCCCCCATCCCGCTCCCTTTCACAGATCTCCTTTTGTCTCTGTTCCCCAACTATTTAGTGTTTCCCTCTCTCCTTGTTATATGTTTCTGTGTATTAGCTCTTGCATGAGCCTATATATAGATATAAAAAAATATACATTTTGTTGTGGATTTCAGAATCGGATCCGACTAATGCACACAACATTCAGTTCCTCAGACAGTTATTTCCATCAATGCATGTTCAGAAAAGACTCATCCCCTTGTCTGGTGGGATTTGCACTATTTGATGCAATGGAGAAGGAAAAGAATAGGTTCCCTTTCTTTCTTTTGGGATAACCTTTTCCTCTTTACGACACATTCATGACGTATGATTTTACGCCAGTTTTACATGGACAGATATAATCAGTCGGTCAGACGGAGCCGATTTTAATGTCTCGGAGGACGAAAAGTTTGACCGATTATTTTGATTGAAGAACAAGCAATCCCAAAGGGTGTTTGCAAACTTGAACTATGATTTTGATTCACTTTAAAAAAACTGAATTGTTTGAAGATCAGTGCGAAATTAATGCCTCAGAAGCACAATTCGTAACTTTTGTAAAAACTGCGATAAGTTTGAGTGAAATCCACACTTACAGATGTTTGGATGCTTTAAATCCATCATGATTTTAGCTTCTTTCGAGAACTGCAAAAACAGAAGCGAAAGTAATGAATTAGCGAACAAAATCATTTCATAAACGGTATAAAGGTTAACTTCCCCTTTAACGATAACCACAAAATTATAACTCACACCCAGAGAGACTGAACAGTCTCAGCCGGGGGACACCATTCACCATCACAGTAAAAGATCTAAACGGAATGAGTTCAGCACTTTAAACACCATTATCTCCACATTCACACAAACTTACTTTCAATTGCATATACTTCTCCCAACAAAACTTCAAAGCAGCCTGAAAGAGACAAGACAGAAGGTCATATTATAACATCTCAGTCACAATGTGAGAAAACGAGTAAAAAAAACAACAATATTGATGCATCGCGATAAATACAACGATAACAAGTTTTATACAGTAATCGAGGCTCATAAACCAACAGCTTTACAGAGACGGAGAGTGAAAGGAGAACAGGCAGACAAATACACGGACACACCACAAGTTGATTGTAAGGATGGAAGGGAGAAGAAGAAGAAAAAAAGCACAAAGTGAGAGGAAGGGGCTCATTGAAGGTAGAGATCAAAAGAGGGAGGTGGTGGAGGGGGGTGGGAGGGTGGGGGAAAGAGGCAGGAAAGCATTAGGAGATGATGGATGGTGATGTTGAAAGACTAGAGGGGAATACCATGAAGCAACAGAATGTATCTGCTCAAAATTCAATTTGATAGAAGTTGGTCATTCGTTCCTTCATATGCAGACAGTTTAGAGAGATAAGCTTAGAGAGATGAACCTAATCTAGATAGCTTAGAAACGAGTACGTATTCCTGTAAACTATCTTAGTAATCTCACCAACACCCTCCATGTTTCTTATTGGGTAATATTTGGTGGGAAGTGGGAGGGTCCTGCAGGTCATACCAAACAGTAAGACAGCACATGGTATAAATGTTGGGAAGAAGCCCTCGCAGCCTTGACTTTTCCGAAAGATCGTTTTGCCAATTATTTTCCACAAATTCCACGTAATTGATCCATTGTCATCACATCGATGATGGAAACTTTTACAGCAATAATGTAAGGCCTGAAGGTCTCAAGAAATAGCATCTTTCATTGAAACAAAAATAAAGGAGACAAATTCAGATGCAGGAGACTCTCCCCATCCTGTTACACTCATTCTTCTTTGTGTCCCTCTACTCTGCTGTCCATGTTTCCTTGCTTTCCACCATGTTTTTTTCTCTTCTTTTCTGAATTGTTCTGTTTTCTAGCTCTGCCACGAGCTGTGTTCTAACTCCAAGAAAACGAAAGGAAGAGACAGGAAGTAGACCACAAGCATGTACCTTTTCTGAAGTGTTGATGTTCACTCCGACATCAACAATTCCCTGGCCTCCTTCTCCAAGTACAGGAAGAATCTTCCAGTCCGTCTTCTAATAATAAAGGCAAAAACATTGAGCTTCACAACAGTGCTTATGGATTATAAGAAAAATAATGAAGGTGTGTTCAAATGATTATTTCACATCAACTACAAAAAGAAATCTCATTTGAACTAAAAATGATTAAATTATTTGTATTATTCATAAATATGTTGGTAATCCAATGTCTTGCTCACCACAAGCTGCCGTGCCATTCTTTCATCCTCTTCGTTTTCGTTTAAATTCATCATACTCCAGTTCCCTTTCTCCAGCTCACAATTCTCCTCTTCCTCCTGCTCACAACTCTTCTCTTCCTCCACCTCACGAATCTCATCCTTATCCTCATCCTTCACGTTTTCATACTTTTTAATAATCCCATCACCATGCTTCACTTCTTGCATGTCCTCCTTTTCAATAAGACTGAGACAAAATGCTGGAAAGACAAGATGAAATCCGCATTAAACAGATATTGTGACAGACAAATATAAATTGTGAGAATAGTACCATGTTCAATGTGTACACTGGAAATTATGTCGTGAGTTTCATAAATTACAGTTTTGTTCTTCTCCTTGGCCAGTCAGTTCTTCGTCTAACATGTCACCGAGTGAGGATGGGTAAAGGACTCAAACAATCGAACATGATTGGAGTTGGTGAAAGTCGAAATTTGTTTTTTGTTCAGGGTGCCTGCGATAACTTGCGAACTATTCGTGAAATACACCGAATAATCTTCAACATCCCCCAACTCGTGCTATCGGACAGAGACCCAGCACAATGTACATCTGAGGATTCACTCAGTTGTGATTGAACAACCAACGTGCGAAGCACCCATCCATGTTTATGAAACACTGATGGAATCGACAGGACATCATTTCAATGAAGCTATGCAAACCGCTGGAGGTAGTGCTGAGAATCTGACATTTCGGGCATTCATCCTTCGTCAGAGCCGAACGGCTGACACAAATCTACGGTCTTTATGAGGACCACTGGTTCCTTATTCGACAAACACAGACATTAGGATGAGAATCAAACCAGATTGGACAGTTCAGAGGTAAATTAGTCCCTCTGCACCGCCCTGTCAAATACAGGTATAAACTAGAAGGGCACTCGGGAGAGCGCATAACTCCACAAGGCTGATTAGTTTACGTTTTGTATCCCACTGATAAGCCGGATCTGGATTCGGACCTGAACGAAAATTTAATCAGATAGCTATTGTCACTTCACCAACTCATCCACCAAGTTTTGTCTGAATCTGTCCATAACTGTTTGAGATATCCGGCTGTTAGTCGTTTTTCGCCTGATCTCTCAATGGTGAAGAATCTCTTTAAAAATTCCCAGATCCAGTTTCCCATTTGGATCTTCACCAAAATCAAATCATTTTATCTGTGAGTAAAGATCTCCCCCAAATTTCGTCCAAATCCGTCCACAACTTTTTAAGATATTTTCTTCACAAACAGACAGACACAGTGGTGAAAACATAACCTCCATCCACCTTTGGTGGCAGGGATAACAGTGACAAAGATCAATTTACAAATGGGGAATTCTGTTCAGAAAAGGACAAAGGTATACGCCTAATTGTGGAAAAACAAACAACAAACAAACATGTCTCACAGTGTTAGACAGCGACAAAGAAGACAAATTTAATTTTCAGAATCGGATCCGATTAATGCACACAACATTCAGGTCCTCAGACAGTTATTTCCATCAATGCATGTTCAGAAAAGACCCATCCCCTTGTCTGGTGGGATTTGAACTCTTTGATGCATTGGAGAAGGGTCAAGAATAGGTTCCCTTTCTTTGTTATGGGATAACCTTTTCCTCTTTACGATACATTCATGACGTATGATTGTACGCCAGTTTTCATTTCCACATGAGCGATATTCACCGTTCATGTTCGAGAGAGATAGCCGTTAGCCCAACGTAGACTCATTCTATTCCCTTTCCATCAGGACACTTTGGCTTGGAAATAGATGATTTATTTGCACGTATTATTTTGGAAATCAAGACACATTGGACTTACAGGACATTTGTTTAAACACACCACGAACTTTTTCTGGACAGTTATTTTGACGGGCAGACATGGCTGTGGATCATTTATCTCAGGCATCCACCTTTTTCATTGACGTTCGACACCCACCTCTCTTTCATTGACATTTGACATCCACCTTTTACCATCGATGCTTGACACCCTTTTGTTGCTATTCGGCAATTCTTTGGACGCTGGCTGGCTCTTGTTTTTGTCAGGCTGAACAGGGAGGTGATGGTTGTCGACGTTTTGTGAGCGCTTCACGTTTTCGCTCGGTAATTCCGGCAAATGGCTGCTTTCTGGTGTTCGTCCAGTGCCCCGAACTTGGCGTCATGAGCTTGGCCTGTGTTGGTTGGGAGTTGCATCTCGCTCGATGGTAAGGAAAGTATGATGGTGAGAATTGATGGTTGGAGGTCGCATGCAGCAATATGCCAATCGGCAAGTTGAATTTGGCTGAAGTCTGCTTGAGGCTCCACCCACACTGGGTGCCAATAAAAAAGATGGGAGGACCGCCTTTCTGACAGTTGGTGATAGTTCCTGACCGTTGTTTATAGCTCCTGATGGTTGATGACGGTTCTTGACAGCGCCTGACCGTTGGTTATAGCTCCGTACAGCTCCTGACCATTGGTTAGAGCTCCTGATTGCTCCTGACGGTTAGTGACAGTTGGACCATTCCTGCTGGTTCTGCTCGGTACCTGACTCTTGGCGTACCTGATTATTGGCGTCCATGGTTCCAGGGGTTGACGACGTGACGTCGATTTGTGTACGACCCTGTTTGCAGGTGGGTGCACGGCTCCTGATAGCAGGGTGCTGGCAGCAGACCAAGGCATGCTCACACATTTTGGGTCATTTTCCAAGACGCACGACGAACTTCTGCCTTGGTCAGCCAAGACCGAATTTATTTTCCCCCTGAATGATCTGCTGTGCACCCATATCTAGTGTTTAATTGTTAATAAGGCATAGTGATAAGCATCTGCTCTTTGTCAATTTTTCTCAAAATAATTGTTGAATTCTTTGTTTGAGATTATTTTGTTGATTGAACATTTGATTTATTTCAATTTCCATTTACACCACAAGGAAATAGAAAGTTCTTCAGTTTATTCATTTTTCTGAATAATAAATTCCTTGTTGATGTTTCAACCTTTCCGTGTTTGTCATTTCCTTCCATTGATCCAGCATTGTCCGAACCGAGATAGACTGAGAGGTAATTCCCAAACTAATTAACCTTTCATAGTCGGCGTGCACCAGCAGTAAACGGTCGGCCGCATCACTTAACATCTGATCAAGATAAAATTGGTGCATCGCTGAGGGCGGATTCCCCGGTCAGGAGACCACATGACCTCGAGTAAAACGGCAAATTAGACGGTGGACACTGGAACTCGTGGTTTACCGATTGGCGTTCGTGGTTATTAAGCAACCCACCGTACCACAAAGTTAATTGTGAGCGATGGCCCCAGATCCGGTTCTTCCAAGGAGAAATGAAGACGAATCCCCTCATAATACACTCAGTACCATGGCCATAACTATATATATATATATATATATATATATATATATATATATATATATATATATATATATATATATATATATATATAAATATATACTGAAACGCAAAAGAAACTTACCACCTTTTAAACCTTCAAATATCAACAATAACACTGCGTGTCATAAATGTGTGAACTTATTTGTGGACAATAGTTTCCTCACTGTCAGACAAAATGGTCACGGTTGTTCACTTGAACCTTCAATGGTCATTTCATAGCACAGCTGTTGAACAGCCGTTTTGACTGTCAGTGATTAGCCAAGGGATACGGGATGATTTTAATGAGCTGCACATGATGTCTTGATATTGGCTTTTAAAAGGCCAGTGCAAAATGGGCATTTCAATCAACATGCCACGATTGTCAAGGGATCAACAGCATTGTGCCTTGGGCATACTGCAAGGCGGATTGAGCTACCGTGAGGTGGCACGTCGCCTTGGCTGTTCACACCAGACGATATCGGCCCTGGTGGACAGAGACACCCTCCACAACTCTGCAGATGACAGACCTCGATCAGGGAGGCCAAGAGTCACCACTGCAAGGGAGAACAGGCAGATGGTCATAAGTCAGATGGCTTCAGACATTGAGGAATGAGTGGGACAGAATCGAGCAGCAATCCATCCAAAGACTGGTAGACAGTATGCACCGACGATGCACTGCCTGTATCCAAAACAATGGTGGCCACACACACTATTGAAAGGGGACTGACATTGCACCTTGTGCTGTTCTGTACTGTCGGACAAACTTATGAGATGGTGTATCTTGGTCAAAAACTTGACATCTCATCAATAAAATGCCAATGTTTCAATGAGCAATTGTTGGTTTGTTTAACTATGAATTGTTACAATTTTATTACATTTCAAACAAGTAGTAAGTTTCTTTTGCGTTTCAGTATATATATGTATATATATGTATATATGTGTATATATATATACATATATACAAATATAAATACATATATACATATATACATACATATATATATATATACATATATATATATACATATATATATATATACATATATATATATATACATACATATATATATATACATATATATATATATATATATACATATATATATATATATATATATATATATATATATACATATATATATATACATATATATATATACATATATATATATATATATACATATATATATATATATATACATATATATATATATATATATATATACATATATATATATATACATATATATATATACATATATATATATATACATATATATATATATATATATATACACATATATATGCCTGGTGTTGGCGCAGTGGTAAGGGCAGCTGCTTGGGATCCAAAAGGTCCTGAGTTCAAGCCCCGTTGGGCCACTGAATTAATACACCAGGGGGTTGACTCAGCCTGTCATCCTTCCGAGGTCGGCAAAATGAGTACCAGTGTACTGGGCCGGTGTATACCCCGGTTAAAATAGGTGTGCCATATCCCTGTGTTGTAAGAGGCGACCAGGGTTGCGTCAGGAAGGGCATCCGGCGTAAAACATGTGCCAAATCCCTATGCGGATCATACGGATGATCCGCTGTGGCGACCCCGAACGGGAGCAGCCGAAAGAAGAAGAAGATATATATATATATATATATATATATATATATATATATATATATATGTATGTATGTATATCCGTCCAGCGGCGGTGTTAATCAGCATGGACAAGACAACATTTTATTTACTTTGTTCTTTGGATCAACGTTCGAGCTTGATCTCAATACAACTGACTATCGCTACGCCAGACTGTGTGTGAACATGAGAAGTTGAAACTAAAGATGTGAATGCATCTTCTGTTCTCTTTTTGTTCCTGTAATAAAATATATGCCTGGTCGAGCATTGGCCTGAGACATTTTATAAAGTGTCAACAATCAGGACATCATGATTCATGTTTACAGATTACTAAATCATTTATCTGCTCAAGTACAAGTGGACTTGATGGACACAAGTTTCAGGAAAGTTTCAGTAAAATAAAGTGAGAAAACTCACGTCCTTCAACATATTCAAAAACGAGAACCACTTCAGGAGCGTCCAGGATATCGAGCAATTTCACTGGAGGGAGAGAAGATAGAGGAGGAACACAAGTTAAGATGATATACAAGAAATTCACCTAAGGGCAAAGAGCTCTCAACAACATAATAAACATGTGAAATTAATTTGTGAATTTCTTGGGACCCTTCCAATGACAAGTAACAATTGACAACAAAGATTTTGCTGCTGCGGTGGAAACAGATGTTCCATATTAAATCGAGTATGCCGATTCTGAATCTGAAGTCAGAATTTTCTCAGCACATCAGGATTTTGAGTTGTGCATATGGTCCAATTACAGTAGCTTGCCCTGGTGGGTGATTTTGAATGATCATAAATTATTACTTTTTGTATTCTTGGTTTCAATTATAGCAATACAACTTTTTTAAAATATTATTTCTCATTAAAAGAGCTTTATAATGCACTTTTAATGATTAAAAATGGAACAAAACTGACCAAGCGATGAATTTTTAAGTAAAATTTTCCACACGGCATTCCAATTTTTGACTAACCCTAACCCTTGCGAAAAACTTTGTAAAGAAATTGGATCACGATGGTAATGGCTTCCAATATCTCAGGGAGAAATTTGTGGCAGAGAAAAATTATGCGCAACTCAAAGCAGGCATTTTCATTGGGCCCAGGATCCGAGAACTGATGTGTGATCCCAAATTCAAAAATAAACTGAACCGAGTCGAGTTTGCAGCATGGGAAGCATTTGTGTTAGTTGTGCAGAACTTTCTTGGTAACCATAAAGCTGAACAGTATGTGGAATTAGTGGACAACATGATAAAGGCCTATCAGCGAATGGGTTGGAGGATTTCTCGTAAAATGCTCTTCTTGCATTCTCATCTTGATTTCTTCCCACCTAATCTGGGTGAGGTAAGCGATGAGCATGGTGAAAGGTTCCACTAAGACATTTATGTCATGGTAACTAGGTATCAAGGCCAGTTCAACCCATACATGATGGGTGATTACTTATGGTTCCTACAACGGGAGACCAATTCCACACACAAGCGCAAGAGCAAGTATCTCACACACTTCTGAACCACGTCTGAACAATGCCTATGCTGACGATATTGAAAGGAAGAGTGTAAACTTG
Source organism: Eptatretus burgeri (assembly GCF_056783735.1). Taxonomy (NCBI): domain Eukaryota; kingdom Metazoa; phylum Chordata; class Myxini; order Myxiniformes; family Myxinidae; genus Eptatretus; species Eptatretus burgeri. The sequence continues at coordinate 12,005,613 of NC_140976.1, read as the reverse complement.
AAGTGTTGTTTCTGAATCACTCACAATGGGGTAGATTTCCCGATCAAGGTTATACCCTTCCGAAGATTACCATGTTCTAATGTTTTATTAACTAATTTTTTTTGCAACTTGTTTATATTCTACGTTTGTATACAACACATTATACACTGAGATTAATCATTGTTATCAAAATGTGACGTGAAAGTAATTACGAAGCACTGATATTAGATGTACAATGTGGTGATCTGCACTCATAAAGTATCTAAGAAAGCATGCTGGGTATCATTAATACACACATATATTTCGAAAACCTGACGTGCTGGCTAAATTCTGATTACAGATTTGAAATCAGCGACCCAGGCTTAGCTAAGAACACCTGCATTTCCCTTGGAATCAGACGAAAAGTATTTTTTGTTGCCAAGTGGTATAATCAAAAGGTGAACTTGAAGAGGTTGTAGCTGAAGGTGAGCAATGACAAAATCACCATTGATGATCTTACAAGGAAATCAGACAGAGGTGGAGGCCATTCAGCCCCTCATGCCTGCGTGACATCAACACCACACTAATTTATCAACACAAGAATCAAAGAGGAAAATTTATAGATTGCCATGTAACAGGGTCGTTTTTTTATGTTCCCAATCAATATTCAAATGCAGAAACATGTTTTTATCACATAGTGTGTATTTTAGCTTGTACTAAGCAAAACACATTTTACACAAGAAAACATCCATGCAAACATGAGGCTGAGGAGGCAGCAGATGCAATTTGTAGACAGGATATACATTAATTATGCACATGTAAAAACCTCTTGAAAGCGGGGCTCGGTAAGGTCTTCCCATCGCAGAGGCATGTGTGTCACGTGTGTGAAAGGCCAATTACGATCAACTGAGCTAGTGTGTGTCAGCATTGGCAGCACAGTGGGCTGTGGAGCCCAAAAGAAAAGATGTAGATATTTTTTATTGTGGCCGCCCCCGTGGGCAGGTCCCAAGAGAAAGACTCCGCCCAGGAGGAAGAAGGGAATGGAGTTGTGACCGCGGAGTCCATATGAGAAGAGGCTTGTGAGGGCAAGAGAGTCAGTGAACCCAGTGCAAGAGAGAGGACACGATAGTCCACAGAGTATACACATGAGTGGAGACTGGAGAGTCCACCAAGAGAGACTGGTGTGCAAGGAAGATGGAGACCTCACTTGGAGGATAAACCTCATGTGGGTTCGACCTAAGCTGGATCACCCTGTGTTTTGGAGGGCCTGGACGTAAAAGGACAAAGGGGACCACGTGGCCAAGTGGAAGGCCAACTCATCGCTTGCCCTGCACGTGGATGTTTTTGACTTCATCTGGGGACCATCGCGACTGACTCTCGGTCATGCATCTGATCTTTAAAGTTGACACCATTGTATCGAGTCCTGTATTTACCCTGGGCATCGTAAGGAAAAGGGAAATCCCTGTCTGATTGTCATGTGAAAGTGATATCTGTGTTGCCTCGTGGGTAGTATATGAACTTTCATTTCTCCATTGTATACAAGTTTTCGTGTCCCATTCTCCTTCATGAGTCTTTTTGACTCGTGTTTGTTCCGTTATCATCGCGTCTGGTCAACCCTCTTTTGTGTGCTTTGCAATATAAAAACAAGGAAAAGAGCAATAACAGATTGCAGACCCTCGCCAGGACTTGTTTTGTGTGGTGTTTGTGTAGTTTGTGTGGTATATTTTGTGTGGGGTTTGTGTACTGGTGTGCTACGTAATTAATAAGAGAAATAATTAGAACTGCCATTTTACAACTGCTGGCAGTGATGACCGGGTACCAAGACATCCCGCTTTGATGGAACCCCGCTTTGATCGGACACCTGACCCTGACCAGTGACGATTATTATTATTCGGTTTAATTTAGAATGGGATTAAAATAAATTCAATTCAAATCAAATGGAAGACTAAAGAGGTAAAATTCTGCATTGGAGTAATCAAAAGGAACCCGAACAAGAAAAAAAGCAAAGATGAAGTCATCAAAGAGAATCCTGGATAGGATTCACATTTCAGCTGCGACTCTTGTACCCTCAAATCCAACTTGGCACAGCCAAGTGAACCTTATTCAAAATAAATAAATAAATAAACAAATAAGAACCCAGATCAAAAATGTGAAATCATTCTGGCTGCCAGACCACATGTAGCCTGGTGTTGGCTCAGTGGTTAGGGTGGTGGCTTGGGATCCGAGGGTCCTGAGTTCAAGCCTCGTTGCCCGCTGAATTAATTCACCAGGGGGTTGACTCAGCCTGCCATCCTTCCGAGGTCGGCAAAATGAGTACCAGCTTGCTGGGATGACCGAGTCATTCAAGTATCCTGCGTCAGAGTGGCGACCTGTCCAGGATTGTGCCCAATAGCCAAGGAGACTGATTCGGCAGCACCAACGCTCTATACAGAGTATGGTCCCAATGGAATGGACCACATGTCTGATGAAGTTTAAATTTAAAACATGTACCCCCATCATTTCTCAATTATAACTGTGAAGTTTCACGTCGATTGGTGAAGCGATTCCAGAGAAAACATAATTTAATATTTTTCTTCAACCCAATGTGGCTGCCAAACCATGTGACCTATGAATTATTCCTAAATCAACTTGTACACCCAAGGCTTGGGGAACATTTGTGTGATGTTTCCCCTCGATCTGTCCAGCTGTTCTGGAGAAGATTTTAAAATAATTTTTTATTGTAAATCCAATATGGCTGCCAAACCATGTGACCAATGAACCTTTTGTTCCTGTGAATATGTGTGAACCTTTTGTTCCTCATGGAAAGGCGGTCATACGTGTAAAGCCTCCCCATTTAACGTCGTCGTTAATACACCAGTTTGTCGTTCTTTCCTCCCAATCTGTATCGCCATCACTATTCCCATCCAGAATCAAACTCCTCCTTATGGAACTCGTTCACCCCTTGTCTCCACCTCCAGTTTCCTTCGCACTCACTCTCCGTCTTGCCCAATGTTCTACTGTGGCATCCGTTACCATGTTCCTGGTGAAGCACCTGTCTGACAGTTTTTGTTGGCAGTGGAAACTGAACCCGGACTAGACATCTCAGAGTGAAGTGCGCAACCTCCACACTCTCCTATCGAAGCTCAAAGAGCAACAGTGAAGTACATAAATTACATTTCAATTTGAAGATGTAGATTGATTATTTAAAAGTACAGTTGATATTACCTCCATGGTTGAGATTGGAGGAATGTGTGAGGAAGGATATCAGTACAGTGGGGGTGGTTGGAGAGAGGAAAGAGTTAGCTGAGGACAGAGGGAAGTGGAGGAATATCACGGGCAACACAAGGTAGAATCTTGGTATGACTGAACCTCACCTCTTAGAAAGGGAAGAGGAGGAGAAGAAGAAGCAGAAGAAGAAGATTACCTCAGCCACCTAAGGTGGACAGAGGTTATATTTTCACCCCTGTTTGTCTGTGGACAGGATATCTCAAAGTTGTACACGGATCAGACGAAATTTAGTGGAGAGGTTGAGTGCGTAACGAGAACAAAACTATTCTATTTTGGTTCAGGTCCAGAGGAAACCACCTTTTGGATGGTATGAGGAATATATCTGTGTAATATGAAAGCTAAATCTTGAACGTTTTTGGAAATAGCACGTGCACAAGCCAAGTTACTGAGATGGTTGCCATGGCAACCTAATTGAGCCAATCACCACCATTATCCAATCAGGTTGAGATGATGTCACGAGGATTCGACATCAGCAAAATGAAAGAAAGCTAAATGTTCAAAGGTTTTTGAAATATCAGAAATATCGTGCACAAAAAAGTACATGGAGTGATATAATCAGTCGGTCGGACGGAGCCGATTTTAATGTCTCGGAGGATGAAAACTTTGACCGATTTATTTCCATTGAAGAACAAGCAATCCCAAAGGGTGTTTGCAAACTTTAACTATGATTTTGATTCACTTTAAAAAACTGAATTGCTTGTAGATCAGTGCGAAATTAATGCCACAGAAGCACAATTTGTAACTTTTGTAAAAACTGCAATAAGTTTGAGTGAAATCCACACTTACAGATGTTTGGATGCTTTAAATCCATCATGATTTTAGCTTCCTTCAAGAACTGCAAAAACAGAAGTGAAAGTAATGAATTCGCGAACAAAATCATTTCATAAACGGGATAAAGGTTAACTTCACCTTTAACTACAACCACAAAATTATAACTCACACCCAGAGAGACTGAACAGCCTCAGCCGGGGGACACCATTCACCATCACAGAGAAAGATCTAAACGGAATTAGTTCAGCACTTCAAACACCATTATCTCCACATTCACACAAACTTAGTTTCAATTGCATATACTTCTCCCAACAAAAACTTCAAAGCAGCCTGAAAGAGACAAGACAGAAGGTCATATTATAACATCTCAGTCACAATGTGAGAAAACGAGTAAAAAAAAACAATTTTGATGCATCGAGATAAATACAATGATCACATATTTTATACAGTATTCGAGGCTCATAAAACAACAGCTTTACAGAGACGGAGGGTGAAAGCAGAACAGGCAGACAAATACACGGACACACCATAAGTTGAGTGTAAGAATGGAAGGGAGAAGAAGAAAAAAAAGCACAAAGTGAGAGGAAGGGGCTCAGTGAAGGAAGAGATCAAAAGAGGGAGGTGGTGGAGGGGAAGTGGGAGGGTGGGGGAAAGAGGCAGCGAAGCATTAGGGGATGATGGACGGTGATATTGAAAGACTAGAGGGGAATACCATGAAGCAACACACGGAATCTGCTCAAAATTCAATTTGACAGAAGTTGGTCATTCGTTCATTCATATGCAGACAGTTTGGAGAGATAAAGCTTAAACAGATGAACATAATCAAGATAGCTTAGAAACGAGTATGTATTCCTGTAAACTATCTTAGTAATCTCACCAACACCCTCCATGTTGCTTATTGGGTAATATTTGGTGGGAATTGGGAGGGTCCCACAGGTCATACGAAACAGTAAGACAGCACATGGTATAAATGTTGGGAAGAAGCCCTCGCAGCCTTGACTTTTCTGAAAGATCGTTTTGCCAATTATTTTCCACAAATTCCACTTAATTGATCCATTGTCATCACATCTATGATGGAAACTTTTACAGCAATAATGTGGGGCCTGAAGGTCTCAAGAAATAGCATCTTTCATTGAAACAAAAATAAAGGAGACAAATTCAGATGCAGGAGACTCTCCCCATCCCGTTACATTCATTATGCTTTGTGTCCCTCTACTCTGCTGTCCATGTTTCCTTGCTTTCCACCATATTTTTTCTCTTCTTTTCTGAATTGTTCTGTTTTCTAGCTCTCCCATGAGCTGTGTTCTAACTACAAGAAAACGAAAGGAAGAGACAGGAAGTAGACCACAAGCATGTACCTTTTCTGAAGTGTTGATGTTCACTCCTTTATCAACCATTCCCTGGTCTCCTTCTCCAAGTACATGGAGAATCTTCCAGTCCGTCTTCTAATAATAAAGGCACAAACATTGAGCTTCACAACAGTGCTTATGGATTATAAGATAAATAATGAAGGTGTGTTCAAATGATTATTTCACATCAACTACAAAAAGAAATCTCATTTGAACTAAGAATGATTAAATTATTTCTATAAAACATAAATATGTTGGTAATCCAATGTCTGGCTCACCACAAGCTGCCGTGCCATTCTTTCATCCTCTTCGTTTTCGCTTAAATTCATCATACTCCAGTTCCCTTTCTCCAGCTCACAATTCTCCTCTTCCTCCTGCTCACAACTCTTCTCTTCCTCCACCTCACGAATCTCATCCTTATCCTCATCCTTCACGTTTTCATACTTTTTAATAATCCCATCACCATGCTTCACTTCTTGCATGTCCTCCTTTTCAATAATACTGAGACAAAATGCTGGAAAGACAAGATGAAATCCGCATTAAACAGATATTGTGACAAACAAATATAAATTATGAGAATAGTACCATGTTCAATGTGGACACTGGAAATTATGTCATGAGTTTCATAAATTACAGTTTTGTTCTTCTCCTTGGCCAGTCAGTTCTTAGTCTACTATGTCACCGAGTAAGGAAAGGTCAAGGGCTCAAACAATCGAACATGATTGGAGATGGTGAAAGTAGAAATTTGTTTTTTGTTCAGGGTGCCTGCGATAACTTGTGAACTATTCGTGAAATACACCGAATAATCTTCAACATCCCCCAACTCATGCTATCAGACAGAGACCCAGCACAATGTAAACCTGAGGATTCACTCAGTTGTGATTAAACACCCAACGTGCGAAGCACCCATCCAAGTTTATGAAACACTGATGGAATCGACAGGACGTCATTTCAATGAAGCTATGCTAACCGCTGGAGGTAGTGCCGAGAATCTGACATTTCGGGCATTCATCCTTCGTCAGAGCCGAACGGCTGACACAAATCTACGGTCTTTATGCGGACCACTGGTTCTTTATTCGACAAACACAGGCATTAGGATGAGAATCAAACCAGATTGGACAGTTCAGAGGTAAATTAGTCCCTCTGCACCGCCCTGTCAAATACAGGGAAAAACTAGAAGGGCACTCGGGAGAGCGCATAACTCCACCAGGCTGATTAGTTTACGTTTTGTATCCCACAGATAGGCCGAACCTGGATTCAGACCTGAACTAAAATTTAATCAGATCGTTATTGTCACCGAACAAACAAATCCAACAAATTTTGTCTGAATCTGTCCATAACTGTTTGAGATATACTGCTATTTGTCGTTTTTCGCCTGATCTCTCAATGGTGAAGAATCTCTTTAAAAATTCCCAGATCCAGTTTCCCATTTGGATCTTCACCAAAATCAAATCATTTTATCTGTGACCAAAGATCTCCACCAAATTTCGTCCAAATCCGTTCACAACTTTTTGAGATATTTTCTTCACAAACAGACAGACACAGTGGTGAAAACAAAACCTCCATCTACCTTCGGTGGCAGAGATAACAGTGAGAAAGATCAATTTACAAATGGGGAATTCTGCTCAGAAAAGGATAAAGGTATACACCTAATTGTGGAAAAACAAAAAACAAACAAACATGTCTCACATTGTAAGACAGTGACAAAGAAGACAAATTTAATTTTCAGAATCGGATCCGACTAATGCACACAACATTCAGGTCCTCAGACAGTTATTTCCATCAATGCATGTTCAGAAAAGACCCATCTCCTTGTCTGGTGGGATTCCAACTCTTTGATGCATTGGAGAAGGGTAAAGAATAGGTTCCCTTTCTTTGTTATGGGATAACCTTTTCCTCTTTACGATACATTCATGACGTATGATTGTACGCCAGTTTTCATTTCCACATGAGCGATATTCACCGTTCATGTTCGAGAGAGATAGCCGTTAGCCCAACGTAGACTCATTCTATTCCCTTTCCATCAGGACACTTTGGCTTGGAAAAAGACGATTTATTTGCACGTATTATTTTGGTAATCAAGACACATTGGACTTACAGGACATTTGTTTAAACACACCACGAGCTTTTTCTGGACAGCTATTCTGACGGCCAGACATGGCTCTGGATCATTTATCTCAGGCATCCACCTTTTTCCATTGACGTTCGACACCCACCTCTCTTTCATCGACATTTGAGATCCACCTTTTTCCATCGACGCTTGACACCATTTTGTTGCCATTCAGCAATTCTTTGGATGCTGGCTGGCTCTTGTTTTTGTCAGGCTGAACAGAGAAGTGATGGTTGCCGTTGACGTTTTGTGAGCGCTTCACATTTTCGCTCGGTAATTCCGGCAAATGGCTGCTTTATGGCATTCGTCCAGTGCCCCAAACTTGGCATCATGAGCTAGGCCTGTGTTGGTTGGGAGTTGCATCTCACTCCATGTTGAGGAAAGTATGATCGTAAGAATTGATGGTTGGAGGTCACATGTAGCAATGCGCCAATAGGCAAGTTGAATTTGGCTGAAGTCTGTTTGAGACTCCACCCACACTGCTCGCCTATAAAAAGGACGGGAGTGTGGTGGAGTCTGCGGGCCTATGGGGAAGGGCATGGTGATGTTGCATGGTGGGCGTGATGATGGGAGGTGGCCGTGGGGGTCGGCGAGGGATATGAGGTGTGCACGCCGTCTGAGGCGTCGTAGTAATGCTGGAGTCGGCCGGCTCGTGAGTGTACCGCGTACGGAATAAAGGGGAGCCGCGGGCACAGTACGCCCGCGCTCGCACTCGTGCAGCACAGCCCGGCTCGACTGTTCCTCCGCTTCGTGTCTGCCTGCTAAGCATCTCCCATTTCAGTACAGCACAGTTGGCGAACGAGGATCTTCGAATCGGCGTGTGTAAGGGCGGCAAATGACCCGTGCGGTTCCAGCCTACGGAGCCAAAGGTCTCGCCGGCGCGAACATGGCAAAGGGTCGGTGCATGGCAAACGTACGTGTGCCCGCCTTCGTCGGAATCGACTTCGGCCACGTCGAGTGGGCAACGTTCGTTCATTTGGTTCATTTTCTTGTTCGTTTTGTCGAGGATACGCGTTTCGGCTCGAACGCGGCGTTGGACGTCGCGCAAGCTCTGGAGAATGTCCGAGGTCTCGATGGTCGGGACACAGCAGATGGTCTAGGGGTCATCGCAATGGGCCAGGCACGCACGGCCATGCGCACGGTCTGCGGCGCGGGTCGTGGGCGAGCGTGGCAATGCAATCACTCGGACGGCGGTCTGGGCTCTCGAGGTCGTCTACGGTGTGTGGGCCGAGGGTCATCGCCCATTGTTACGGTCATAGATGGCGGTGTTTGAGGCGATCCTTCCGTCCCGCGTCGAAACCTGCTTGCGATTGATCCGGAAATGACAAGATCAGTGGCAGGGGGGGGGGGGGAAGTGAGCGAGGCACGGATCGGGTGTCGAATTGAGTCCACTCGTGCTGGCCGCGCATCGCATTCGGCTGTGCCGTGCAAATTCACGGCAGAGGAGCATCCGGCACGGTTCAGAGATCATTTTATTTCTGGTCTGCGAGCAGCCATTGACATTGTCTGCGAGCAGCCATTGACCGACATCACATTCGACTCGGCGATCGCGACTGTTTCATCTGTCGAGCAGACACCGGTGACCGCGCAAGTCCGCGCGATGGCTCAAGTGCCGCAGGGTGCTCGCACGCCTAGCGGTGCGGGACGAGAGCGCGCACCGCAGCACGGTCGCACCGGGAGCGAAGGGGCACCGCAGCACGATCGCACCGGGAGCGAAGGGGCACCGCAGCAGGACCCCAGTGACCTGGAGATCAGCCTGCAGCCGGGGCATGATGATGCCGGCGAGCCGGAGCAGGAGCCGGGCTCGGCGAGCCGGACCCTTTTGGGTCGGAACGGGTTCCGGTTCGTGCCTCCAGATGTGCCAGTGCTCTCTTCGAGACCTTCGTCGAATACCGAGGGCGAGGCTCTGGCGGCGGGGGCCGCGTCGATGCAGCGGGAGCCACCGTTCGTTGCTGCCTGCGGCGATGATGTGCGCTCCAGGAGCGGCGAGAGCCATATCAGCTCTCGCGATGAGTTCCCGCGCTTCGTTCGCGATGAGTTCCCGCGCTGTGGCAAGGTTCGTGAGGCAATGCGCATCGGTGTGGTTCAGGCAGCTTCAACAGGTGGCGGTGGGCCCGTGGCGTTAAAGGGAGTCGCGAGTCGCAGCATCAAGTCGACAACCAAGAAGCGGACTCGTGATGTGGGTTGTGGGTTGTTGTTCATTGCATATGTGCTTTTCCTTGCTCTAGTGATGCAGTTTAATGTTGTTGAAATAAATGCCAGCAGTTCTCGTGTAAAAGTGGATGTGGCGGAGATCAGTCAATGGAGTTGGTGTTATGATCAATGTGATGTGGGGGCGAATAAAGAAGGTTTGTTAGCCTCCAGTTGCTCCAGGCCGCAGGTAATTGCTTTGTCTTGTACTGGGATTTTATCAAAAAAGCGCGCTGTACGGAAAAATGAATTCGCAATGATTCGAATGTTATTCCTATTGATTTATAACGAGCTTATGGTTGAAGTGGGGTTTAAATGGAATTACTACCGTCTAACTGCCGTGTGGGTCTCGGAGATCGACTCGGAGCCGGGGCTCGTGCGCTGGTCGGCGTTACCCCCACCTCTGCTTTCAGCGAGGTCAGACGTGCCTGGCGCCTGGGGCGTGGCTCTCTGGGTGCGCTCAAGGCCGTTTTGGCCATGCGGTGGAATCTTAACTGATTATGGTGCGTGAGGGTTGGGGAGTGTTTGTTGCTTCCAGCCAAGGGTGCTGTTCAGCGCCCCCACCAAGGTCGGTTGGGTCTGTTGGTGGCGCCGCGGGTTCCAGACAGCGGGGGTCCGGCCTCGAAAGGTTTATCTGTTTCAGGTCTGCCTGGGGGCGGGTTTGCTGAGTCGTGCTGTTGTGCTTCTCCAGTAGCTCGCTTCCACGCATTATATGATGTGATGTGCTGTTATACTTCGCTGTTTTCATTTTATTTGCATGATTATTATACCGAGGTTCTTCGTGTTGTCTATGCTTCTTATAATGCTGATCATTTAATAATCATACTTTTAGGAGGGAGGAGTGTGGTGGAGTCTGCGGGCCTATGGGGAAGGGCATGGTGATGTTGCATGGTGGGCGTGATGATGGGAGGTGGCCGTGGGGGTCGGCGAGGGATATGAGGTGTGCACGCCGTCTGAGGCGTCGTAGTAATGCTGGAGTCGGCCGGCTCGTGAGTGTACCACGTACGGAATAAAGGGGAGGCGCGGGCACAGTACGCCCGCACTCGCACTCGTGCAGCACAGCCCGGCTCGACTGTTCCTCCGCTTCGTGTCTGCCTGCTAAGCATCTCCCATTTCAGTACAGCACAGGGAGGACCGCCTTCCTGACAGTTGGTGATAGTTCCTGACCATTGGTTATAGCTCCTAATAGCTCCTGACGATTGGTGACGGTTCTTGACAGCGCCTGACCATTGGTTGCAGCTCCGTACAACTTCTGACCATTGGTTACAACTCCTGATGGTTAGTGACAGTTGGACCATTCCTGCTGGTTCTGCTCGGTACCTGATTCTTGGCATACCTGATTATTGGTGTCCCTGGTTCCTGGGGATGACAAGGTGACATCGATTGGTGTACGACCCTGTTCATGGGTGGGTGCACGGTTCCTGATAGCAGAGTGCTGGCGGCGGACCAAGGCATGCTCACACATTTTGGGTCATTTTATAAGACGCACGACAACTTCTGCCTTGTTAAGCCAAGACCGAATTTATTTTCCCCCTGAATGATCTGCTGTACACCCATATCTCGTGTTTAATTGTTAATAAGGCATAGTGATAAGCATCTGCTCTTTGTCCATTTTTCTATAAATGCTTGTTGAATTCTTTGTTTGAGATTATTTTGTTGATTGAACATTTGATTTATTTGAATTCATCCATTTACACCACAAGGAAATAGAAAGTTCTTCTGTTTATTCATTTTTCTTAATAATAAATTCCTTGTTGATGTTTCAACCTGTCCGTGTTTGTCATTTCCTTCCTTTGATCCAGCATTGTCCGAACCAAGATAGACTGGCAGGTAATTCCCAAACTAATTAACCTGTCATAGTCGGCGTGTACCAGCAGTAAACACTCGGCCGCATTACTTAAATCTGATCAAGATAAAATTGGTGCATCGCTGAGGGCGCGTTCCCCGGTCAGGAGGCCACGTGACCTCGAGTGAAATGGCAAATTAGACGGTGGACACTGGAACTCGTGGTTAACCGATTGGCGTTCGTGGTTATTAAGCAACCCACCGCACCACAAATTTAATGGTGAGCGGTGGTCCCAGATCCGGTTCTTCCAAGGAGAAATGAGGAATAACCCCCTCATAATACACTGAGTACCCATGGCCATAACAAGATAGATATATATATATATATATATATATATATATATATATATATATATATATATATATATATATATATACACATACATACGGCTGCCAAACCATGTGACCTATGAATTATTCCTTAATAAACTTGTACACCCAAGGCTTGGGGAACATTTGTGTGATGTTTCCCCTCGATCTGTCCAGCTGTTCTGGAGAAGATTTTAAAATAAATTTTTATTGTAAATCCAATATGGCTGCCAAACCATGTGACCAATGATGTCATATGTGTGAACCTTTTGTTCCACATGGAAAGGCGGTCATACTTGTAAAGCCTACCCATTTAACCTCGTCTTTAATACACCAGTTTGTCGTTCTTTCCTCCCAATGTGTATCGCCATCACTATTCCCATCCACATTCAAACTCCTCCTGATGGAACTCGTTCACCCCTTGTCTCCACCTCCAGTTTCCTTAGCACTCACTCTCTGTCTTGCCCAATGTCCTGCTGTGGCGTCTGTTACCATGCTCCTGGTGAAGCACCTGTCTGACAGTTTTTGTCGGCAGTGGAAACTGAACGCGGACTAGGCATCTCAGTCAAGTGCACAATCTCCACACTCTCCTATCGAAGCTCAAAGAGCAACAGTGAAGTACATAAATTGCATTTCAATTTGAAGATGTAAATTGATTATTTAAAAGTACACTTGATATTACCTCCACGGTTGAGATTGGAGGAATGTGTGAGGAAGGATATCAGTACAGTGGGGGTGGTTGGAGAGAGGAAAGAGTTTGCTGAGGACCGAGGGAAGTGGAGGAATATCACGGTCAACACAGGGTAGAAGCTTGGTACTATTGAACCTCACCTCTTAGAAAGGGAAGAGGAGAAGAAGAAGCAGAAGAAGATTACCTCAGCCACCTAAGGTGGACAGTGGTTATATTTTCACCCCTGTTTGTCTGTGGACAGGATATCTCAAAAAGTTGTACACCGATTAGATGAAATTTAGTGGAGAAGTTGAGTGTGTAATGAGAACAAAATTATTCTATTTTGGTTCAGGTCCAGAGGAAACCACCTTTTGGATGGTATGAGGAATATATCTGTGTCATATGAAAGCTAAATCTTGAACGTTTTTGAAATAGCACGTGCACAAGCCAAGTTACGGAGATGGTTGCCATGGCAACATAATTGAACCAATCACCACCATGATCTAATCAGGTTGAGATGATGTCACGAGGAATAGACATCAGCAAAATGAAAGAAAGCTAAATGTTCAAAGGTTTTTGAAATATCTGAAATATCGTGTACAAAAAAGTACATGGAGTGATATAATCAGTCGGTCGGACGGAGCCGATTTTATTGTCTTGGAGGACGAAAAGTTTGACCGATTTATTTCCATTGAAGAACAAGCAATCCCAAAGGCTGTTTGCAAACTTGAACTATGACTTTGATTCACTTTAAAAAAAACTGAATTGTTTGTAGATCAGTGCGAAATTAATGCCACAGAAGCACAATTTGTAACTTTTGTAAAAACAGCGATAAGTTTGAGTGAAATCCACACTTACAGATGTTTGGATGCTTTAAATCCAGCATGATTTTAGCTTCCTTCAAGAACTGCAAAAACAGAAGCGAAAGTAATGAATTAGCAAACAAAATCATTTCATAAACGGTATAAAGGTTAACTTCACCTTTAACTACAACCACAAAAAAACCACTGAACAGCCTCAGCCGGGGGACACCATTCACCATCACAGAGAAAGATCTAAACGGAATTAGTTCAGCACTTCAAACACCATTATCTCCACATTCACACAAACTTACTTTCAATTGCATATACTTCTCCCAACAAAACTTCAAAGCAGCCTGAAAGAGTCAAGACAGAAGTTCATATTATAACATCTCAGTCACAATGTAAGAAAACGAGTAAAAAACAAACAAACAATATTGATGCATCGAGATAAATACAATGATTACATATTTTATACAGTATTCAAGGCTCATCTAGGAGCAAAGCGACATAAACCAATAGCTTTACACAGACGGAGGGTGAAAGCAGAACAGGCAGACAAATACACGGACACACCACCACAAGTGGAGTGTAAGAATGGATGGTTGAAGAAAAAAAAAAATCACAAAGTGAGAGGAAGGGGCTCAATGAAGGTAGAGATCAAATGAGGGAGGTGGTGGAGGGGGAAGTGGTAGGGTGGGGGAAAGAGAGGCAGGGAAGCATTCGGGGATGATGGACGGTGATGTTGAAAGACTGGAGGGGAATACCATGAAGCAACAGAATGAATCTGCTCAAAATTCATTTTGATAAAAGTTGGTCATTCGTTCATTCATGTGCAGACAGTTTAGAGAGATAAGCTTAAACAGACAAACCCAATCTAGACAGCTTAGAAACGAGTATGTATTCCTGTAAACTATCTTACTAATCTTACCAACACCCTCCATGTTGTTTATTGGGTAATATTTGGTGGGAAGTGGGAGGGTCCTACAGGTCATGGCAAACAGTCAGACAGCACATGGTATAAATGTTGTGAAGAAGCCCTCACAGCCTTGACTTTTCCGAAAGATAGTTTTGCCAATTATATTATTTTCCACAAATTACACTTAATTGATCCATTGTCATCACATTGATGATGGAAACTTTTACAGCAATAATGTAGGGCCTGAAGGTCGAAAGAAACAGCATCTTTCATTGAAACAAAAATAAAGGACACAAATTCAGATGCAGGAGACTCTCCACATCCCATTACACTCATTCTTCTTTGTGTCCCTCGACTCTGCTGTCCATGTTTCCTTGCTTTCCAATATGTTTTTTCTCTTCTTTTCTGAATTGTTCTGTTTTCTAGCTCTCCCACGAGCTGTGTTCTAACTCCAAGAAAACGAAAGGAGCTGACAGGAAGTAAAGCACAAGCATGTACCTTTTCTGAAGTGATGATGTTCACTCCTTTATGAACAATTCCCAGGCCTCCTTCTCCAAGTCCATGGGGAATCTTCCAGTCCGTCTTCTCATAATAAAGGCACAAACATTGAGCTTCACAACAGTGCTTATGGATTATAAGGTATATAATGAAGGTGTGTTCAAATGATTATTTCACATCAACTACAAAAAGAAATCTCATTTGAACTAAGAATGATTAAATTATTTCTATAAAACATAAATATGTTGGTAATCCAATGTCTGGCTCACCACAAGCTGCCGTGCCATTCTTTCATCCTCTTCGTTTTCGCTTAAATTCATCATACTCCAGTTCCCTTTCTCCAGCTCACAATTCTCCTCTTCCTCCTGCTCACAACTCTTCTCTTCCTCCACCTCACTACTCTCCTCTTCCTCCTGCTCACTACTCTCATACTTATCCTCATCCTTCACGTTTTCATACTTTTTAATAATCCCATCACCAGGCTTCACTTCTTGCATGTCCTCCTTTTCAATAAGACTGAGACAAAATGCTGGAAAGACAAGATGAAATCTGCATTAAACAGACATTGTGACAGACAACTATAAATTGTGAGAATAGTACCATGTTCAATGTGAACACTGGAAATTAGGTCGTGAGTTTCATAAATTACAGTTTTGTTCTTCTCCTTGGCCAGTCAATTCTTCGTCTACCATGTCACCGAGTAAGAATGGGTCAAGGGTCCGAACAATCGAACATGATTGGACTTGGTGAAAGTCGAAATTTGTTTTTTGTTCAGGGTGCCTGCGATAACTTGCGAACTATTCGTGAAATACACCGAATAATCTTCAACGTCCCCCAACTCGTGCTATCAGACAGAGACCCAGCACAATGTCCATCTGAGGGAACAATCAGTTGTGATTAAACACCCAATGTGCGAAGCACCCATCCAAGTTTATGAAACACGGATGGAATCGACAGGACATCAATGAAGCTATGCTAACCGCTCGAGGTAGTGCCGAGAATCTGACATTTTGGGCATTCATCCTTCGTCAGAGCAGAACGGCTGACAGAAATATGCGGTCATTATGAAGACCACTGGTTTTTATTCGACAAATACAGACATTAGGATGAGAATCAAACCAGATTGGACAGTTCAGAGGTAAATTACTCCCTCTGCACTGCCCTGTCAAATGCAGGTATAAACTAGAAGGGCACTCGGGAGAGCGCATAACTCCACAAGGCTGATTAGTTTACATTTTGTATCCCACTGATAGGGCGGATCTGGATTCAGACCTGAACTAAAAATTTAATCAGATAGTTATTGTCACCTAACTAACTCATTCACCAAGTTTTGTCTGAATCAGTTCTTAACTGTTTGAGATATCCTGCTATTTGTCGTTTTTTGCCTGATCTCTCAATGGTGAAGAATCTCTTTAAAAATTCCCAGATCCAGTTTCCCATTTGGATCTTCACCAAAATCAAATCATTTTATCTGTGACCAAAGCTCTCCACCAAATTTCGTCCAAATCCATTCACAACTTTTTGAGATATTTTGTTCACAAACAGACAGAGACAGTGATGAAAACAAAACCTCCATCTACCTTCGGTGGCAGAGATAACAGTGAGAAAGATCAATTTACAAGTGGGGAATTCTGTTCAGAAAAGGATAAAGGTATACGCCTAATTGTGGAAAAACAAACAACAAACAAAGATGTCTCACAGTGTTGGACAGTGACAAAGAAGACAAATTTAAGTTTTCAATGGATATGAAAAGATTTCATATTTCTGAATCAGACAAAACAGTGCCCGTATATTCTAAAAAATACGGCCCATGGGCCCTGTTCAGTTCCGACTTCATCGATATTGGATATATTCATTAACATTCATCGTTTTTATTCCGGCCCTAATGAACTTCATACTCATTAAGACTCATTATCTTTCTTCTTGGGCAAAAATTCAGAAAAAAAAAACGCTGTGATAAGGTGTAGACATTGTTCCATAGAAGCAAAAAATACCATACAAAAAGCAAAGCTATGAATATTCTTGGAGTTTTAGGACTTTGAAGATTAATTGGCCCTAATGAACTTCATACTCATTAAGACTTATTATCTTTTCTCCTGGAAAAAAATTCAGAAAAAACGCTCAGACAAGCTGTAGACATTGTTTTGTAGAACCATTACACAAAACCAGAAGCAAAAACTATGAATAGTCTAAGAGTTTTAGGACTTTGAAGATTAATTGATTGGACTAGCTGACTAAGTCAATTGGTGACAAATCTGAAATTTTATTGCGGGAAGTTCTGCAGCATCTCCCCACATATCAACCCTCTGAGTTTCAAGTCATTCTGACCACAGGTTGCAGAATAATGATCGAAAGATTGATTGTGGTCAGATGGACGGACGGATGGACTGACGGACGGACCGACGGACATTGACCCCCATTTTATAAGTCATTTCCTTCTGAACTGACTAAAAACCATGTTATGCTAGATCTCAGAATATTTCATTCCGTTCTTCTCACATTATAGGATGGAATAAGCTGCCTTAGAGAAGGCTCATCAAAGACCAATCAAAATTGCTCCACAACGTGTTTGAATTATGAGGAAAGTTTCGAAGGACAAAAAAAAAAATCAAGAAAAAAGGCTGTTATATTGGAGACAATCAGATAAAATATGTTGAAAACAAAATATTGTCCGGTGGCCTGAAAGCCTCCATTGTGATTATGACCCACTTTCTCCCAAGCCTATTGATGTGCAACTTCACAGTTGGCACTCCAGACTCACCTTTCCGAGCAGCAAGCCAGCGCTCTAGTGTCTTCGTACTCACATGTTCATGTACAAACTCATCCAGCACATGAGGGTGTGAGAGAAGGTAAGCCTTCAGCTTTTCATCTGTGGGAAACACACAAAAAGGAGCTATTTTGGAACATTAATACAATTATCGACATGCACATAATAAACTAGAAAGTTCATAGTACATGTTACTTCATCTCGTGTTGAAGTGTAAACTTTAATTGAAATAAAATGATGATTTGAAACAAGTGGTGCCAGGCACAACAAATCCCGCCCATTTAAGGCATAAAGTTATTTTGGGATAAAATTTAAATTTGAGACATCCTTAACCTGAATGATGATTATAAGGAATAGAATAAGGAATATTTTAGTCTTAGTTGAAGTCAATTAAACAATTTTTGATGAAGTTATGAGCGAAAAACGATTTTGACCTTTTCGTGACCTGACCTTGACCTTTGACCGAATTGGACCCAAAAGTTAATGGGGTCGTCCAAGGTTCATTGCCCACCTGTGGATTAAATTTGATAGTGTTTACTCAAGCCGTTTTGCCATAAAGTTGCAAATAGACAAACAAGCCGGGAGGCGACATGGCTGCTCGCTCTAGATGGAAAGCTGGCCAACGCGACTAGCCGATATTGATGTACATGCTATCATTCAATTTAGCACAATAAATATGATTATCACAGCCCTCTTAGTTTGTGCCCAGAAACCCGCCTTGTGAAATTTCAGGCAAGTTTCCAAAGAGACTAACAAATGGCAGCCCTGGTAATTCCATTTTTCTATTCGCTAAAGATTTTATTTTTTTATATGATGCTGTAAGACATTCTCCTTGGGCACAAAAAAACAGGTCCCTCGGAGATCTAGTTTCGGAGGTATTGATTTTTTTGTACAGTCCACAATAAGTGTACGATGTACGATAAAGTATGTTAGCTGCTGCTAAGCAACGGAGGTGTGCATAGCAACCATTCATTTTTTGTACATGCTAGTAGCCACATTGTACACATTTCACCCAAGTTTCATCAAAATAAGACTCTTCCTCTTAGAGATATTCGCAATTAACCATTTCTGAAATTTTCGACATGTACTCGCCCAAAACCTATATCCTCCTACAAATATTTTTTGTTAGGGCTGCAAATTGGCATGAAGGGAGCAAGATAGATTGCGCACAGAACTCTAAGCTTCGATTTTTCGATTTCTTTTTTTGGGATTTTTTTCGATTTTTTGACCACTTTAAAGGGCCGTTGCTATGCCGTTGCTAAGGCCGGGGGTCCGATATTCGAAAGCACACGATTCCCAGAAATATTGGTCCTACCTACCAAATTTCATTGGAATCGGTTGAGTGGTGTAGCCCCTAGGTTTGACCAAAGTTTCGCAGACAGACAGACAGATGGAAATGGCCAGAATAAGGGTGCTCTAAGAGCAGCCAATAAGGGTGCTCTAAGAGCAGCCAACAAACCGGACGATTACAATATCCTGCTCCCTCCTTCCGGGAGGGGGCGGGATAGTAATTCCGGAAGGTTTGCGTTGCTGAAGTAGTCTTATACATCACCTTAATTAACATGTCTAAGTCCTGCAAAACTGGAGGTTTTTGGAAGTGACTTTTGTGAAGTGAAGTGAAGGCGATTCGTCCTTGGCCAGTCCAAGTGAAGTTAAGGTCCTTGGCCAGTCCAAGGCCAGTCCTTCACTCCAAGTGAAGTGAAGTGAGGGCAATTTTTGTTCTACAGTGTTCAAGTATATTGTTGTGTGAATGATTTTAAAAGGTTAATGTTTAGTATAATGAGAGTTATTTTTGTTTTATTTATTTGTTTAGAAGAAGGATGTTTTGTAGAATATTTTTATTTGGCCTTATTGTGTTTGAGGAAGTTTTTCAACGTGTTGTACCAGAGACCTCCTGATAACTCTGCTTCCAGGACTCCTGCACAGCTTGCCTCTGGGTTTGAAAGCGACTTGTAGGCATCATTGTTTGTTATTTGTATTCCCTGTGCTGTGTTCTTGTTGAGTGAGTGAACGGGTCCTATGATAACAACTATTAAGAAATCCATGTCCCTTGGGATCACGTTATGTGTAATTTGGGGGAATATTGTTTGTTGTATATTGTGTATTACTTATTGACGATGTGCTGTTATTATTATTTTAATAACAACCCATGAACTGTTTCCTCCATTCTTGCTGCATGAGTGGTTGATTTTCACGATTGGCACCCTTAAGGTGCATAATTGGGTAAAAGCGATTTGCGCTCAGTACTTAACATATGGTGCATCATAACCAGCAGCTTGGTTATCCATCTGACTGGCGCACCATGCCAACTTGTAACCCTCAGTAGGCTTGGTACCCTTCGACGAGGTATAGGGATTTAAAGAGGCACCCAAACACTCAAACTACCTTAATGCTAATCTATCCCTTGACACCCTCCAAAATAGATATGTCTTTTCCCAATTTGCAATTTATAAAGTTAGTAATTTTGCGATTAAAAGTCAAAATCTTAATCTTCACATTTAGCCATGACGTAACACCCAGAAGTAGACTTCCACATTCATACAATTTAACTGAAATGGTGAGTAATTTTCGATTTTCACACAAATATACCTAGTGCTAGTCAATGCATTCTTGGTGGTTGCAGTAATACAAACGGAGATGATTTCATGCTATACCAATGACCGAAAGACCCCAAGTTTGCCGGAAATTGGATGGCACGGACACGACACAGACATGACATGACAAAGCAAGTACACGACATGGCATGACAGAGGACAGGCACGGGCATGACTGTGGGAAACGACACGGCATGACCACAGACACAAATGGCATCCTGGGAAAGTATGGAATGGGATGATCCCATAACATGCAGAAAACCTGGTCAGCCTGTGATGGTGGGCCAAGGCATTCGTCACCAATTTTGTCGGTGGTGTCTGAGTATGCCTGAGTGGTGTCTGTGCCATGTCCATGCCATGTTTCTGCTGGAGGAATTTAACTGATTTATCAATTAATACAAAATCCCTTGTAAACCACCAATTGAATGGAAAAACAAAACCTACCAACCTGAAGTGAACATGCAACCAAAGTTTTCATCTTCAATGACATTTCCATAGTCGCTATCTTCTTGTGAATCACTCGTATCAGGCTCGAGAAATAATACGGCTCAACAATTTCGCCAAAAGCTTTTCGATCACTAATTTTACTTCTAATAGTTTCTTTAAAATCCCACAGATCAGTTTCAACGTGCTGAGAACCTTCAGAGCTGCTAATTACAGTGGAATGGATATCAGAATCTGAGGACAAAATACACTATTTCTCTATGTAAAGCCGCCGTTTGGATCAAGGTGAGTTCTGAGTGACGTCACTGGCGAAAATCTAAAATAGACACTCTCGGGTTTTTTTCAGCACTTTGTGATTGGCAAAAAGAGAATTCAAAAACATTTTCCCTTCAAATTGCATTGCGATCAATGGTTTTAGTTGATTTTTTTTTCAGAAAGAAAACTTTTTGTGTTGGATTTCCCCTTAAAGACCTAAAACCCTGGTTTGGGGCATCAAACTCGGATGCTGCTGTGGCCGGTTGGCCCCACGTGATTCGGTCATTCCCGGACCAGTTGCGTGGCTATGACTATGTCATTCAATTGAAATAAAATAAAGATTGTAAATCCTACCATGATCCCCATGAAGGACTGAGCCACCATATCACCATCGAAGGTTGATGAGTGCTCGCCAAGTGGCTTAACCACCCAAACAAGCACTCCAATGAAATGATTGAAGAAACTTTTAAAAGGGAAACGTTTAATTTTTATTTATATGTATCCATCTCTGTTAAAGTGACGGGTCATATTATGAAAGAAGATCGTACAAAAAAGGGGAAAGGTGGTGTGAAATAAAATTGCACATTTTCAGTGAGTGAACCACGACCTGACACCACCCAAGCCACCGCAAGGCCAAACACAGGCGAATGGGCAATGAACTTTGTTATTCGATATATTCAATGACAGTGCGAATGTTGTTGAGCACTTGCAAAAGTGGCTTAAGTACTCAAGCAAGCACTCCAATGAAACAGTTGATGAGGAATGAATGGCTGGCTTGGCACGCGATGAGCAATCACCGATCGGATGTACAAACATCATGCACCCGTTTCACCCAGAATGTCAAGCAATATCTGAATTGGATAGGTGATCACTTTTTGGCAGTCGGAATGACTGCTGAAGTCAAAAAGGAGATTAAATTTCGAAATTTGGCTGAGATTAAGAGAATATAAGCTTATCGCATGTGCGGAAATGAAATAAAGTCACAAACGCTACCTTCTACGGGCGTTAACCAGCAATGTAATGTTGCCAGCGATTTGGAAGGATGATGATCAGGCATTCAATGATACGAGTGAAGAAAGTGGAAAAAATACTTTATTGTTCAGAAATCATTGAAGCCTATTCCAAATCGAGGCATTGTTGAGCAGGCCAAAAAAAATGGCAGCTTAAGACTCTTGCAAGATCACAGAGCCTGACCAAGATGGCGTGCCGCCATCTTCGTGAGGCTTATTTTTATTTTTTTGTGATGAGCACCCCATAAATGATCTTCAAAAAGGGTGTTTAAATTAACCCAAACACTCAATTTTCAATCATGCATCACCCTGGAGTTCCCTTTGTATACATGCAAAGTTTCCCTTGAAGTCCCTCTGTCTCTCCCCGACTGTTTTCTCTCTCTCTCTCTCTCTCTCTCTCTCTCTCTCTCTCTCTCTCTCTCTCTCTCTCTCTCTCTCTCTCTCTCTCTCTCTCTCTCTCTCTCTCTCTCTCCCCCCCCCGCTCCCCCAATCCCCCGCTCCTCCACCCCTCACTCTCTGTTGAGGCGACTGTTAAGGAATGGCGGATTCGTTTGGAAGTTGGGGGGGGGGGGAGAAAGTGGGAGAGGTGGGAGAGAGGAGGGAGCAAGGAGGGTGAGAGAAGGGAGTGACGAGGGATGGAAGGGAGGGAGAGGGGTCGGATACGCACTAATGGGGATGCGCGAAAACGTCTACGGAGCCTCATGATTCGTTCTTTGGCTCCTCCTGCACCCTGGGCTCTATTAAAGGAGAGCGAATCAAGGTTCTTTGATGTTTTTGTACTGGGTCTTTCGTCCTTTGTTCAGGACTTTTCCAAGCAGAGCGTTGTCGTTTTGCTGAACGAGAAGCGACCTGAGAGGGCAGTGCGATGACAAGCCAGGTGGACAGCGCCGAGTCATGACCGGGTCATCGACGCTCGGCTCACACAGCATTCCACAGTCATCATTAACAACACATTTGCAGACTTTCTTACATGCATGCCCCGTTAAGCTTTCTCTCACGCATCTTTCTCTCAAATCTGATAGTCGCGTCCACTGTGGATGCATCACCAAAAGAGCATCACCGAATAGCACCTCTTCACACTTCCTCTTTTGTATCACACTGCATCACGTTTTGCATCTCCCACTCACGCACTGTAGACATCCCAGTTTTCTTCCCTCCTTCCCCCTTCCTTAGCGATTGGGTTGTGTAGGTTTTTCAACCGTGCCAGGTACAATGAGGTCATTTACACCTCAACTGCTTCTCCTCTATTTGGCTATATCTAATTTCCTCAGGTGTGTGTCTGATGGTGCCTGTAATATGCATAATATAAGTTAAGATCGGAGAAGCTTATATCGGGTTAATTCTGCTCTGTGTCCTCTTTTTCTCCATAATTGCATTTCTTTGGCCACAGCCACAAATCCTTGTTGTCCCCTGCTGTACATTTTGATGAATAAACCCTTCACTGTACACATGACGTTTCCTCGCCATTGCTTGGAATAAATTTATTGTTATAAATGAACCCAGCCCATTTTGTATTTTCCTTCATTGGTCCAGCATGGTCTGTACATTAGCTTAGCCAGAAAGTTCTACCCCAATAACTTGTTTTATTATCCGGTGCATACTTGGCAGCTCCGCTCGGCTGCACTTGATACGGTAAGTTTAATGCAAGTACGCAGCAAAAGCAAGTGACCCCACTTGGCACGACCGTCCACACGTAAGGTATCACGCGAAGTACAGTTGTGTAACCCTGCAGGATTGGCCATATCATCAGGCATTCGTGGTTGCCTAGCAACCCGCCAATGCATGGAATTATCTGGGCCCAGCAGCATCAGGACCGGTTGTTCGTGAGGAACCTGAATGCTTCGCATCGTGATGAGCCTCAAACCCCGAATCCGCAACAATATTGTTACGGCTGTGGAAATTCGCAAACCAACATTCAGGTCCCGTAGTTGAGATAACTCGAAATACATGTGTAGTTAGCCCCAAACCCGTTGTTTACAGGAAATTTATGTGATTCATTCGGGCTGCGACGCTTTGAGTTAGGCGTTTTTCTGTTCTATCTTTATTTTGAATCAGCCGCCATAACCATCAAACCACCACCGATAAACCCTCCACCACCCTCACCTCTCTCCTTCTACGGCCATTCCCGCACCACCTGTGAACACTGAGCGTTGGGCTGTCTTGGGCTCGTTCAAGCGATACGCACCGAGCCGCGAGTGCAAATAGCGGCCTTTCTGAGGGAAAATTCGGATCAAGAATGCTACACGCCCACTTCTGATCCGTCCAATCAGCAAGCGCGGAGCGGCTTAGCCCCGCCTCCAGGGCGTCCGTGTGAAATCGAAATATGCAAATTCAAGGATCAGGGGAGGTTCACGCCCACTTTTCCTCCGTCCAATGGGCGAGCGTGGCTCCGCCCCCGAGCTTATCCTGATCCGGAAATTTGTATATTGGTTCTCCTGCCGGCCTATAAAGCGCCGAGCGCAAGGCGAATCGTGGCAGAGAGTTTTGGCAGAGTCAGTTTTGAAGGCAGAGAGTTTTGGCAGAGTCAGTTTTGGTGGCAGAGAGTGGAGTCGGGAGACGAAGGCGTCGAGTTGGGTTCTGCAGTCGGCTGAGGAGAGTTGTGGCAAGAGGCCAAGGAGCTCGGGTCCGAGGCGAGAAGGACGGCGGTCGGCGACGAGGTCGCGCGGGAGATCGCTCGTCGCGGGACCCAAGCCAGCCAGCCATTCTCCCTCCCCCAGAGTATCAACAATTCTCCCTTTTCCCCCGCGCTGAGATAGTGCAACAAGGGGGCGCCGTTCCCACCCCACTCCAAACGTCGTGCCAACGAAACCCGCGAAGCAGCACGGAGTCAGGGCACAGCCACGCGTCCACATCTGCGGCTCGTCCGCCAACGCGTCACGAGGACGCCGGTAGGACCCACCCGGTCTCGCGGACCTGGCCGCTCCTCCAGGTCCTGCGCACATATTGGCCTACAGGCCGTCTGCCCCCTTGTCTATGAGGGTGGCTTCTTTCCTTTGCTTTTGAGTAAATGTGTGTCGGCGCCGTGTCTTGTAAAGTAGAACTGTGTAAGTGTTGCCGTGTGTACGCGTATTCGGTTGTAACTCTGCGTCGTTGTTTCTTTTGTTTTCCTGATATAGGTGCATTCTGACTGTTTGGCTGTATATGTGTGCTTTCCGTGTGTCGCGTAATAAATGTGAATTGTGTGAACTGTTTTCCCGTTTCGCTTCGTCTTTTCTTTTTTGACTCTCCATCCTGCTTCACGTAAAGGGTTCGTAGTGGGCTTAATACGCCCGATAATTAATCGGAACCGTCGAGGCCGGCAATAACACCGCTCGGTTATCCCGATAGCACGGAATGGACCACTTAGGCGGTTCATGTCCGGAGTCAGCCTGCGGCGAGGTACGGTCGCCCGTCGACCATCCGCGCAGGTACTTAGGTAGATCGAATTTGGCGAGCAACCCTATCCTGCGCGGGTGGGCAATTGGCGCGGTCGTGGTGGGGTTAAACCCCCACCCATGACTGGCTCCCGGCGTTGTTCCGAGAGGGTCACAACAGAATTGTCCGTTCCGGTGGGCGAGGCGGCCGTCATTCGAGTCGAGCGGCCGATCGCACGCCAGCGGGCGCGAATTCGCAACAATATATAGAAGACAAGGATGGCTGTCCATTCGTCTGTTACGATGATTGGCTGTGTGAGGAGGCTATGTGCAATGTGATTGGCTTCTGGCAAGATTTAATAATGTGTCGTATAGGCTTACTAACAGAGCCTACCTGTTGCTTCACTGACGGACCAATTAGTCATCGTATTTGCCAAAAATTTTGGGTGAGAAGGAGAAGGACTGGAACATAAATTTACCCATGCATAGAGTGCTTTAACCCCTCAACCACACCCCCTCTCCCCGTCCTGCCCCCCCCCCCACCACCCCTTTGCCCCACATTTGGCCTGATGTTCATTCCCGCGAGAAATGTCACACACGATTACAGACTTTAACAGGCCCCTCCATTTATTTTTCTGGTGGGGAGAGGGGGGGAAGGGGGAGGAGTTAAGGTTTACAGAAGGCAATGGAACCCATGTTTATATGTTTACTTAATTTACATGATCACCTAACATTGTCTTGAATGTCAATTTGTAATTTTATTTTCAAAAATGACATCTGTGGTGAAAAACACATCGATCGACGAACTTTGTACATCGATCGATGTATCCTTGATTGAGTTTATAAGAGGGACAGTACAGTGGGACAGTGGAGGTACTTTTGCCATGTATCACCATGGCTTGCCAAAGAACATCCAAGCAACTTGTAGAGTGCTCGTCAAATGGCTTAAGCACTCAAGCAAGCACTCCAACAAAAGGGTTCGTACGGAACAATTGGCTTGGCAAGCGATAGCAAGCTGATTGGTTCTGGAAACACACCTGCAAAAACCAAAGCATCCTGAATTTCTCAACATTTTCAGACTTCACTTCAGATTTCGAGAGATAGTCCACGTGATCAGA
This sequence comes from Eptatretus burgeri, assembly GCF_056783735.1. Taxonomy (NCBI): domain Eukaryota; kingdom Metazoa; phylum Chordata; class Myxini; order Myxiniformes; family Myxinidae; genus Eptatretus; species Eptatretus burgeri. Next base: position 11,979,386 of record NC_140976.1, on the reverse strand, counting down.
TCCTCAAAACGAAAATCATATTTTGATGATGTACTTTCTTTAGTCTGTGACAGCTCATCGTGGAAAATTGCCAAGGCTTTTTCAGCACAAGTTTTGTAACAGATTAACTTAGAGTAAATTAACATGGAATAATAGTTTGTATTTAGTTGCATATCTCTTGCATATCCCTTGAAACCTGCTTCGAGCATGTGATGCACTGACATCAGCAAACGTTTGATATCTTCCTTTGAGATGCTTTGGCAAGCCTTTGCTGCAGCCATTTTCAGTTGTTTGTTTACGCGGTTTCTGACTTTAGTCTCCTCTTCAGAAAGTGAAGTGCTTGCTCCATTGGATTTAAATCATGAGATTGACTTGGCCAGTCTAAAACCTTCCACATTTTCCCCGATTAACTCCTTCGTTGCATTGACAGTGTGTTTTGGGTCATTGACAGCATGGTGAAGCGCCGCCAAATGAGTTTGGAGGCATTTTCTTGTACATAGGCAGACAAAATGTTTCTGTACACTTCTGAATTCATTCTGCTACTGCCATCATTCGTTACATAATCAATAAAGATGAGTGAGCCAGTTCCAGAGCCAGCCATGCAAGTCAAAGCCATGACACTACCTCCATCATGCTTCACAGATCATATGCAGTTCCTTCCTTTCTCCACATTTTTGTCTTTCCATTGCTTGAGTAAAGGTTTATCTTGGTCTTATCTGTCCATCAAGATTTGTTCGAGAACTTGACTGGCTCACCTCTAAACTTGGCAAATTCTAATCTGGCCTTTCTATTTTTGGAGCTGATGTACTCCTTTGCAGTGTTTGCAAGAGTGAGTTTACATTTTGCAATGTTTGCATCTTGCAATGTTTGCATCCTGCGGTGTAGCCTTTGTAATTCTGCTGTCAAAGTCTTCTGCGAATGGTATATGACTACTTTCATGTGATACTTTCACAGCTGCACTCTGGAGGTTGTTGGTGATGTCAGTGACAGATGTTTCAGGGTTTTTATTCACAGCGCCGATGATTTTTCTGTCATCAACTGCAGTTGATTTCCTTTGCCGACCTGGCCGTTGTCTGTTGGTAAGTATATGAGTGGTTTCTTTCTTTTTCAAGATATTCCAAGATTTTGGAACAAAACAAAATGTCCGGAGCAGGCACGGGAAAGGTTGCTGCGGTGAGAGTAAAGTCATTCCGTCATAGTCATCAGGATGACACCAACCAAGCAGCCACCACCACCAAATTGAAAAGAAATAAAGAAAACAATCACAACCTTTTTCAGGTTTTCCACTCCAAGTCCTAACATATCCTAATTCATGCAAATACTTGTAACCAACTCAGCAAATATATTCTGTGAAAAGTTTATTTCTCAAAACTCACCAGTTAGTGGCTCCTCCATTAAACATTCTTTGCTCATTTGGTGCTTTGTATCCCTGCAGAAAATAACAAAGAAAGAGATTTTGTAAAGCTGTAACTTCAAAAATGTCACAAATAAGAAACATCAGAATAAAAATGCGGTAAGGTGAGTGTTCATCAGACTGCATCGATTCTCTGGGTGTTTTCTACATTCAGACAGCAAACAACACAATTACACTGTGACCCAACGAAGTATCTTCACACCCACCTCACGATGAAGGCTAAAAAAAAACATGCCAAATGGTGAAATGGGTGTGAAAATGATCAAAATCGCATGTTTTTTTTTTTCCATAAAAGTTTCCCAGGCTCAAGGACGAGCAGGAATACATCATGTGCAGAATGCATTAGGAGACATCGTTTTCGCAACACATTAATTGCAAGAACATGAGGAATCAGGGGACAAGTCAACAGGATGCAAGATTGAAAGATTGAATATGGCGTGGCAGGATCGTCGAGACTCTGGAAGTATACACACTTGCCTCTGAGATCTCCAGCTCAGGTTTGAATCTTGGCCCAGATATAAATTGTCATCCTGGTGCTTTACAGGCAGAGTGGCTCAAAAATGTGTGTGTTGTCCCTCAAATGGCTGTTAATTTGAGAATCCTGTATGCCAGCATTAGTTGGTGGATGTTGAGGACCTCAGGGTGCCTTTCATGAAGAGTATGCAGCTATTGCCATTGCTGGCACTCCTCTGATCAAATTCGAAATTCCTCCTCTAACCCACAGGGGGCACTGCGTCAGTGGCACAGTTGTGCCCCCAGAAAGTGATGCTGCTTGTAGCCAGGAGCTGTATACAAAATAAGAAGATGAAGCTTGCATCCATCGGCAAAAGGCACTTTATAAATAAAGTTCTTATTATTACCCGAGCATCAACAGTCCCAGTGATATAAAGTAGATTAAGGTCAGGTCAGGTATGGGAGCATGTGCCAGAACAGCGCGTCGCTGCGTCCACTTTCCGCCGGTACTCCAGGGGCCTCCGTCTGGCCATCCCCCAGGCAGATGCCAGGCCCATCCCCATCTCCTTGAGATGATGGTCAACCTGCTGCAACCATGAGGCACGTGGTCGGCCCACTGGCCTCCTCCACTCATGAGACTCCCTCGCTGAGAGAATCTGGTGAGCAGGATCAGCGTCAGGAAAACGAGCCACATGTCCATACAGCCGCAGCTGACGCTCACGGACTATGCAGGTAACAAATCTCATCCGAGTCTCTCTCAGCAACCGCTCGTTGGACACAAAATCCGACCAGCGATAGCCAAGGATTCTCCGAAGAGACCTGGTACCAAAGGAATTAAGTCTCCGTCTCAGATCCTTGGTCAAAGTCCAAGTCTCGCACCCATAGAGCAAGACTGGAAGTACCAAGGACCTGAAGACTCGGACTTTCGTCCTCCCGCACAGGTACCGGCAGCGCCACACCCCATGATCCAGTGAATCCATGACTCCCCAGGCCCGACCCAGACGTCTATTGACCTCCGGCTCACAACCTGCGGAGACATGAATATCACTGCCAAGGTAAGTGAATCTATCCACGACCTCAACATCCTCACCACAAACAGACACAGACAGGACAGCAGCATCCAAGATGTCACCGAAAGCCTGGATCTTTGTTTTGACCCAAGAAATCCGTAATCCCAACGGCTCCGACTCCTCATTCAGCACCTCGAGGGCCCCCAAGAGGATGTCTAAAGTCTCCGCAAAGATGACTGCATCATCTGCAAAATCAAGGTCCGAGATCTTGACATTGCCAAACGATGCACCGCAACTTGATCTCTCCGACATCCTCCCAAAATCCAGTCCATACAAGTGCTGAAAAGTGTGGGGGCAAGTACACATCCCTGACGAACTCCAGTAACAACTGGAAATAAGTCAGAGGCGGTACCACCACACTTCACAGCACTCTCAGTACCAGAGTAGAGTTCAGACATCAGATCGATCAGTTTCGGTGGCACCCCACGAAGACCAAGAATCCTCCAGAGGACATCCCGATTCACTGAATCGAACGCTTTACAGAGATCAACATAGGCTGCAAGCAGCCCCTGCCGAAACTCTCGTCTGCGTTCAGTGAGGACACGAAGAGCAAGGATACGGTCAATCGTTGACCTCTTTGGTGTAAAGCCTGACTGCTCTGGACGCTGGTGCTCAAGCAGATGGTGGCGAACCCTATCAAGAATTATCCGAGCAAAGACCTTGCCCGGCACTGAGAGCAGCGTCACCCCTCGGTAGTTGTTGCAGTCTTGGCGATCACCCTTCCCTTTCCAGAGAGGGACAACAAGGCCCCTCTTCCAGTCAGTTGGGATGATGCCTGTGTTCCAGGCAGAGCACAAAACTGCATGCAACGACGCGAGTGCAGCATTTCCACCAGCCTTGAGAAGTTCAGCATGGATGCCACAGATCCCTGGAGCTTTGCCCCGTTTCAACTGGTTCACCGCAGCCCGTGTTTCCACAAGCGATGGTGGACCACAGTTGATTCGAGGGTCAGCAACAGGGATTGTAACACCCTTGACGTCCAACTCGACAGCTGGGGGATCAGCCTGGTACAACCGCTCAAAGTAACCGGCCCAGCAGGCCTTCACTTCAGACTCCTCTGTCAAGAGCCTACCACTCTCTGCTTCAACTGCAGTGCTCCGAGGGATGGGCTTGGATGAACGTAATGCGCGAATTCCCCTGTAAGCGGGACGAGAATCACCTGTCCACAGGTGATGCTCTACCCCCTCACAGATTCCTCGCACATAGGCCTCCTTGTCCACCCTCAGTGCACGTACAGTTTTACGTCTCAGCTCCCTGAACAGCTCAGCTCTGCCATTCAGCCTGGCCCTGCGACTCTGGTCAATGGTATCCAGTGTCCCTTGAGAGACAAAATTCTTCTTTGCCCTGCGGTGAACTCCAAGGCATCCACCGGCAACATCAAGGACGGTGGTCTTGAAGGCACTCCACAACTCTTCAAGACACCCCAAAGCACCCAGACCCCCCAAGTGTCCACTCAGCCTGTTCGCAAACTCCTCAGCTACTCTCTCATCCCTGAGCTTGCCAACATCCAGCCTAGGCTGGGATGGTACCATTCTACAGGATTTAAGGTGCAGCTTTAGAGTTGCTACAACAAGTCTGTGGTCAGTATTGAGGAACTGAGCACTCCGGTAGACCGTGCAGTTCGGGATCATCGTCCAGCGACTGTCAATGAGGACATGGTTTGCCACTCCGCCAGCGTTGGAATACCAAGTCCAGCGATGAGCTTGTGGGCACTGAAACCATGAACCAGCCACCCTAAGTCCATGACTTCTTGCAAAGTCAAGGAACTTAGTGCTATTCTGGTTCATAGTTCCTGACCCATGGGGACCATGTTGCAACAACACACATCTCATAACTGTCCCTATCAGTTCCAGTCGATGCATTGAAATCCCCCAAGACTAGAAGTGTATCTCGTCTGGGGCACTGATCAACCACAGACTCGACCGTGGCGTAGAATGCATCCTTCACGGTGAGATCACTCGCCTCAGTCGGAGCATAAACAGAGACCAGGGAAATGACACCTAAGGAGTGACGAATCCTTAATCTCATAATACGCTCGTTGACCGGTGTAACCACAATTATCATTGGGGTCAGCTTATTGGACACAGCTACAGCAACTCCTTGGGTATGGTAACCATCAGAGCGACCAGACCAATAGTAGGTGTAACCACCCACCATGATCTCGCCGCAATCCAGTCTCCTCACCTCAGAGAGAGCTGCAATCCCGATGTCCAAACGCTTGAGCTCAGATGATAACAGAGACAGGTGATCATCCTCTTTTAGGGATAGGACATTCCAGGCACCCACCCGAAGGGACCGCCTCAGGTTAACCCAAGGAGACCGCCGTCTGGTGGACGACACCTCAGCACCACTCCGACACACTCTCCCGCAATCTGACCCAGGGATGTTACCCCGTGGTTTCCCTCCTATCATCAAAGATTGGGGGTCCCGAAGGCTTTGCCCCAATCCCATCATCCGGTGAGCTGCCCTGCGAAGGGAAGCTGCACAGGAGGTACTCCCACGGAGTGGGTTTTCAGATTTTTTTGCGTTTTTGTGTTTTGAGGAATGAAGGGTTTTACGGTGGCCGGAGTGCAAATCCTGCCACCATGACATCACGTTTCCTGAATGCAGGTATTATGGGATAAATGGTCTCCTCCAAGGTTTCCTTCATATTAGTTGACAATATTGTTCACATTTTATTTTCAATGAAGATGAAAAATCATAATTATAACTTTAAATACTTCACAATCCCGGTTTGTCTGTTCTTCCCCACGTGCCCGACATTTCCGACCCCACACGTCCCTCCTCCACGTCGGTGGTCGATGGTCGATGTTCGGGTGTTCACCGACACAATGTGCGGGAAACGCGGGTTCAACAGGGCTGTGTTCACTTCCCAAGTCTCTTGTGACGCGCTTGCCAAGCCGCTTAAGCACTCCGTTGGAAACCGTTGCTAAGGAACGGCTGGCCTGGCAAGCGCGAGCGAGCTGCTCGGTTCCTGAACACGGCCCGGGATTCCAAATCGTTTTGTCAACCGAACGGGATCACGAGTTCTGATTGAGGATTGAAAGATGTAATGGGATTCTTGGCTGGATCGCGGGTGTGGAGACAATGTTGTGGTTCATTCACTTAACCTCACTTTCCGTGGTGAAGGAATCACAACCACAACCTCCAAATGAGTCGACAAGGAATAAATATATTTCGTGTGTCCGTAATGAAGGAGATATCATCCCGAACGTCACAGAGAATATCGTTAAAAGTAACTAATTACACTTACCCGTCCACACGGCGCGGAGAATGTAAAAATAATTAATTACTTTCCACACGAAAACATTAAAATGTCCAATTCACTTCGTGTTGTGAAAACATACGTGAAGAAGAAGACTCTCGTCGTTCTCTTCTCCTGTGGTAATAAAATGGCCGAGTCTTGTTTCATAGACACAGCG
>NC_140976.1:11895548-11970548 GCF_056783735.1 Eptatretus burgeri | reverse complement strand
TCGTGAAGTGGATCGTTCACCAAATGACCCCATCAAGACCCCTGGTCCACGTTCCATTTGGTCGTATTATACATAAATTATAAATTAAAATACAACGGACTCGTGAGAGCACAACAATTATAACTTCCATCACCACGTTTTACATTTTAAACTTCGTGCTCCGTGATGATGGGTCACGTGTTGGTGTTTACAAACTGTTTCCATCCGGTTTAACATTTCTCTTCATTACTCGTCACCTCCACACACTAAATAAATCCCTATTCCGGTGTTAGTAATTATGGGGCTGCCTGCTGTGCACATCCCTTATCATGTATAATGGGGTTTAACATGGAGATCACCCGAAGGCCCAAGGCATGGAGGGGTTATAACTGTAACTATTGGACGTTTGTTTGGTAATGACGTGTCGATCAAACCCAGTCACGTCTCGCGCCGTGCGGGACCAATCAGCGATGGCCAGGATCACGTGTCACGTTGGTTCCTTCACCTCCTCGTCTTCCTCTCTTTCCCTTTTTGACGTCTTGGATTGTAATCTCCACCTTCCTTTCATTTCACCCTCTTTATAATGTGTGCGTTCATCCGAGGATAATTGTATAATCAGTGATCTTATTATTTTTTCTCTTTCACGGTGGAGTTTCCTGGAAGACCACGACACGTATGTCCACGAAAAACGCCATGACGTATGACATGACGTATGTCGTCCGACGTGCAGGCGTGTGAGGTGAAATGGTGAGCATGGTGAGAGGCCTCAGCGAGTGTGTTTGATTGGAAGGATATCCTCGAAGTGGCACAATTTCCTCCAAGCTGTGTCTCGCCTGGGTTCAAATCCCGCTGTTTCACAGGCAGAGTGATTCATCATTGTGTGTGCCATCCCTCAGATGCACTTTAAAGGGAAACTGTGCTGAAAAATTGTCAGGATCAGGAAAGTGATTTTTACACCACAACACGTGGTATTTTACACCATAACACGTGATAGTTTACACCATAACACGTGATAGTTTACACCATAACGCGTGGTATTTTACACCATAACATGTGATATTTTACACCATAACACGTGGTATTTTACACCATAACATGTGATATTTTACACCATAACACGTGGTATTTTACAACATAACGTGGTACTTTACACCATAACACGTGGTACTTTACACCATAACACGTGGTATCTTACATCATAACACGTGGTATTTTACACCATAACACGTGGTATCTTACACCATAACACGTGGTATCTTACACCATAACACGTGGTATTTTACACCATAACACGTGGTACTTTACACCATAACACGTGGTATCTTACATCATAACACGTGGTATTTTACACCATAACATGTGATATTTTACACCATAACACGTGGTATTTTACACCATAACGTGATATTTTACACCATAACACGTGGTATTTTACACCATAACACGTTGCATTTTACATCATAACACGTGGTACTTTACACCATAGCACGTGGTATTTTACACCATAACACGTGGTATTTTACACCATAACATGTGGTATTTTACACCATAACACATGGTATTTTACATCATAACACGTGATATTTTACATCATAACAGGTGGTATTTTGCATCATAACACGTGATATTTTACATCATAACACGTGATATTTTACACCATAACACGTGCTATTTTGCATCATAACACGTGCTATTTTACATCATAGCACGTGGTATTTTACATCATAACACGTGATATTTTACGTCATCACACGTGGTATTTTACACCATAACACGTGGTATTTTACATCATAACACGTGGTACTTTACACCATAACATGTGGTATTTTACATCATAACACGTGGTACTTTACACCATAACACGTGATATTTTACATCATAACATGTGGTATTTTACACCATAACACGTGGTATTTTACACCATAACATGTGGTATTTTACACCATAACACGTGGTATTTTACACCATAACACGTGGTATTTTACACCATAACACGTGGTATTTTACATCATAACATGTGATAGTTTACACCATAACACGTGGTATTTTACACCATAACATGTGATATTTTACACCATAACATGTGATATCTTACATCATAACACGTGGTATTTTACACCATAACATGTGATATTTTACACCATAACACGTGGTATTTTACACCATAACGTGATATTTTACACCATAACACGTGATATTTTACACCATAACACGTGGTATTTTACATCATAACACGTGGTATTTTACACCATAACACGTTGCATTTTACATCATAACACGTGGTACTTTACACCATAGCACGTGGTATTTTACACCATAACACGTGGTACTTTACACAATAACATGTGGTATTTTACACCATAACAGGTGGTAATTACACCATAACATGGTATTTTACACCGTAACACGTGATATTTTACATCATAACATGTGGTATTTTACACCATAACACGTGGTATTTTACACCATAACACGTGGTATTTTACACCATAACACGTGGAATTTTACATCATAACACGTGATATTTTACATCATAACACGTGGTATTTTACACCATAACACGTGGTATTTTACACCATAACACGTGGTATTTTACACAATAACACGTGGTATTTTATATCATAACACGTGGTATTTTACATCATAACACGTGGTATTTTACACCATAACACGTGATATTTTACATCATAACACGTGGTATTTTACACCATAACACGTGGTATTTTACACCATAACACGTGATATTTTACATCATAACACGTGGTTTTTACACCATAACACGTGGTACTTTACACCATAACAAGTGATATTTTACATCCTAACACGTGGTATTTTACACCATAACACGTGGTATTTTACATCATAACACGTGGTATTTTACACCATAACACGTGGTATTTTACATCATAACAGGTGGTACTTTGTACCATAACACGTGGTGTTTTACACCATAACATGTATTTTAATTCATAACACGTGGTATTTTACACCATAACACGTGGTATTTTACACCATAGCACGTGGTACTTTACACCATAGCACGTGGTACTTTACACCATAACACGTGGTATTTTACACAATAACACGTGGTATTTTACACCATAACAGGTGGTAATTACATCATAACACATGGTATTTTACACTGTAACACGTGATATTTTACATCATAACATGTGGTATTTTACACCATAACACGTGGTATTTTACACCATAACACGTGGTATTTTACACCATAACACGTGGTACTTTACACAATAACACGTGGTATTTTACACCATAACAGGTGGTAATTACACCATAACACATGGTATTTTACACCGTAACACGTGATATTTTACATCATAACATGTGGTATTTTACACCATAACACGTGGTATTTTACACCATAACACGTGGTATTTTACACCATAACACGTGGTATTTTACACCATAACACGTGGTATTTTACACCATAACATGTGGAATTTTACATCATAACACGTGGTATTTTACACCATAACACGTGGTATTTTACACCATATCATGTGGTATTTTACACCATATCATGTGGTATTTTACACCATAACACGTGATATTTTACATCATAACACGTGGTACTTTACACCATAACACGTGATATTTTACATCATAACACGTGGTATTTTACACCATAACGTGGTATTTTACACCATAACATGTGGTATTTTACATCATAACACGTGGTATTTTACATCATAACACGTGGTATTTTACATCATAACACGTGATATTTTGCATCATAACACGTGGTATTTTACATCATAACACCTGATATTTTCCATCATGGCACGTGGTACTTTACACCATAACATGTGGTATTTTACATCATAACACGTGGTACTTTACACCATAACACGTGATATTTTACATCATAACATGTGGTATTTTACACCATAACACGTGGTATTTTACACCATAACATGTGGTATTTTACACCATAACACGTGGTATTTTACACCATAACACGTGGTATTTTACACCATAACACGTGGTATTTTACATCATAACATGTGATAGTTTACACCATAACACGTGGTATTTTACACCATAACATGTGATATTTTACACCATAACATGTGATATCTTACATCATAACACGTGGTATTTTACACCATAACATGTGATATTTTACACCATAACACGTGGTATTTTACACCATAACGTGATATTTTACACCATAACACGTGATATTTTACACCATAACACGTGGTATTTTACATCATAACACGTGGTATTTTACACCATAACACGTTGCATTTTACATCATAACACGTGGTACTTTACACCATAGCACGTGGTATTTTACACCATAACACGTGGTACTTTACACAATAACATGTGGTATTTTACACCATAACAGGTGGTAATTACACCATAACATGGTATTTTACACCGTAACACGTGATATTTTACATCATAACATGTGGTATTTTACACCATAACACGTGGTATTTTACACCATAACACGTGGTATTTTACACCATAACACGTGGAATTTTACATCATAACACGTGATATTTTACATCATAACACGTGGTATTTTACACCATAACACGTGGTATTTTACACCATAACACGTGGTATTTTACACAATAACACGTGGTATTTTATATCATAACACGTGGTATTTTACACCATAACACGTGATATTTTACATCATAACACGTGGTTTTTACACCATAACACGTGGTACTTTACACCATAACAAGTGATATTTTACATCCTAACACGTGGTATTTTACACCATAACACGTGGTATTTTACATCATAACACGTGGTATTTTACACCATAACACGTGGTATTTTACATCATAACAGGTGGTACTTTGTACCATAACACGTGGTGTTTTACACCATAACATGTATTTTAATTCATAACACGTGGTATTTTACACCATAACACGTGGTATTTTACACCATAGCACGTGGTACTTTACACCATAGCACGTGGTACTTTACACCATAACACGTGGTATTTTACACAATAACACGTGGTATTTTACACCATAACAGGTGGTAATTACATCATAACACATGGTATTTTACACCGTAACACGTGATATTTTACATCATAACATGTGGTATTTTACACCATAACACGTGGTATTTTACACCATAACACGTGGTATTTTACACCATAACACGTGGTACTTTACACAATAACACGTGGTATTTTACACCATAACAGGTGGTAATTACACCATAACACATGGTATTTTACACCGTAACACGTGATATTTTACATCATAACATGTGGTATTTTACACCATAACACGTGGTATTTTACACCATAACACGTGGTATTTTACACCATAACACGTGGTATTTTACACCATAACACGTGGTATTTTACACCATAACATGTGGAATTTTACATCATAACACGTGGTATTTTACACCATAACACGTGGTATTTTACACCATATCATGTGGTATTTTACACCATATCATGTGGTATTTTACACCATAACACGTGATATTTTACATCATAACACGTGGTACTTTACACCATAACACGTGATATTTTACATCATAACACGTGGTATTTTACACCATAACGTGGTATTTTACACCATAACATGTGGTATTTTACATCATAACACGTGGTATTTTACATCATAACACGTGATATTTTGCATCATAACACGTGGTATTTTACATCATAACACCTGATATTTTCCATCATGGCACGTGGTGTTTTACACCATAACACGTGGCGTTTTACACCATAACACATGGCGTTTTACACCATAACACGTGGCGTTTTACACCATAACACATGGTGTTTTACACCATAACACGTGGTGTTTTACACCATAACATGTGGTATTTTACACCATAACACGTGGTATTTTACATCATAACACGTGGTATTTTACATCATAACACGTGGTATTTTACATCATAACATGTGGTATTTTACATCATAACACCTGATATTTTCCATCATGGCACGTGGTGTTTTACACCATAACACGTGGTGTTTTACACCATAACACGTGGTGTTTTACACCATAATACGTGGTATTTTACACCATAACACGTGGTATTTTACACCATAACACGTGATCTTTTACACCATAGCACGTGGTACTTCACACCATAGTACGTGGTATTTTACACCACAACACGTGACATTTTACATCATGGCACGTGGTGTTTTACACCATAGCACGTGGTACTTTATATCATGCAACGTGGTGTTTTACACCATAATACGTGGCATTTAATACCATAATACGTGGTATTTTACACCATAACAGGTGGTATTTCACACCATAACACATGATATTTTACACCATAGCACGTGGTACTTCACACCATAGTACGTGGTATTTTACACCACAACACATGACATTTTACATCATGGCACGTGGTGTTTTACACCATAGCACGTGAGTAGGGTAAGAATACTGATTCTGGCTCACTTTTCCCCATGTAAATGAATGGTGGATTTTCAGCGATTCCCTTTTTTTTTCCCTAAAAATAAACCCCCTTTTTATCCCAAGGTATATTTATTTGTCTCCCCTTTTAACTTGGAGGTTGAACCTCATTGAATTGAACACCTGGGGGTTGAACAGCTCACTCATTGAACCTATAAAGATTTGTTCATTCTCAAATTCCTTCAATAGTTTAATTTTCTTTGCACAATAATCCCCATCCAAGATATTGACAAACAAAACATTTGAATCTTTATATTTTTTAAGATACCCCTTTTGTGCCATTACGAAATGATAAACTTCTCTTAATGCTCTCATCTGGCCACCTCCTGAGCCACATATCATTTTGAGATTATAGTAAATTGTTTTTTCATTGTTCAATTGATAACCATCAAAGTTTTCAGTCCATTCAAGGATATTCATTTTTTTCTTTACATCCTCTAACTTACTAGTTTTTAAATTAATTCGCTTATTTGTTTTATTTACCTTTGTTTTAGTTATTTTTTCAATAAGACTTATTTGATATTTTTCACATTCATTATGTTTTCCATTTATATACCAAGACTGAGATTTTCTCCACTCTTTAGTTTGATTAATACTTGGTTTAACCATTTATATATTGTGAAAAAAGGTGGCGGTAGCCCTTAAAAAACCCTAACCCATCTTCCCATCGTTAAAACATAATCTATTTTATACACTCTATCATACAATATCCATATGGAACACAATCTATTCCATTATCTAAAATAAATCTCTTATCATCAAAGGCTCCTAATGCCTTTTTATTTACTTCTTCACTATATATGTTATGTTTATAACTTCTTATTGTATTCATTTTCCTATATTCTTCTTTCTTATTCATCAAACAATTATAATAATTTCTAAAAGTTATTGATTTCTTTATTACATATTTCTTTATTCCCTTTAACCTCTTATCAATCTGTTCACCATACTTATAAGCATATGCCTTTGCTCTCAATCCAATAAACTCACTCATTACTTTTCCACCCAACTCATCCTTAAACTTACCAATAACCTTTTCATTCTTTTTGGAAAATAACTCACTCTTCTTGCTGAAATTACTTGTATCATATACTCCAATATTTTTCTTCATATCTTCATAAACATCATCAGTTTTTATATCTAGGATAAAACTATCAGTATCCATATACAACAATGAAACATTTTCACCATACTCTTTCTTTAAGTCATTATACAAATAATCATACATCAATATCTTTGATAAATCAAGAACTGCTGTTCCAATATAAATTGGTTTATCCATTACAATACTTTCCTTTTTCATATGAATTGCAGAAAAGTTCTCTGAAAAAACCTCTTCTCTCTCAAAACTTGGTTTATTTATCAATCTTGAAGCTTCTTTCCAAGATGTTGCGAATCTAATGTTTTGCCTGTTTCTAACATTTTCCATAGTCTTTCCAAATACAGCATTATTCATTAATTTATAAAAGTCCCCTTCAAATTTTACTTTTGTATTTGCTCTCATATCTGTATTGAATTGAATATACTTTTTCACCCAAGGACTTTGTTTAAATTTTAAAACTCTATGAATTTTAGCTACTCTCAATCCTTCTCTCAAAAACTGTTTTAAGCTTCTATGATGTAAAACATATCCCTCTTTATCATGGAATGTTGTTAACAACTTTTCTGTTGATTTGCCTTTAATATTAAAACTTTTATGATAATCACTGAACCATTCTTTCTTTGGGGTTTCTTTCTCACATGCAAAAGGAAGGTCTTTATGCTTATTATGAAGAACACTCGGGTACCTCAAATCAACTTCAAAATAATAACCTTCTTCTTCGTCATTCAATTCCTCTTGAGAAGAAATAACAATATTCATCAAAGCCTTTTCATAATCCTTTTCTTCCACCCACTCTAATTTACCATAAGGTAGAGATTGAGACATTGCCCATCCATACAAATTATTAGCATCAAAATACATCAAATAATTACTATCTTTTTCACTATCATAATTTGGGAGATATTTATTATTTGCTTTCGCATATCTTTTTGAACATACTTGTGATATTCCACCTCTCTTGGACTTCTCAATCATCAAAAGCATATCAACATCACTGATTAAATCTATATCTTGTTTTGTCATTTTCAACATTGCACTCAAAGCTAAACCAGGAGCTGTGAAATAGTGGGCAGGGTCTAATCCGTAACAATTTTTATTATGACAGAGTGTTCTAAAAGCCTCAAACACATCAGCTAACAATAAAACATCTGTTTTTAGATATAAATCATGATATTCTCCAAGGTTCTTTATCTTAAATATTTTCCATATTTCTTGTGCGTGTTTATATTCCTTATCACTTATCTCTTCTTCATAAAGGTTATTATAGAAACTTTCTTTTGAAGGAAGTTGTGTTTCTTTAAATCTCATAAATGAATCCATATAATCATAAGGATAAATTCCCTTACTTGCAAGAATTTTCTCTTTACTTTGAATTTCATTCCTTGTTTGAATTTCCTCTCTCGTAAGAATTCCTTCTTTAATCAGAATTTCATCTTTAATCTGAATTTCCTCTTTAGTTCGAATTTTCTTTATAATTAGAATTTCATCTTCAGTTAGAATTTCTTCATTAATTAGAGTTTCCTCTTTACTTTGAATTCTCTCTTTAATCTGAATTTCCTCTTTAGTGAGAATTTCCTCTTTTGGAAAGAATGAATTAAGATTTGGAAAAGAGTCCGTGGAGCTTAGATTTGATGCGAGGTAGGCTAGTGGTGTTCCCATAAACTTGTAAGAATCTAGAAACCTAATACGAGTTAAAGGTTTTGTGAATATCATTTTTGAAAATGAAATATACTTTTGACTTGTGTTTGTTATGGCAGAAATATTCCCTGGTGTTTTTGAAAGTTCATTTATAAATAGATGTGTATCATAGTTGGCGCTGTTGTGAAGAAAGACTGGAATAAAAGAAGGTAATTTATAATTAAGATTACAACAGGAATGAGCGGGACCTCTATATTTACCAGTAAGATGACAATGGTCTCTAACTTTAGACTCCTTAATTTCCCCCTCACAAATATGACAGATATTGTTCATTCTAAATTCTAATTTTTCTTCTTTGGTTAATTTCATCGGTTCATTTGTTTCTTTCATTAATTTAGTGAGTCTTATACAATCCTTTTCTAATCGTTTTACAAACTCTTGTGAAGCATTTTTTCCACGATAATGTTCAAGTTTGTTATACTTTTCTCCAACAGATGATTTGATATAATAACAGAAACCACAAGGAATATGTTTTTGATATTTATTTGTATATGGTTCTTTTGGATTAGGAGAAGCAGTATTTATCTTTTTAAGGATACATTCAAAATCAGCGTATATCACAAATGGGTGCATGATAGATTTATTATAATCTTCAAAATAAATCTTTTCACCAGGTTTAGGCATTGTAATTACAGCTGATTTATGATTACTACAATATTTTGAATGTTGTTCTAATCGTTCTTTTGTATGAAATGAATTAAGACATCGCTTACAAGGATATATTTTGTTTGCTGTTCTGAATACCTGAGAAGAGATTAATCTTGATAAATTATTGATGTATGTGTAATGTGAATTCTTTCCAACACTAAAATATAAAAGGTCAATGTGTGTTTCTTCATTTTTATAGTTGTTTGAAATTTTTAATATTTGAACTTTGTTTGTATCCGTTTATCCATATACATTAATAGAAAGATTATTCTTTTTCTCAAATTTAGGAATATCTGTTAGTGGCATTGGGAATTTAAAATCTTTAATGTCCAAGGTATTCTCATATTTCATATATTGTTTTACTCTTTCTGAATTACATTTTGGTGGATGAAAGTGAGCAAGAACAGACCAGAGAAAACATTTATTATCATTGTTCTTAATATTAACAACTGCCTTCTTTCGTTTTATTTCTTTTGGTAATTCAATATAAGAAGAAGCTTTAAGAGGGTTTGATTTTAGAATGTGTATATCTAAAAAGATGATTTTTTTTAATATTGAATCCACTTCCTACCACTGTATTATCAACATCCTCCTCTTGTCTTGATAGTTCTTCATAAACCCCACTATTCAAAAAATCTTGAAATGATGTT
The DNA here is from genome assembly GCF_056783735.1 of Eptatretus burgeri. Taxonomy (NCBI): domain Eukaryota; kingdom Metazoa; phylum Chordata; class Myxini; order Myxiniformes; family Myxinidae; genus Eptatretus; species Eptatretus burgeri. The sequence continues at coordinate 11,960,010 of NC_140976.1, read as the reverse complement.
ATAAAATGAAGACCTGTTCTCATATAAGGAGTATGTTCTTCATCTTGTCTTTTCATATTCATTTTCACTCCCATATAAAACTTTAAAGTTTTCATTTCTTTTAATGTCTTTTTCATAAATTTTTCAACATCGGGTTTCACTATTTCAATTGATTCAGCTATTGATGATGGACCGGGTTCTCCAAATTGAAAAATCCTTATTTTTATATGCCCTTTAAATGCCCCATCAGTGTTTTTAATATAATAGTCTCCCTTTACTTTAAACTCATTTTTCTTGTGTTTTTGTGATTGAAGATGTTTATTATAACTACTCTTCAAAACATCCTTTGAACAGATATCACAATGTTTTCTTTCCAACTCAAGAGGAGATATTTGATGAAATAGATTAAATGTGTGTTTGTTGGTTCGGAGGTGTTTTCTATAATGTTTATATTCGTGATTACAAACATCGCAGTACGTTGTATTCACCATATTTATAGAATAAAACTTTGCTTAAACTAAAATTTTCTTGATGAAAATTTCGTTTAATTTATAGGTGAATCTGTGCTTAAAAACATTTTATCCTCCAACTTTTTCACTTAATAAATACAATGTTTCAAGACACAAAAGACAAGTTTCAATCAATCTCTTCATCTGTTAAAGATACTGAGAAATATGTCAAGGATGTAAAATTGAACAAAGATAAATATAATAACTATTGGATAAAAACTATTATGGTAAATAATATGAGTTCTTCAATTTCCTTCAGTGGAAGGGCTTTTAGTATACCTGGTAGAACATCAATTAAAGTATCTCTAACAAAAGTTTCTCCTCTCCTTCTAGTAATATATTCAAAACTAGAAAAAGCAATGAAACAAGAAAAAGTATCAAAGAACAAAAACCTTATGGATGAAGCTTTAGAAAGAAAAGATAAGACCATCTGTAATATGCAAGGAGAAATTTGTATTTTTTTCAACAACCCTAAAGATGTAAATCCTGATGAAATAAAGGATGTTAATATATCAGGTGAAATGACATTTCGTTCAATAGTAGTTAACGATAATTTTAAAATTACCTTTAATATAAAAAATGTTGTCGTTGAATCTGATAATGAAAAAAAGTATATCGATATCGATGGTAATATACAACTGAAAGTATAGATGAATTTCAGTTTAAGTAAAGTTTTACTTTATAAATATGCTAGACTTTCCTGATTCTCCAGATGACAAATTTGAGAATTGTCCTGCGTGTGAAAGACGGGGATTAAACACAGAGTCAAAAGCCTATAAACAATGTATATTCTGTGATTATCTTCTAATTAATGATAATAAAAAATATAAAAAGGAAAATAATTCTTTTAGATTCACACCAAAAATGAATTACTTTACAAGATTGATTAGAGAAATGAATGTAAAGTATGAGGGTGATAACACACCTTTCCTTACAAGGGAAGAAACTGAACGTATAAGAGAAATGTTCAAAAGATTGTTGTTGTATATTATTCATGGATGTAATTTTCAGGGAAATATCAACACAAGATATTGTATAAATAAAATAATGGATTATCTTGAAATTAAACCTGAACTTAGGATAAAATATATAGTTTCTAAAAAAGCCAATAATAAATTAAATAACCTGTTTTTCAAATATATAAATGAATGATTTTTTACCTATTTGGGAAAATAAGATAAAATTTAACAACCATAAAAATCTCCCAAATTCATTAAGATGTCTCATAGTTGGTTCAAGTGGATGTGGAAAAACCTGCTTACTTTTAAAAATGCTCCTCACTCCCAACTTTTTAGATTATGATAATTTAATAATTTTCACAAAGTCGAGTTTTCAACCAGAGTATCAACTACTCTCACAAGGTTTTAATGCTGGTCTTCAAAAGAAGATATAATCGGTTTATTTAAACGTCAAAAAACCTAAATGATTATAACATTGAAGATATAATTCAACTATTTTGTGATACACAGAGAAAAAGAAATCAAATCCTATAACTTGTATTCTTAGTGATAATACGGATGATATACCGTCTCCCCAAGATTTGGATAAATCAAAAAAGAACCTCGTTATCTTTGATGATTGTGTTAATGAGAGAAACCAAACGGTAATGGACAGCTACTACACAAGAGGGAGACATTCTTCTTGTAATTGTATTTATCTTAGTCAATCGTACTTTCAACTTCCTCGTCGTTCCATCAGAAACAATGCTAATACTTTTATTTTATTCAAGTTAAATTCAATAGATATCAATAATTTTTGGAGAGATAATTGTTCTACATTATGTAGTAAAAAGAAATTTGAGGATTACATGAAGCACACGACTGAAAAATATAAATATATTGTTGTGAAACAAGATGAGATATTAAGGGATATATTTTTTGTTTTATAAACAATTACACATATAAATGACAACTATTATTATAAATCTTGTGGGTAAATCTGCTTCTGGAAAAAACTTTCATAAATCAAGGTTCTTGTGTAGTACAAATGAGAATATTGTAAATTTACTTAAAAAACACCCCGTGATATGCATTGTATCAACAACAACTAGAGCAATAAGACCTGGAGAAGTAAAAGGTGAAGATTATCACTATATTTCAGTGGAGGAACATATGCGATTGAGGAATGAAGGACAAATATTTGAGGAGGTTTCTCTTGGTACAACAAAATATTCACATTGTAAGAGTGAGTTAAGGAAACTAAAATCTGGTGGTGTTGGGATATTAGAAACTAATCCAGAAGGAACGAGACAAATTATTAAATATCTGAGCGGAGTGAAGATTTTATCATTCGGTTTTGATGTTGATGAAGAAACTCAACGCAAACGTATGAAAAGCAGAGATGCAAGTATTAGTGAAGAAGAAATTACAACTCGCATTAATGTTAATAAAGAATTTGATGAAATATTTAAAGAAAAGGATTTATTTGAACACATCTACTTGAATGATGAAGAAAAGGAAAATTTCCCTGTTAATCTTTACAATTCATTAAATGATATTTTACAATAAATAAATGGATACAAAAGAAAGAGCAAGAAGATTTAAGGAACATCAAGAGTTGGTTTCAAAAGTTGTAAAACAACAGGAAGACATAAAGAAGAAACGCAGACAGAAACTAACGGGCGAAGAAGCATTTGAAAGAAAACAAGATAAATTTTTTAAACCACTTTTAAAAACTTCCCAAGAAAAAATGAAAGATGTTTCCACAGTTCCCACAGTAGAATATACTCCCAGAAAGCTTCAAATGTTAAAAGATTTCAGTCAAATGACGGAGGAAGAATTAGAGCATTTAGGAGAATTAGAATATGATGATGAAGGTTTATTTCAACAACTGGAAGAGATTAATCAACCCCCTGATTATATTGTGAATGCTGTTCAAAACAATGAATATTCAGCGGATTCAAAAACCAAAGCAGGACTCATTCCAACAGAACAACCAGCAATATTTCATCTTGTTCAAGAAAAGGTATTGATATTTAATGATGAATTAAGGTTCTTAAGTTCTGCTCAACCCCCTGTTAAACTAACTCCGAGATTAATGTTTCTTCTCACAAAAGATGGAAGACAAGGTTCAACTGTGAGGGATGAATCAAAGTATATTGATAAACCATTGGATATGGAAAATAATGATGATAGAGTATATATTGATTTGCTGAACACTCTAAATTATAAGGTTATTCTTTCTGGTAAAAGTAGGAAGAATGAGAAGGAGAAACACATTATTCAGGCTTTAAGTATCCTTGGTTCAGGTATTAGTTTTCTTCCAAATGACCCATCGCAATTAGTTAATAGACTGTTATTGTTGTTAGGCAGTAAGAAGGCTGGAAATAACAATTGTTTTAATGAAGCATCAGCCATTTTAGACCAGTTGATGAACATGAAAATAATTAATAAATCTCAATATAAAGACATTTTATCTCATATTAAATAAGATGAGAAGCACAATCCTGAGTTTTAATTTCACAACAAGCGACCACACATCTTCATTCCCATACCCACTACAACTTGACACAACAAAAGAATATGAGGCATCTTTATTGTCCATGGAAACTTATAATACCTTATTTAATATAACCGAGAAAAATGACAAGTTTAGTTATAATCCGGGAAGTGGATACAAAACGATAACAGTCTCACCCGGAGCATACGAGATTTCTCAAATATCTTCCGAAATTGCTCGTCTTATGAAAGAACAGGGTGATGAACCAAAAAATATTGTTATAAACATTCAAAAACATACTTCAAAATCAACGATTAAAGTTAAAAATAACTACAAGGTTGATTTCACAATTGATAATTCATTTAGAGAGTTATTGGGTTTCTCCTCAAAAAAGATTGAAACTAATGGGACGTTTTACAGTGATAATGTCATTCAAATATCCTCAGGAATAAATTCGGTGTTAATTCACTGTGATTTGATTGATGGTGCTTATAATGATGGAAAAAAACAAATACAATATTTTCATTCAGCGCATACTCAACCCCAATTGGTTATAAATTCAATATGGAACCTAAAAATTTGGTTTATCTACCTGTGTCAGGAAAAACCATACACAGAGTAAATTTTAGGATAACCGACCAAGATAATCGTGTGATTTCTTTTAATGGAGAAGTTATATCCATCAGAATTCACCTACGTGAAGTTTTCCAATAAATAAATACGATGGTTATTGTGAGGAAACACGAGTTGGGAAAATATAAAATAATTACAGGGGATGGGATGTTCCTTTCCCCGTACTATAAGGGTGAAGGTATGTATCTTGGTAGAGGATACTATAAACCGAAGAGACAAAGGGGTGTCGGACATCAATTTAGAGGAGATGGGATAATTGATACTCTCATGGGTATTGGTTCAACTATTCTTAAACATAAAGACCTAATTGGTTCAACTGCTTCTGCTGTGGGAAATGTAGCAGGTGCTGTAAAGAGTATAAAAGATGCTCAGAAGGAATCTCATAAATTACAAGCAATAAAAGAAATTAAGAAAGGTAAAACTCAGTTGTCCCCCCAAGAATGACAGAAAATAATTCAAATACTTGGATCAGGGTTTCAAAAGTTTTAACATCTTTTTTCCTAAATAAATACAAGTATGGAAGCAATTGATAGTATCTATGATTTGGATGATACTATTATTATCTCAAACTCCACTAAAAAGAAGATTACTTCAAGGTAAATGCAATAACTGGAACAGACTGGAATACAAATGGTACAAAAAGTTTTGAAATAAATAATCAACAAACCTATTTGAATCTCTCCGAAAGTTTCTTGTTGTGTAAATTTAAATTCACTAAGGCTGGGAATAACACAAACGCTACACTTGTAAATGATTTCTTCTGGAAAATGTTTGATAGTGTGCGATTGTATATTGGAACACAAGAAGTTGAAGCGGTTGATTATGTCTCTGCTGTATCTGAAATGATGAAATTTACACTCTATACATTCAGTGATAGAATGGGAAAGGGGTCTGTCGAAGGTTTTATTCCTGATATGTCAACGGGAACAAACACAGACCCTGGATATATTCAAAGGAAAGGAATGTATAATGATGATACAAAAGCAGAAAATAGTTTTACTGTGGCAGTTCCTCTTAAAGGTATATTTGGATTTTGTGATTATGATAAAGTTCTGTATGGTCTTAAAATTAGATTTCAACTACAAAGGAATGATAATGAAAATAGATTGCTTTTTGGTGTTGGGAGTGCTTTTGGTGAACAGAATAAATTTGTAATTGAGGAGATGAGTTGGTATATCAGTGAATATACTCCTAATCTTAAAACAGAAGAGATGTTGAATCGAAGACTTAACTCAAAGAAACCACTCAGTGTATCATACCTCAAAAGAAGATGTCAACACGTTAAACTCAATCAAACTACTTACACGTGGAATTTGGGTGTTCTGGAAGGAAAGCCACGATATCTGTGGATGATTTTTAAAAAGCCAGATGGTGATACTGCGACTGATAAGAATAATGCATTGAGTGATAATGCTAAGGTGAAACAACTTCGCGTTTCTCTAGATGGAACATTTTATCCACGAGATAGATTGGAAATTAATTGGGAAAAAAATGATTTTGCTGAAGCATACAAGTCTTACCAAAAGGTGTGTGAAAGTAATGGAAATAAAGAACCTATTTTGGATATGACAGCATTTAAAAGTTTGTATACAATCTATGCGTTTGACCTGAGCACTCAAAAGGAAACTATAACGTCTAATCGAGTGGATACTTCCCGATACATTGAAAGAGGAGAGAGTGAAGAAGTTGATACATATTGTTTGCTTTTGGAAGAAACAGAATTGCAGATTAATACAGATAATGGTGTGATGATTAGTCTCACATAATTTTTTGTTAAATAAATGAGTGGCAAAGTACCAACTGGGGTATATGTTAATCAAATCAATCTTCATAAACTATCATCTTGTGTTCAAAATCAAAAGCCTTGTACGATTAACGTTAATACAATTCAGAGAAAAGGAGCAGTAAGAATTGATGTTTTGCTCACAAGAGAACAGGTTAAAATCTTGAATGACACTGGCTCACTTAAAATTAAAATGACAAAACCAATGTTGAAAAAATATTCAATAAGAGAGACGAGTGGAGGATTTCTCCCATTTCTAATTCCTTTATTTGCTGGTTTAAGTGCGGTTGGAGCATTGACGGGTGGTATTTCAACAGCGGTGAAAACTGCCAACGAAAGGAAGGCTCAACTCCAGGCTCAAAAAGAATTGGAAAGACATAACAAAGAGTTGGAGAAACAAATTAGTGGAAGTGGTGTAATTGTAGATTTTGCTGAAAAACTTGAAGGTCTGCCTGATAAATCGAGATTGTTAGTTGGAGATATGCTTTCTTCTATAGCACAAGCAGGTGTAAAATTAACGAAAAGAGGTAATGGATTATATCTTTCTAATAAATAAATGAGCATTGATGAGTGGTTGAAAGAATTTGGAAAGAATACAACATCAAATTTACAACTTGCCAAATATTGTAAGAAATTAAAAATTAATAATGTGGTTATTTGTATGAGAGATGAATTAACAAATGTGCCGAAACATACAAAGAATATTATTATGAACTTAGAAGATAATGATGGGAACGGTTCTCATTGGGTTTGTATTTTTAATAGTCAAGACAAATATTATTTTGATAGTTTTGGTCTTCCACCACCTGTTGAAGTCATAAAATTCTTACAGAATGGTGTTTATCAAACATTTCAAGTCCAAGAATTAAATTCCAAGTGTTGTGGTCAATTATGTCTATATGTGTTATTTCAACTCAACAAAAATAAAAAATTTTATGATATTATTTTTAATCTAATATAAATGACTTATGTTGGTAAAGATGGTTCTATCTGTGGTGTATCTCAAGAACTGGATATTGATTTATCAAATTATTATACAAAGGCACAGGCTGAACGACATAAATATAATATAAACAAAAATATTAACATGAAAAATGCTTATAAATTAAAAAATTATCCAAGCCCGACTGACGCGAATGACTTGGTGAGATTAAGTGATTTATCACAATATATATACTTAAATAAAACGGCTGTGTATTCCAAAGATACAGAAGTGTTGATATTATCTCCAGGTCATACAGAATTCACAGTTCGAATTAAAATAAATTTTTATAAAGAAGGGCGTATCGTTTGTATGAGAATAGAACAATGGGGGTATGATATGAATGATTTAGGATATAATTGGTCATTTAAAATTAACCTCGAAGACCTGGAACAATTAAATCAGTCTCGTAAGGAAGAATATTATCCACTTGGTATCGAGAATGAGTTTTGTGGAGCCACGATTAGTAAACAACAAATAAAAGAATTTAATAAGGGTAAATATAATAATGGTTTTGCCCTTGTTTATCTCATGAAAACAGAAAAAACAGGATTATATATAATAAGTAAGGAAATACAAAATGATTTAACTATGGGAAGATGGGGAGGTGTTTCGTGCCATAATATTATTCTAACATATATTTCTAATACATAAATGACAGCAAGAAGGCTTCAAGAAAATTATCATTTCTGTGTCCAAGCATACCTTCAAGAAAAGGGTATTCGGTATTTTAATAAATATGTTCTACAACATAAGAATGAGGTATTTTCAATAAAAGATTGGCATTATGCTGATGTTGATAAACCGACAACTTTAGATTTAATTAGAATGTTAAATAATGAAAAAATTATAAAGTTAAGAAAAGGTAAGGCTCTTTTAGAAATTCAAAAGAAATTTTATTGGTTTCCTGTTGTAAAAAAAATTATTTTAGATACAGGAATAACAAGAAATCCTGATGAATATATGTATAATATTCTATGGGATGTAAACGATTCAAGGATAGTAAGGGATGAGGAAGGAGTTGAAGAAGAGAGGGAAGAGGAGGAAAAGGAGAAGGAGGAAAAGGAGAAGAGAGAGAGGGAGGAAAGAGAGAGAATAAATAAATATTATAGTATGGAAACCAGTGAGATTCAAAAAAGAATAGAGGTATTACAGAAAATAACTCAACCCACCGAGGAGGAATACAAAGAATTAACAAGTCTATTTGCAATACTTTCGACAAAACTATTGGCATCGTCAAGCTATTCATTTTAATTCAAGTTTTTCATTTTTTTTTCTTAAATAAATGGAGGAGAGAGTGAAGGCATTTCTAAGGATTCTTTATGTTTTAAAAATTAAGATTCAAATGTGCATGTTGGAAACTAAAAAGGTTTTTGCACTCTGCAGGAATTTTTCTCATAAATAAATGAGTTATTGTCTCAAATGTAAAAAGAAAACTAATACTAAAAATATTTCATATATTAAAAGTAAAAATAACAGGGTTATACAAAAAGGTATATGTTTGGTGTGTGGTTCAAAAAAAAATCAATTTATCTCCAAACACAAATTCGGAGGAGATATTCAAAAGTTTTTATCAGGAAGTAAATTTACAACTACTGGAATACCAGGGGAATTACATCTTCCAGGGTATTCTTTCTGTGGTCCAGGCACAAACTTGGATAAAAGATTAGATGAGGCAGACAATCCTAAATCCTGGAGTAAACCAATCAATAGAGTTGATGAAGTGTGCATGAGACACGATATTGATTATGGGAATACCACAACGTTGGAAGAAAAGCATGAAGCCGATAGAGAAATGTTGTATAATTTGTCTCTGATACAAAATCCAACCTTGAGAGAAAAAGTTGATAGGTTCATCGTGAAGAAGATGATTAGTGCTAAATTGAAACTTGGACTTGGAAATTCAAAAAACTTATAGGCTCTAATGATGCCATTAAGACTGAAGAGCAATTAGCTGATGAATTACATAAACCAATATTCACAAAGTTTCAGAGAAGGAAAGTTTATTCCAAGGAAGTTGATTATATCTGGTCTGCTGATTTGATTGAACTCAATAATGATAAGGGGTACAAGTATGCTTTAACCGTTATTGATTTGAGGAGTAGATATGCGTGGGTTGTCCCTTTAAAAAACAAAACAGGTAATACTCTTATGTTAGCTTTCCAACAGATATTTAATAAAAGTAAGAGAAAACCTAAAAAATTGTGGACTGATGAGGGTAGAGAGTTTTATAACAAGACATTTATGAATTTTCTAAAAAATAACAGTATTACATTATACAGTACCTTTAATGAAGGGAAGGCAGTTGTTGTTGAACGTTTTAATCGTACCTTAAAAGAGAGACTATATAAAAAATTCACACAACTCGGTTCACAACAATGGTCATCTTTTATTCAGGATATTGTGGATAAGTATAATGAAAACGATTCACACGTCAACAAATATGAAACCATCAGAAACATTTACAAAATTAAAATATGAAAAAGAGATTAATGTCAGAAAACCTAAGTTCAAAGTTGGTGATATCGTAAGAATATATAGGTGGAAATCTCATTTTGAAAAGGGTTTTACTGAACGATGGACGAAAGAACTTTTTAAAATTGTTGATGTAATAGATACGGTTCCTTGGACTTATAAAATATATGATTTGGAAGGGGAAGAGATTTTAGGTTCATTTTATTCACAGGAATTACAAAAGACAAAACTAAGCAGATAATACACCTTTGTGGACACTAGAGGGACAAGTCCGAGGTGTATTACAGTATATAATGTGTGTCAAGGGGGACGTTCTTAGATCTGTGAACCCCAAACACAGAATCCTCAACTGAATAGTCAAGGTTTAACTTTTGTTTGTGTGTGTGTGTGTGTGTGTGTGTGTGCAATGGGAGCAATAGGTTGGCGCTTCACTCCCTCCTACTATACACCGTTGTGGACACTCGAGGGCCAAGTCCGAGGTGTATAACAGTATATAATGTGTGTCAAGGGGTGGACGTTCTTGGATCTGTGAACCCCAAACACAGAATCCTCAACTGAATAGTCAAGGCTTAACTTTTGTTTGTTGATGTGTATGTGTGTTTGTGTGTGTCCCAACCCTCACATTCAAAATCTCAACCCCAACCCTCACATTCAAAATCTCAACCCCAACTCAATCCTCACCCAACACAATGTCTTTTTCAAAATGAGATTTCCACATATATATATATATATATAAATATATATATATATATATATATATATATATATATATATATATATATATATATATATATTACGTTTTTTTTCTCTTCTTCCAATTCTGTCTTTTAAGGCTTTCAGGTTTGATGACATAGAAAGAGGGAGTAAGAACTTTCTTGATAGGTTTAAATCCCAAAGAGTGGTAGCATTTCAAGTCTTCAAAATAAACCCAACTTTCCAAGTCTCCAAGGTAGTTATTTAAACCATCAAGGCAGAACTCATTTGCTGATTTTTTCAAAATTTGTGAGTCTCCAAGGTAAAACTTGTATTCTGGCTCATCAACGTATAACTTGTTCAGTGGGTATTGTCTTGATAACTCACAATGAGTACTATTGCTGTAAAACTCTTTTTCAGGATTTTGCTGGTCTCCAAGGTATAACTCTTTGGTTGGGTCATCAAGGACGAACTCGTTCTGTGGGTCTTGGTCGCTCATAAGGTCTTCAACCAAGCCAACAATTTCGCCCCAAGTTGTAGCAAAAGCAGTATTTTCATTTCGTATTTCAGACACAATTTCCTGTGAGAGAAAATAATAATGTATTAATTAAGTTATTTAATTATTAAATGAGTATGCTTCAATCAAAGTTTGAAAATAGGAAAATAAAAATCTTACCTCAACAGATAAGAGGTTTGAATCCAGTTCATCAACTTGAAGGTTTAGTTCCATACAAGACAGAGAGTTCCAAGGAACACCAAAGTCATCCCACTCAAGGTCTTGCTCGTTCTGTAGGTCTTGGTCGCTCACAAGGTCTTCAACCAAGTCAACAATTTCGCTCCAAGTTGTAGCAAAAGCAGTATTTTCAGATACAATTTCCTGTGAGAGAAAATAATAATGTATTAATTAAGTTATTTAATTATTAAATGAGTATGCTTCAATCAAAGTTTGAAAATAGGAAAATAAAAATCTTACCTCAATGGATAAGAGGTTTGAATCCAGTTCATCAACTTGAAGGTTTAGTTCCATACAAGACAGAGAGTTCCAGGCAAGCACACAGCACACCCTTGCCAGCAAAAACAAATGTTTAAAATGGAGCCTGGGTTTGAAGCTTTTATAGAGAAAGACTGGTGGGTGTGGTTTCCTTTGGAAATTCCCTGGGCAAGCCTAGGCAAGCCTTCATTGGGAAATTTTTCAAAACCATAACATCCTGTAATTTTCTAGTGATTTCTTTGTGAGTCAGAGATGAACTGGAAATGATGTAAGAGTGGGCGGGGCTTAGCAAAAGTAGGCGGGGCTTAGGAAAAGTGGGCGTGGCTTAGAAAAAATACCTTATGAAAAGTGGGTGGAGCTTAGCAAAAGTGGGCGGGGCTTAGGAAAAGTGGGCGTGGTTTAGAAAAAATACCTCATGAAAAGTGGGCGGAGCTTAGCAAAAGTGGGCGGGGCTTAGGAAAAGTGGGCGTGGTTTAGGAAAAAATACCTCATGAAAAGTGGGCGGAGCTTAGCAAAGTGGGCGGGGCTTAGAAAAGTGGGGAGTGGCTTAGAAAAAATACCTCACAAAAAGTGGGTGGAGCTTAGCAAAAGTGGGCGTGGCTTAAAGAAAAGTGGGTGGGGCTTATTGAATACCTTGTGGAAAGTGGGCGGGGCTTAGAAAAGTGGGCGGGGCTTAGAAAAGTGGGCGTGGCTTAGAAAAAATACCTCACAAAAAGTGGGTGGAGCTTAGCAAAAGTGGGCGGGGCTTATTGAATACCTTGTGGAAAGTGGGCGGGGCTTAAAGAAAAGTGGGCGGGGCTTAACAAAAAATAACCTGTGGCTCAGGAGGTGGTCAAACAAGAGCATTAAGAGAAGTTTATCATTTCGTAATGGCACAAAAGGGGTATCTTAAAAAATATAAAGATTCAAATGTTTTGTTTGTCAATATTTTAGATGGGGATTATTGTGCAAAGAAAATTAAACTATTGAAGGAATTTGAGAATGAACAAATCTTTATAGGTTCAATGAGTGAGCTGTTCAACCCCCAGGTGTTCAATTCAATGAGGTTCAACCTCCAAGTTAAAAGGGGAGACAAATAAATATACCTTGGGATAAAAAGGGGGTTTATTTTTAGGGAAAAAAAAAGGGAATCGCTGAAAATCCCCCATTCATTTACATGGGGAAAAGTGAGCCAGAATCAGTATTCTTACCCTACTCACGTGGTACTTTATATCATGCAACGTGGTGTTTTACACCATAATACGTGGCATTTAATACCATAATACGTGGTATTTTACACCATAACAGGTGGTATTTCACACCATAACACATGGTATTTTACACCATAGCACGTGGTACTTCACACCATAGTACGTGGTATTTTACACCTCAACACATGACATTTTACATCATGGCACGTGGTGTTTTACACCATAGCACGTGGTACTTTATATCATGCAACGTGGTGTTTTACACCATAATACGTGGCATTTAATACCATAATACGTGGTATTTTACACCATAACACGTGGTATTTTACACCATAACACGTGGTATTTTACATCATAACACGTGGTATTTTGCACCATAACATGTATTTTACATCATAACACGTGGTATTTTACACCATAACACGTGGTACTTTATACCATAACACGTGGTACTTTACATCATAGCGCGTGGTGTTTTACACCATGATACTGTTGCGAATCTGGAAGCCATTTGCACACAAACAGACAGCAGCCCCCGCAGTTCAGTTATTTCGATAAGTAAGTGTTTATAGTCAGGATCCCGTCCTTCTGTCTCATGGGAATTACATGTGTGCACTGCGAAATTTCTTTATAGTTCCTTTTTTTTTTCAACAACAACAACAGCGGACCATTGCCTCGCTCCACCATCGCTGTTCTGCACGTGGCCTTTGGTGAGGAGGTCGGCAGAGCTGCAATCGCCTCAGCTCCGACTCCGCCCTAGAAAGGTGGGAGTTGCCCCGCCTTCCGTGGACCTGTCCAATGAGGGACGGCCAGCGAATCGCACGAGGCAACCCTCCAATCAGGAGGCGAGTGGCGAGGAAAGAAACACCTCCCACCTCTAGAGAGCCAGAGTGATCGGCGTGTTCTGGCTGGCTGTGCGCATCTGCCTCACCTGGTGTGGCCTGATCAAGGAAGCTGATTCGGGCTCGATCGCCGGTCGCCTCGTCATCTCCACCTTCGTGCTGGCTGGCGTCCGACGTGCTTTCCCTCGTCCCTGGTGCTTGGTGCTACGTTATGGCGGTGGGTTCGAGTCCCGCCACCGGACAAGCTCGACCAGACCGCACGAGGCGGACAGGTGCAAGCGTAGGCCCTGGTCCCCCAGCTGAACTATCCTCCTCGGTGGGCGGACAAAATAAAGACCCAACGGGGTGCAGTTCTTTTGGGTGTGTGCATGTGTGTGTGTGGTGCCGTCCTGTAAGAAGATACTTGTCGAAGTGCCCTGTGTTCATTGTACATTACATTGCTTTTGTCAGATAACTCTGCTCTTTGTGCTCCCACGCCCTCCTGATAAATACACCCCCCAATTGTTCAATGTACCAGCTCGTTGTCTGTCACTTTCTTTCCTTGACCCAGCACGGTGCATAATGAGAATTAAAGAGGCCGTTTGGGCCGGTAAGTTGTCATTGGTCCGGCGTGGCTTTGGTAACTTCCACTCGGTCACGCCGGATCTGAGTCGGTGATGGCGACTCGGTTTGGACAAAGTCTGCCGATGGTGTGGTTTCCCCGGTAGTTAGACGGCATGGGTACTTAGGTGAATTGGAATTAGACAAGTGGACCCTATCTCCCGCCGTTGAAATATTGTTGCGGAAATGGGCCTTTAGTGGGTTATTAAATATAGGATTAGCCCAGATCCCCCCTTAAATGCATGTTTATCCAGGTTGTTTGGTAATCGGACGTTACATGTGCATCGGGAGGTGTCCAGTGTTCATACAGTGGTGGTGTACCGAGAGGCGTCTTCTTTTTTCCTTCCCCCCTTCTGGCTGGCGCCTGCCCAGTGCTCTGACAGTCAGTCAACAAGATGTGCCAGCGGCCCATTGGCGGAGAGCTGCTGCAAACTTGAACGATGGACCAATCACGTGTTCCCGGGGGCAGTCTAAAAAGGCCCACCCTGAAAGGTAGGAGGAACTGCCAGATGTCAGTCTGCAATCTGCGTTATGAGGAGTGGCATTGTCGAGTCTGCGATCTGCTTTTTGAGGAGTGACTTGACGAGCTGTTTCTCCTTGGCCATGGATCCAGCGTGCAGGTCGTCTCCAGGTTCATCCTGAGTCCACCCACGGAGCCTCTGACTGTCCTGACTCCCTGCATGGCTCAACACGTCTTTTCATCCCATCGATCCACCTGCAGAGTCCAACACCCAGATGAGGCTGAGTCTGGTGTACAGGCCAGGCCTGGATTGGTATACTGTCCCTTGTGTGAAACCAGCTGGAACACACCATAGATCTTTCGCTCTTGTGCCATCGACCGTACAGGGGCTTGACGCGCCGAGGCTGGTGCGCGAGTGGTGCCGATAGGAGAACGAGCACCATCTTGCCACGCAGCGTGCGTGGGCTGTGCCAATAGGACTACGAGCATCATCTTGCCATGCTGCATGCTCGAGCTGGGCGCTCAAATCCGAGACCATCGGCTTGTCACGAGCCGCATTCGTGCCTTCGACACTTTTCCTCTCGTCCATGAGGCATCACCAAGTACTCTGAGTCTTTCTTGTCTGCATGTTGTCCAGGCCTAAGGTTTATTTTGATAGGGCCCCCTTCGAAACCCGTATCTGTAGCTCCCTAGTTAAGAGCGGTTTATAGATGAATTATAACGTTCGTGAATGTTTTGCTGGTGTCGTGTTCCCCGATGTGTCCCCAATAAATGTGGCTGATTCATACGAAATTTGCCACCTTGAATTTATTAATGCCGCGCTGAGGAACAATCGCTCGATTTGTATTTAAAACCAAACTGGTTACGGACTGTGGCAGACTTCGCTCGGTCTCTGACAAACCCAGTCTGTCGCCGGGATCTATATCCCCAACTGGAAAGGCACAGGGGTACTTTGGTATCGTGATCTGAGGCACGTGACCCGAGACCTGTGCCAAACTCGCCGGTGTTATAACCCCTGAGACGGCAGTGCTGTTAAGTGTCGCCGAATCTATAACACTGTCTGGTGTTCAGGAGTCGGATGCGAATCCCTCCACCTCCATAAATTTGCAGGACACCAATTCAACAACATCTGGTGTCGTTCGCACCCCGAACATTGGTTACGAGAGGCACGGAACCCCCCCCCCTCCCCAAAAAACGTCCCTCGCAAATTCCAAATTAGGTTTGATTTTATTTTGAGCGTATTGGGTGTAAAACTTCTAAATTATAAAGAAAGATGGAGTGGAAAATTGCGGTGCGGCTCCACCTCAGCGCAACACGAAGCAGGAGAGGGTTTGTATGAACCGCGCAATGAACCACACAGCACGAAGAAACCACGTGGTCACAGCATGCGTCATGGCAAACGAAGCAGGACGATGACACGTACATTGACGAGCTTCATGCACGATTGGCGGATACCTTGGAGCAGAGGAGGTGTGATGGGAATTATATTGAGGAGTTACAAATTAAATTGGACGAGGCACTACGGCACTCAGACGAGGTTCGGGAAAATTATGTGCAGAGGGAATCACACCAATTGGCCGATGCACAGGAACGAATTCGGTGGCTAGAAAATGACTTTGCCAACGCAGTCGAGGAACTACATGGAGAAATGAGGAAAGTAGAGTGGAGTACCCGTAGGTTGGAACATGAGAAGAGCGAACTGAACAAAAGAATAGAGGAAGAGCAAATTAGTAACTTCTGGGATAGGAAGAACTTGGAAAAAGAATGGAAAATAAAGCTGGAAAAGGAAAAATGTGAACACGATTTGGAATTGAAACAACTGAAGGAAGAGGTAAGATCAGGCAATCAGATAAGAGAAAGCCTAGAGCAGAAGATAAAAAGAGGAGAGAAATATCTGGAGCAAAGGAAGGAAGAAGTGTTGGAAAAGTCAAGACAGTTCGAGGAACTACAGGGAGAAATGAAGAAAGTAGAGTGGAGTACCCATAAGTTGGAGCAAGAGAAGAGCGAACTGAAGGAAAGAATAGAGAAAGAGCAAATTCGTAACTCCCGGAATAGGATGAGCTTGGAGGAAGAATGGAAAACAAAGCTGGAAAAGGAAAAACGGGAACACGATTTGGAATTGCAACAATTGAAGGAAAAGGTAAGATCAGGCAATCAGATACGTGAAAGCCTAGAACAGAAGATAAAAAGAGGAGAGAAATATCTGGAACAACTGAAGGAATACGGTAAGAGAATGGACGGAATGAGGGAGGAAGCATGCAAAAGAGGTGCGGAGATGAGAAAGGAATTAGGGGAAAAAGCTGCTGAGTCACAAACACCAAAACAAAGAGAGGGAACTACAAAACAAGCTGAGGATGTTAAGTGAGGAAAGAGAGAGAATGGAGAATGAAACGTTAAAGCGAGTATCTCACTGGGCTGCGACAGCTAGCGACAAAATGCGAACGGGATTCTCCAAAATGTCTGGAAACGTTCGCGGTGGTTCTCGATTTCCTCGCGTGAGTCGCAGGACGTCGCTCTGGTGTCGCTGGAATTTTGAACATGTTCAAAAAATTCGTGCGACAAATTTTATCTCAAAATAGTCGCAGAGTCGTCGCGGTTGGCTCGAACCGGTCTCGAACCCTTCTCAATTTATTTTCTGTGAGTCAGAAGGTGCGACAAATGTGACATGCAATGTAATGTAGATAGATTCACAATAGTTCAATCCAGATATGACTTAAAAAAAAAAAAAGTCATAGTCCATATTGTAAAACCAGCATTGTCTGTCCTCTTTCTCTCCTGTTCTGAGTAATGGCCTTCAATGGAAACTTTTCAATTTCCCATCTTTCCTTTCACCTTCCCATCATTCATAAAACACATCACACATATTTTTTACATAAATTAGGTCACACACAAAATATGGTCACACCCACAAGCCCCTATCAAGGCAGATGAACAATTGGGTCACACACAATGTTTGTGGGTGCAACGTTGACAAGTAACAGAACACTTTGAACAATCAGGCTTGGTCAGCATTCTCCTGTAATCCCACCATCCTGTTCGGCCAAGGCACAGCTCCCACACCATTGTAGTACTCAGTCAGGTACTCTCTTACTCGTTTCCCAACTGACAATATGATTGCTGGAAGCGAGAGGCCTCATATATATGTATATATATATATATATATATATATATATATATATATATATATATATATATATATATATATATATATATATATATATATATATATATATATATATATATATATATATATATATATATATATATATATATATAGTCCCGATTTCTTAATTGTCACGCACAGTTGTCGTGCGACTGTTGCATGACATTTGCGCGATGGTCACACGACCGTCGTGTGACCATCGCGTGACAGTTGCATGTGCCAAAAAAATCTGTTTTGTCACCTGAACGTCGTGCGACATGTATGTAAACTCCAGGCGAAGTTCCTCCCAAATTTCGCCGGGAGTTCGTGGGACATTCGTGCGATATTCGTGAGACATACACAGATGTGTTTTAGTATAAATTCAGTGTGATTCCAAGTGAAAATTATCGCTGTTTTATCGCAATTTGGTGTCTCCAACTAGTCGCGAGCTGTCGCAGCCCAGTGAGATACAGGCTTAAGGAACCACACTGTGCAGATTGAACAGTTCGAAGCCAAAGCAAGATTAAAGAATGAGATGGAAGAAAGAGTAGTGAAAGAACAACGAATGAAGCAGGAAAGGGAAATCAATCAATTGAGAGAAACGACGAGATTGGAGAATGAAGAATAAGAGAGACGGTGGGATAGGAAACAAAAATAACATGAATTTGAAATTGACCAACTAAAGAAGAGAGCAAGGTTGGCGTATGCAGAGATGGAAAAACTCTGGAAAGATAACGAACAACTAAAAAGGCTCAGAGAGGAAGAACGACTCAAATGGAAAGGAAAATGGAGCCAGGAAGTAGGATAGCACAATAATGTGGGATGTGTGACATCACCACAGGGAGGAATGTTAGTGGTGTGGGACTTGATTGACATCACTCGTCGGATGAAACAACAATTAGAGCAAACCCTGGTGATGGAGACATTGAGAGAGCATACGGGGTTGTTGACGAATGAAACACATTTTGAGCAGGTCCAGCATGTGGAGCTGACAGCCCCAGAGGAGTGTGGCGAACCGATGATGAGCAACCTGCTGGAGAGACGCGACCGGATCGAGGTGACTCTGGAACGAGGCAGGTATGTGGGCACATGCCTACATGGTGCGGACGATGAGCTTAAGTTAGGAATTGGATTTTATGTTAATGAGGAGACTCTATCCGATGGGGTGCACGTATGCGCGACCCCTGAATGTGTGTGTGGAATGCCTGTCCATGAATGCTGTGAGCCCACAGTCCAGACTACAGCACCGGTGTGTGCTGCCAAGGCCGAAACATGTGTGGGTACTCACATGGCGGTCGAGAATGTAACCCTGGAATACGAGGCAGTTAGTCAGTACGCAGGCAAGGTTGAATGTGTGGAAAGTGAGCACATAACCTTGGAATATGTGGAGCATGCCTTGTGTGGGAGTCCTGAGCGTGGAATGAGTTGAGACGTAGGAAATAGGTTCGAGGTGCAAGGGGAAATAGAAATGCCACCAGGACAGAAGTTGACGCAGGGGAAAGAAACCATAATGGACAGCTCCGCATGGGTTCTTTCAGAGTTATAGTTGTTGCATCCAGGAGCAGGCTTTAGAAATTGGATTTTAATTTCTCTCTCAGCCTCACAGGAACTTCAGGGTGGAGCGCAGATGAGTCGCAAGCGGCACTGGCATGTGTCACATTCTCCCCGTACCCATTTTAGAACAGGAAGGGGCCAGCAGCGACAACGCCATGTGTCACTTGGTCTTCAAACCTCTCTGAGGACACGAGGGGTTCGGCTAGCTGAGTGGGGTTTAATTGTCTTCAGGGAGTTGGAGAGAAGAGGGGGAGGCCACTCCCCCGATTGGGGTTTACCTGACTTCCGCGAACCCTGGAGAAGAGGAGGGGGTGGACCACAACCCCAATTGAGACGTGACCCCTTTGAGCCGTGGCGGAAAGGCGGCGGGGTCATGTAATGGGTAATGAGGGATTCCTTCCCTCACTCCCCTTCCAATGAGCCAAAGAAGCAGGCTATATTGGGATGTAAAATTTTTGATTGAAAATTATATCGAGAGTGATTGCAAATTGAGAGACTGACAGAAGGGATAAGAGTGGAACGAGTGGATTTGGGTGATTATTAGAAAAAAAAAGTGGAGACATCACAGGCAGAGCGTTAAACACACCTGAAATAAGTGGATGACAAAGAGTGCATTGTTTGAGGAAAGACTGAAATGCTTGGTTAGAACCATGCAGAGGTTCCATGAGGCAGGTGAAGAGATTTTGATGTTTTGTTTAAATTGTTGGAAATAAACGATTAGGGCAGTATGGAGGAGGCCAGCGGACGACGGACGTAGTGACAAATTGATTGAGGTTTGATGAAAAAGTGTAACAGTTAAATTTGATCACCAAGTGGGATCCGAAGGATTGGTGTGTTGTTGTTTTAACATAAAAGTGAAAGGTGTTGGATGGTGTTGTGGACTGGGTGTGTGGCACTGTAGAATGAATGACTAAAGTGTTTGGGGTGAATAGCGTGATCGTGCGAATGAGGAGAGTGTGCGAACAACGTACCCTGTCGGTAGGAGTCTCCTAACCAAGTTAGTGGAGGTTAGGGGGACTTAGAGGATTTGACATGGATTCTGGCTGCTGTTCCATCGTGCAGGCGGACTGCTAGGGGTAGGTGCAGGCCAAGGTATGGTGGTACTGGCTGGGAGTGTGACATGGTATTGGAAGTTGGTGAGTTTGGAGATAGGGCACCAGGGCTTTGGGAGTTCCTGGCAGGTGATGGCTGTCAGAGGTGCCAGGAGAGCACAGTAGGTTTTAGTGCCAGGAGAGCACAGTAGGTTTTAGTGCCAGGAGAGCACAGTAGGTTTTAGTGCCAGAAGAGCACAGTAGGTTTTAGTGCTAGGAGAACATAGTATGGGGGCGAGAGAGCCACCCCTTATTTAGGAGCGCCAGAAGCACGCTCAGGTGAACCCTGAGGCCGCTGGGTGTCCCCCACCCCCTATTGGAAACAGGCAAAGAGGCCTAGTAGTAGTCGCACTCCCCAGCCAGCGAGTTATGCCTGGCACCACCAAATGAAAAAAGACAAATAAGGGCCTTGATGAGGTTTAAAAGAATGGAATCAGTGTGCCAGGTTGGAAAAATTGGTCAGTCGGATCATTCTCGCCATAGCGGGAATTGTTTCATTGTTTAGAGCTAAAAGTAAATGGTTAGGTTCGATGAACTCTCCTCCGTGTGACTCTCCTCCGTTCGATGAATTCATGTGTGACCCCTGGTACGAGTAGTGTTGATGGGAAAATTTGTTTACAAAGGCCAGGCTAGCTCACCCTCTCCAAGTGCCAGAGAGGCCACCAGTGTGTCATGAGCACACACCCACGAAGATAACAGTTGATTAAGAAACACACCATCCTGTCTGTTATAAAAAATATATATATTAAGAAGACCAGACCAAAACAAGTCCTGCCAAAACGAGTCAGGCAAGGAAGGTTAAGGGTACTCTCCATCTCACCTGGTCTGTGGTCATCACACTCTCAAGAACGCCTCCAAACTGCATTTGCTTACCATCGATATGACCGTGCCACCATCGCTGTGCCACCTGCTGTCCAATGCAAGGCTTGTTGCCTTCTGCTGCTTGAGAGTAGGCCATTGCGGCCAAAAAGTCATTTTGTGGGCCATATGGGCCGAAGCATTTTTGTGGGCCGTTGTGGCCGAAGATTCATGCCATTTTGTGGGCTCAGTGGGCCGAAGAACTCTGTGAGATTAGGCCACTGGGCCGACTGAACTCACTTGGTGAGAGGCCAATCGGGCCACGAAGTGAGGAAACCCTCAGGGGTGAATTGACAATACTGCCGGGAGGGGGCATGAAGGAGCGAACACGTTAGGGAACTTTGAACCTTTGAATGTCCTGCTCCTATGTAAACATTAGTGTTAAAAGTAAAATTGAATTCCCTACCGTACAAATCCATAATTAGAATGTAAAGTATTGTGCATAGAGTGTGAATTTGTTTGTTAGATAAGTGATCCGACACACTAGGATAGGGACATGCCAATCTTACTGTGACACTTTGGTTTTTGGAGTTAAGTGCTTCCAATATTGTGGGTTAGAGTAAATGGGAGATTTGTGCTGTACGTTAGACAGGGCCATGACCGTGGGCTGCCCCAAATAGAGGCTCATGAGAGTCTCGGGAGAAAGGTGGGGGTAGTGTTGCGGAAATGGGCCCTTAATGGGTTATTAAACATAGGATAAGCCCAGATCCCCCCTTAAATGCATGTTTAGCCAGGTTGTTTTGTAACACTGAACAACAAATTTCAAAAATTTTTTTTTACTGGAGATGTGTAAAGTGATTAAGACTAATTTGGGTACGCTGATTTCAAAAATCATAACCGTTTTGCTGTATCACGTCAGGATTTTCAGGAACAGAAATATTCCCATTGCCTAGAAGTCAGGATTTCAATGAAATTTACATATGTCTTTAACATGTCTATTTCGTACAATTGTTGTTAACTTGTGTTATATTTCTTTCTTTCAGATAAAGATGAGTAGGCGTTCCTGTACCAATCATCCTGACAACTTCTGTTATGTCTGTGGTCGGTATACCAAAAAAGATCAACAGCGAAGTATATCTACAGCAGTGAAAATGAAGGCCGCCTACTTTCACTACTTCGGGTGTAAGGTGGGGGACCAAGAACAGAGCTGGGCACCACACATCTGCTGCACAAGCTGTCACACAACCTTGACTCAGTGGTTGGTGGGTAAGCGCGCGAGCATGCCATTTGCGGTGCCCATGATATGGCGTGAGCCGCAGAATCATCATGATGATTGTTATTTCTGCTGCACAAGCATCGCCGGCTTCAACAAGAAGAATAAAGGTCACATCAAGTACGCTGACTGCGTCTCTGCTCGTAAACCTGTGCCTCTAGATGACGAGAACCCCGTTCCAACACCTCCAGCTGATCATAACATAGCTGTAAGCAGTGGTGAAGAGGATGGTGATGATGAACCTTTTGAACCCGACACTCAAGAATCACACCTTCTGAACCAGGGAGACTTAAATGATCTTGTAAGAGATCTCTCGCTGTCAAAGGCGAAGGCAGAGCTGCTTGGATCAAGGCTGCAGCAGTGGAATCTACTTGAACCTAACACCAAGATATCCTTGTTCAGAGCACGTCACAGAGACATGGCTGAGTTCTTTGAGATGGAAGACACGATGACATTCTGCAGTGACATCAACGGTCTGTTGAAAGAACTTGGGTGTGATCACGATCCTGCAGACTGGCGCCTCTTCATCGACTCGGGGCAGAACAGCTTGAAGGCTGTTTTGCTCCACAATGGCAACGAGAAACCATCAGTCCCACTGGCTCACGCGTTCGGCATGACAGAGACCTATGAGACTATGCGGCAGCTGCTTGATTCCATCAAGTACAATGACTTCAACTGGCACATCTGCGGAGACTTGAAAGTGGTGGCGCTGTTGTTAGGGCTGCAGTCAGGCTACACGAAATACATGTGCTTCCTTTGTCTCTGGGATAGCAGAGACGACAAGAATCACTGGACGAAGAAAGATTGGGAAGAGCGAAAAGAGCATGTACCTGGTCGACACAACGTGAAGCATGTCGCCCTTGTCGACCCAGCCAAGGTTTTCCTTCCACCACTCCACATAAAGCTCGGCTTGATGAAAAGTTTTGTACGGGCAATGGATCTGAATGGGCGTGGGTTTTTATACCTCAAGGAAAAGTTTGGCAACACCTTGTCGGAGGCCAAGATCAAGGCTGGTGTCTTTGTTGGACCGCAAATCCGACAGATTATGAAGGACGAAACTTTTCCGACAACTCTAAACCCCAAAGAGCTGGCAGCGTGGAGGAGCTTCAAAGCTGTGACGGACAACTTCTTGGGGAACGAGCGCGCGGACAACTATGAAGAAATAGTGCAGCAGCTGCTAGAGTCCTTCAGGAAACTTGGCTCCAGGATGTCCCTGAAAATCCATTTCCTACACCAGCACCTGAACTTCTTCCCTGACAACTTGGGAGCAGTCTCGGACGAGCACGGCGAGCGATTCCACCAAGAGATTTCACTCATGGAGACGCGTTACCAAGGGCGGCACAACCCGAACATGATGGGCGATTTCTGCTGGTTCCTGCATCGTGAAACTGACACAGAGCAGCACAAACGCAAAGCCAAATGCCTAAAGCATTTTTAATTACATTCTAGTGGAGTTTTTCTGTAATTTCTATAATTTTGAAGCATTCATGATGAAATAAATGAATAAATGAATTTTTGTAAATTTCATTGAAATCCTGACTTCTAGGCAATGGGAATATTTCTGTTACTGAAAATCCTGACGTGATACAGCAAAACGGTTATGATTTTTGAAATCAGCGTACCCAAATTAGTCTAAATCACTTTACACATCTCCAGTAAAAAATGTTTGTTGTTCAGTGCAATCGGACGTTACATGTGTGTCGGGAGGTGGAGCAGGCTGTCCAGTGTTCATACAGTAGTGGTGTACCGAGAGGCACCTTCTTTTTCCTCCCCCCTCTTAATCAGTCCCCACCCAGCGCCCTGGCAGAGCCAGTCAACCAGACGTGCCGGCAACCCATTGGCGGAGAGCTGCTGCAAACTCAAACGATGGACCATTCATGTGTCCCCGGAGTGGTCCGAAAAAGCCCGTCCCAAAAGGCAAGAGGAACTGCTTTTTGCTGTCTGCGATCTGCTTTATGAGGAGTGACTTGACTAGCTGTTCCTCCTTGGCCATGGATCCAGCCTGCAGGTCGTCCCCGGGTTCGTCCTGGGTCCAACCAGGGAGCCTCTGACTGTCCTTACTCCCTGCACGGCTTGACCACGTCTTTTCATCCCGTCGATCCGCCTGCGGGGCCCAACACCCAGATTTGGCCTGGTCTGGTGTACAGGCCAGGATTTTCATACTGGACCTTGTGAAGAACCAGCTGGAACACACCATAGATCTTTCTCTCTTGTGCCGTCGACCTCCGAGGGGCTGGACGCAACGAAGATGCGTGCGTGAGCAGTGCTGATAGGAGTACGTCGCCGCTATCTTGCCACGCTGTGTGCTCGAGCTGGGCGGTCGAATCTGTTGCCATAGGCTTGTCACGAGCCACATTCGTGCCTTCAATACCTTTCCTCTCGTCCATGAGGCACCACCAAGTACTCCATGTCTTGTATGCAAGTTGTCCAGGCCTAAGGTTTATTTTGCTTGGGCCCCCTGCGAAGCCCGTATCCGTAGCTCCCGAGATAAGGACGGGTTATAGATCAATGATAACATTATCGTGAATGCTTTGCTTGTGTCGTGTGTCCCCGATGTTTCCCCAATAAATCGGGCTGAGCCATACGAAATTTGCCGTTCTGAATTTATTCGTGTCGCGCTGAGGAACAATCGCTCAATTTGTATTTATAACCAAACTGGCTTCGGACTGCGGAAGACTTCGCTCGGTCTCTGATCAAACCCAGTCTGTAGCCAGGGTGTATATCCCCAACTGGCAAGGCACAGGAGTACTTTGGTATCATGATCTGAGGCGCGTGACCCGAGACCTGTGCCAAACTAGCCGGCGATATAACCCCAGAGACGGCGGTGCTGTTAAGCGTGGTTATACCAAATCAACAACAATATCTGTTCCATGTGTGGTTATATCTTCGCCACATGTGGTTATGTCTATGCCACATGTGGTTTTATCTGTTCCTCGTGTGGGTATATCTGTTCCATGTGTGGTTATATCTGTGTCACATGTGGTTATATCTGTTCCACATGTGGTTTTATCTGTTCCATGTGTGGTTATATCTTTGCCACGTGTGGTTATATCTTTGACAGCTGCGGTTTTAACTGTTCCTCGTGGGGCTTATATCTGTTCCATGTGTGGTTATATCTGTGCCACATGTGGTTTTATGTTACATGTGTGGTTATATCTTTGACAGCTGCGGTTTTAATTGTTCCTCGTGGGGTTATATCTGTTCCCCGTGTGGTTATATCTGTTACATGTGGTTTTATCTGTCCCACGTATGGTTATATCTTTGACAGCTGCGGTTTTAACTGTTCCTCATGGGGTTATATCTGTTCTCCGTGTGGTTATATCTGTTCCGTATGTGGTTATACTTGTCTCACGTGTGGTTTTATCTTCCACGTGTTTGGTTTTATATTTTCCACGTGGGACTTTGCAAGTACAATGCAAGTGTGATGTAAGAGATATTATAAGGCTACATGTGGGTAGTCTCTTTGTACAAGAAGAATGATGAATAGGTGGTGTGACTACTTGCTTATACATGTGGAGAGCAGTGTTGTCGTCGAGTCCACCTGGTCCGAGTTTAAGCCAATTCCTGTGGTGTGAGTCCGAGTGTAAGATACTCCAGTGCTGTGTTTGGTCAGATATTTAATTGCATATGTGCACCATTTTTCATTAAAACCTCACGCCATTCTCAAAGCAACACTCACCTCAGACTTTCACCGCACTCAGACCTCAACGCTACAACATTCGTGCATCCCCCACAACACCTTCCAAAAATTCCCCACAACAGATTACAACCAAAACTTGCCTTCACTCACCATTGATGTCACCATCTCGACGACTGGCATCGCCATCACGAACTCGTCGCACTGCAACGCACCACGACACCACTGCTGGCATTGCTCAACCACAGGTATTAACGACCACCTCCTCCTTTAGGGACCAGCGGGGAAAGGAGATGCGGTCACGGGCAGGGTGCGCGATCGCCCCATGTTCTTCTGGGAGCTCCGTTGCATGCCCAGGCACGGAGCAAATGGGGCCATTTCCGGTGGGAAATCCTTGCCGGGGCAGGGCCAACATCATAGTTCGAGTGCCCGCACCAATGTGGGCACGGGGAAACACCCATCACTGCTTATTCTGCTCTCAAACGCAGCCTTTGCTGGAAAGTTACAATAGAGAGGTCTTATCTATCCTGACTTCTTCTTCTCTGGCACACTCGCTTTTCTCGTATCTGGTCCGCCTTTTGTTCTTGGGGACACAGAGTGGAGCAGAGGAAAACCAGAGCGAGTGCCACCTTAGCTCATAAACAATTGGACTAACAGATTTCTCGACGCTCACGTTGTCTATCTTCTCACACATTCTTTGCTCTATCTCCAACTCCCGGACCCACATCTTTACACCTTCCTCTCTGCTTCATCTGCAACTCCTCACTCACGCACTTTAGACACCTTCAGTTGTCTTCCCTCCTCACCCTCAGAAGTGACTGGGAAGTGTGGGCCCGTCAGCCACACAAGGTACCAAAAAGGTCGCAACACCTCGTACTTTCTCTCTCTTTTGTCGCTCTCTAATTTCCTCGGGTGTATGTATCTGATGGTGCCTCTCTGTGAATGTGTAATAAGTTAAGAATGTGTAAGTTCATTATATCGTGTTAGCTCTGAACTGTGCCCTTTTGTAAATATCTGCATTTGTTTTTGCCTCATTTGTTGCAAATGTGTCCAGCACATTTACCCAGTAAATGTGGTAAGTTAACTCGAGTGCACATTGAGGGCACAAGACTCCCCTTTGATGCTGTCAATCCACCGGAAATGGTATCACACGAAGTCATGCGAACCCTGCCAGGATTGGCAGTACCAATTGACACTTGTGGTTGCCGAGCATCCCACCAGTGTGCAGAGTTATCTGTTCCTGACAACCTCAGGACCGGGCGTTCGGGAGGGACCCGAGTGCTTCCCCTCATGGTGAGACTTGAACCCCGGATCCACAACAATAGCAAAACCGACGAACAGTGTAAGTTGTTACTTGCATCAAGATTTTATTCCATATTATTATGGCCCCTCTTGCTGTAGTTTGCTCATTATTTTTGGACTGCAATATTTCGACTAGCATAAGAATCTTGTCCAGAAAATGTATCAGTAAAAATTTGCATTTATTGTCAAGTGTCAAAGTTATGAAAGTGAAAAACAGCATCACACAAACATAGCTCAAATTGTATACATAAATCATTCAAAAACTGATTTTAAGTCTGTGAGACTTTCTTGAAATATTGGCTGCAAGCTGTACAATTATGCAAAACTTTTCAAGTTTTCAGAAATCTGTTTCGATTTTATCTACAGTATATCTAAACAAAAACAATGAAAATGAAGCTTGGGGTGACTGGTTGCAACTTGTTGCCAATCATACACTACCAGTCAGAAGTTTTAGAACACCCCCATTTTTCCAGTTTTTACTGAAATTTAAGCAGTTTAATGTTTCAATGTACTCTGAAATTAAAGCATAGAACAAATAAACAATTGCAGATAAAAAATAAATCATGAAATCATTTTATTGAACAAAATTTAATCGAATTTTTTGACTCATCAAAGTAGCCACCTTTTGTAGATATAACAGCCGAACATACTCGTGGCATTCCTTCCACAATGGAAATCAATATTGTTTGGAAAGTTCTTCCCAACACTGTTGCAGAAGTTCCCACAAATGTGTTGCACTTGTAGGTTGCTTTGCTTTCACCCTTCTGTCCAGTTCATCCCAAATCAGCTCGATGGGGTTTAAGTTTGGAGACTGTGCTGCCCATTCCATGATTTGAAGCCTACCGTCTTGTTCTTTTCTTCTAAGGTAGTTCTGATATCGCCTGGAGGTATGTTTTGGGTTGTTATCTTGCTGTTGGATGAACCCCTGACCAACTAGGGTAAGACCAGAGGGTATTGCATGGCGCTGAAAAATGCTGTGTTAGCCATTTTGGTTCAGGGTGCTAGTCACTCTGCGCAAGTCGCCGACTCTGGATCCAGCAAAAGAGCCCCAGATCATCATTCTTCCTCCTCCATGTTTGACAGTTGGTGTCACACACTGAGGAACCATCCTTACACCTACTCGACGGCGTACAAAAACCCTGCGTGATGAACCGAAGATTTTAACTTTTGATTCATCGGTCCATAAGACCTTCCAGTTTTCAGTGGTCCACTGGTGGTGCTTCATGGCCCAGGCAAGCCTCTTTTTCTTATTTTGCCACCTCAGCAATGGCTTTCTTCCTGCCACTCGACCTGTCAAATCTGCACTTGGGCCCGCTGATCCACACTCATTCATTGTACACATTTTCCACTTTTCCAATTCATTCCACACTCCAACACTGCCATTGTGCTAACTAAATTCCCCTAACTAACTCGTGCTCCCCATTGTCCCTTACTCTAGTGCACGTTCCATTTAATCTACGTAGCTAAGCCACGTCCCCACTACACATTCCATGTCTATCCATGTCTCCCAAAATCCATTTCCCATTCTAAATCTAACCTACTTTCCCACTCGCTAGTCCACGGGCCCCATGGGGAACTGTTCATGCCCCATGAGGCCGGTCTTTCTCACACTAAAACCCATCCCGCTAACTAGTGCTTCCTTTGCCCAAGCACTGGGCCATGTCCTTGGAGCGAGGCTTTTTTTGTGTTTTTTTTGCACCGCCAAGGCGGCGGTTTACGGCACGCCCGTTCATCCCTATGGGTGATACGAACGTCCCTTCCGATGGCCAATCCGTGCAGCCATGACGTCACCCTGCCAATCGCACCAAGCGCTCGCTTTCGAGGGATTCCCCATGCGAGCCAACATGTGCAGTTAACCCGAAGCTCGCGCCGCTATGTCCGGGCCGATGACGTCACTCGTACACCGAACCTGCGCGGTTTCCCGTGCAGGCCAGCATGAGCATATCGTCCCGGGAACCCGCTCCGCGTGCTACGCAATCAGAACACGCGGCATGCAGCATATGGAGCCCCACACACGTGCCCACGTGGGAGCCAGTGTGTTTCGAATTCATCCCGTAGTCACCATTTTAGCCGTCCACGCGACGGTCTTTTTCGAAACGCGGGACGTTCTCGCGCTGGAATCCCTCCACGAAAACGCATGCGCGAGGGCCGTTCGCGAAATGCCGAATGGGCCTCGTGCGCGGCGTCTCGCGGGACCGGCTCGGTTATCATAATAAACCCGTCCACCGTCTGGGTCGGTCCGCGTAACAATTCCTCACATGCCATGCTACTCACGCACGCCATGACACTCGTACCATACTCACCTTTTAACACACTCGCACCACTCACACTCAACCACACACACTGGGACATTCATTTCAGGGATTCGTGCCAACTCAAGCAATCCCGGGGTCTCCATACCCCCATGCTCCGCGTGTACCCGTTAACAGCACTCACCCCCTCTACCTCATTCGGCCCGATCGGACTCACCTCATCGCGATCTGCTTCAAGGGAGCATAGCGTCTCCCTTTGTTCCTTAAGGAGGCTATCCCGCTGCTCGCACTGGGTCATGAAACTTTACCCATGCTCAACCCCATCGTCCCTCACTAACTCTATGTGTGTGTGTTTGTCAATTTCATTTAATTTGTCCCCCTCTATTGATTTCTCCATCTCAGTCACCTCGTTTATTATTTCTGTTTCCTCCTGGCTCTTCATCTCTGATAATTTCTCCGTCTCCATCACCTCCTTTGGTTCTTCTGTCGTTCCCTCATGTCTCACCCTACGTCTCCCCATCAATTATGACGTCGCTCGTCCCCTCGACCTGACCTGTCTCCATCCCACTCCTGACACCAATTTGTTGCGGGCCGCGTATTGGCTGCGAGCACGACTGCGAGGTGGAGCAGTAAGGTCGACTCAAACGAACACCCGGAATTTAGATCGTACCTTTTCGGAAAACTCCGAGGTTACGGGTCCCTTATCGGACCGTGAATCGTCAATAATTATTCTACCACGTGGTACAGGGTTATTTGCCAATCTTCAAAATACCTAGAGATCCACGTGGCGAGTTATCGAGTATTCACACCCTCGACGGCACCCATACGAGTTGAGCCGTTAGTGTGCCCAACCCGTGCGCAACCCGAGCGGATGGTTGCCGAAGTCCAGTCGGTCCAAATGTCCCTTTACAGCAGCAACAGCCTTTATAATTCACCAACACACGCTATGCTAAGCCATGGAAGAAATACAGCAATGAACTGATACATTTAAGAAATGTATTTATTTATAATGGGGGGAAAGCGGGGAGCACGCAAGAAGCAGAGTTATCCACGACTAATAGAGAAGCAAGTATGTACAGCCAAGAGCACTTATACAATTCCTACTTAGGGACGGGCCCACAGATACACACACACACACAAGAACCGGTGGCCACAGCCTTAATTGAGGCCTCCAGCTCAGAGGGAAAGGCGAGCTGAAGACCAGAGCCTGCACTCGGACCTGTCCGCCTCGTGCAGGTACGTTGAGCTGGCGGGGTGGCGGGACTCAAACCTGTAGCAGCCCAGGCGTCCACACGACCGGGCGCCCGACGAACGGAGGCCGGCGGGGCGAAGTCTGGCAAGACGAAAAACTGCCCTTCCAAAAGAAGAACCACCACCGGGGACCGTTCGCGTGTGAGGCGAACGTGACAGCCACTCTTGATCAGGCGAACGTGATAACCACTCGTGTTAGGAGAACGTGATCACCACTCGTGTCAGGCGAACGTGAGCACCACTCGTATCAGGCGAACGTGATCACCACTCGCGTCCCAAGTTTCTCTCGTTCACCGACGGAGAGACGGCATGCAACCGACTTGCGGTTCTTGTGGAGGAGGCGCTCTGTCCGAATGCGCCGCGCCCTTCTTCACCCTCCCCGCTCCCTCTCACTGGACGGTTTAGGCGCGCAGAATCGCTCGTCGCCCTGTCATTGGCCAAAACGAGCGGCAAGTCCGTCGATTGGCCCGGGGGCGTAGTGACGTCACGCGGACAGCCTTGCTCACCGTCGCGGGGTCTGATTGGCTGAGATGCAGCAACCTCACTCGTAGCACGCTGATTGGTCGAGGGCCACCGCGAGGCTCCTCCTTGAACTCCGCCCACCATGGCGTCGGCCAGAGTGAGGTGAAGGTGAAGGTGATGCTGGCGTTGTCGTAGTTTATGTTGGTGGTGTAAAAATAAAAGAAAACCCTGACTATCAAAATAACTCACAGTGCGTGTACATTTATTCACCCATTAAACAAGGGACAGGGAGCTATCTATCCACATTTACTTATCGAAATAACTGTTCTCTAGGACCTGTATGTTGTGTGCTCATGGCTTCCAGATTCGCAACAATATCCTACTTCCTGTAGTGCAATATTGTCCAAATAATGCTTCAGAGGGTGCAGCAACACAGTCTGTCCCAACAATGCTTTTATCCAGACAGAGGGTTTGTAACTCATCAACAAAAGTTGGGACCCCTTTAGGAATTGTTTGCATCAACTTTCAAGGCTTCATTTACTTCCATTGCTGCAGAACAGCTGCAGTTACGAACCCATTACTTGTTCCCTGAAAAGGGCCTTTTTTAACAACTCTGAAATTTGCATTATTTTTTTTACAACTTTTTTTTTTTTACAACTTTTTTTACAAATTTACAACTTTTTTTTTTTTTTAACCTCTGGCAGTTTACCACTTAGCTTTGTACCATTTCAGGTTATTCACTGGACTTGAACTGCTTAAATTTCAGTAAAAACTGGAAAAATGGGGGTGTTCTAAAACTTTTGACTGGTGGTGTAGCTTCATTTTAGAAATATCAGTTTACACCGAGTGTTTGCCCCCAGCCTTGCCCGATGAGGGCACATCATAAGGCCTCCTCTTGAAACACACTTTCCACTGGAAATAGCATTATATAATGTTTGAATGGCCCCTTTTAAATCATTTTCAATCAGATCATTTCGCACCATTCAAAAGATGGTCTTTTACACCACCTTATTCAAAAAGTTTGATTACTCTTTCATAGCTTAATAATATTTAGTTATACAGTATATAGTAATCGGAACAGCAATCATTGCGGTATAACATACAATGGTAATGGAGCTCTTAAAAACAACAATGTGTGAGCTTGAGGATGTACTTGTGCAGACAAAGTCAATTGTGCTGGGAAATTTTACCCCAATCATTCACACCGTTAAACACAAACATAAAGCAAATAATAATGTGAGGTCAGGTCATTGAAAGGATCAGAGCATGCATTACATTCTTTAAACATGTTCAATGAGGTCATTTGAGGGATCAGACAATGCATGACATCATAACCTGCTCCATCATTCATGCGTAAAGGCTCATTCAAGCAGCTTTATTCTCGAAAGATCGTTGCCACAGACCTCGAGGCCGAGCAAGTCGAGACTGTTCTGATCCGTTCATCTGAGGGAGACGCGATGTAGAATGCCTTAATAACGTCGAGTTTTCTCGAAACTTCTTTCCGTTGATAGCAACTGTTAGATCCCTTCCATTAGGGTGATAATCTCCATGAGGGCGACCATCCCCACCAGATGATTCATCTTATAATCGAGTAAAGTACACAACTGCTGTGCAGACCTTTCCAAGCTGTTTAACCCCCTGGGGATCTTTGCCTGGTCGAGGGTTAACAA
This sequence comes from Eptatretus burgeri, assembly GCF_056783735.1. NCBI lineage: Eukaryota > Metazoa > Chordata > Myxini > Myxiniformes > Myxinidae > Eptatretus > Eptatretus burgeri. Next base: position 11,927,003 of record NC_140976.1, on the reverse strand, counting down.
TGACCATCACCGCCGCACCTCAGCACAGAGCACCATTTCCTGTGTGTTTTATATTTCACGGCGATGGCCCCACTTCACACAGGAGGTGCAAAGGCTTCATCGGTTTGAGCTGTGACCTGAACCAGGAAGGGAGGACACCCGACTGAACTCCAACTCGATGAATGGGAAATGTGTCATGTTGAAGAGATATTTCTCTGAAGGCTACCAGCCTGCACTGTAGCAGCCCTCAAAGAAATATCGAGAAAAGAGCAGAAAAGAAACAAAGAAGTTTGAATGAATGCAGCCATGGAGTCATTCGCTGGAGTCACCTGGAAAGTTGGGCAAGATTGTCAAATATTTGAGAGGGGAAAGGAGAGGTCACGTGAAGGAGAATTTTCTCTGAAGGCTGCCAGCCTGCACTGCAGCAGCCCCCAAAGAAATATCTCGAAAAGAGCAGAAAACAAAAAAGAACTACTGTGTCTGGAAAATAACAACAGACAGGAAAGTAAAAAGTTTTGATTATTGGAGGATGTCAGTCGTATGGAGGAAATTATCAGAACCACCTGGAAAGTAAGGAAAGATTGCGAAACGTTTCTCCACCTGAAGAGAGGTCATACACTTGAAGGATTTATCGTGAGGAAGTGGGCAGGTATGGGACAGTTATGATGATACGAGGTTAGAGTTTGGGTTCAGGTTCGGGCACTTCCCAGAATACTCCAGGTTCCAGCGATGTCACAACACTAAATGGGGCATTTCTTTCGGAGGAATTTCCTCCTTCCATTTTCTCTGCAGTTCAACTCCCGTACTGCTTTCTTTGTTTTCACTCTTGAATCTCATTCTTTCCTCCGGCTCTTCAAGACTGCTGTTCATCACCATCCCCCATCCAAAACCATGATCTTTTCCTTGGTGAGTGGGTGAGATATTCACAGGGACAAAACGTAACAAGAAGATATGGCAACACGGAAAAAATTACATGGAAACACAACACGAATGATAGAGAGACTCGACAGATCTGATCTGAATACTTAGCTTTGATAACCTGGAAAGAGGCACTACAACATCAATGATTAATGCATTTAGACCCAGAACCAGAAGTTCATGTTTATTTTGTCCAATAGTTGCCCTGTCGCTTCACATCAACCACTCTCCTCTTTTTGATTTATCATCTTTGACTTTTGTAATTCCTGTGAACAAAGTCAACCTAAAATCTCTATTATGAACCTATACCTATTAGGTCTTTATGTTTAAGAATAGTTGATCCTCTACCCATTGGAATATCAATTATCCCATCTCCTTTATTTCTAAATTGATGTCCTACACCCTGTTGCCATTTTGGTTTATAGTTGCCTCTACCAAGATAGATACCTTCACCCTTATAGTATGGTGAAAGGAACATCCCATCCCCAGCTTTCGGAATTATTTTTTCAAGCAAATACCACCTGTCACTTCGCTGATGGGAATACTGAGAGAGGGGAAAATTAAGGAGGGAGGGAGAGGGAAAGAGGGGGGAGAGAGTGAGGAGGTGGAAGGGGAAAGGGAGAGGAGGGGGAGGGGGAAAGAGAGAGGAGAGAGGGAAAGTTGGGAGGGTGGGGGAAAGGAAGTCAGTGAGAGGAAGGGAAGACAGACATGCGATGGACCGTTAATTATGATTCGTACCGTCTTATCAAAATACTTCTGCATCGAATAGCAGTGAACATGGAAATAAAATAATGTCTGAAATCCTTTTTGTACAGGTCATACTATAAATACCGCCCAGAGACAAACACCCCTCAGACATGTGGGAGACAAACACCGCCTGGACACGTCTGGAGGCAAACACCGGCCGGACACGTCTGGAGGCAAATACTACCTGGATGCATCCGGAGGAAAACACCACCTTCAACTCATGTTTCCTCACAATAACTATTGCATTTATGTTTTGGAAAACTTCACATAAGTGAATTCTGATGGATATTATTTCAATCTTGAAGAAAATCAAACAATTATCTTGGTCAGTTATCCTAAAATTTGCTCTGTCCATAGTTTTTCCTGACACGGGTAGATAGACAAGAGACACGGGTAGATAGACAAGATTTTTCGGATTCATATTGAATGTACAGGGTGGTGCAGAGCCCACTGACACATTTCAGACCGTCCTTCTGTCCGAGGGGTGGGGTTTAGGGGGTGTGGCTACACACAGAGCAAGAGAGGATTTGATGCCATTTTTTTTCTTTTTTGGCGAGCTGGAGTGTAGCACAACTAATTGCAGGTGTTCGCCTTTATTCCGAAATCAAGTCCATCATTCAGCCACAGCGTTGTTTGCGGCGGCAGCTTAATATTCCTCGGCATGGCTTGATTCCATCACACAACGCAATTTTGGCTGGGGTACGTAAGTTTGAAGATACTGGCAGGCAGTGTGAGAGACATAGCTCATGGTGCTCCAGGAACTGTGCGTACAAAAAAAATGTTTCTGAGAGTGAGGAAATCTTTTGAGCAAAGTCCAGGTCACTCTGCTCGGTAACAATTACGCATCCTCGGCATATCCAGGATGAGTTTGGGACGAATCATGCAGGATATCAAGTTTCACGCCTATAAGATACAGTTTGTCCAGAATTTTTTCCTCATGATAAGGTGTCTCGTGTGGAATGTAACACGATGCTCAGAATCATCAATGGAGACCCCGATGTTTTGAACCTTGTTTTGATGAAGTGCATTTTCACGTAACAGGTTTCGTGAATAAAGAAAATATGCACTATTGGGTACCAGTGAATCCTAAAGAATTGCACGAACAACCACTGCATTCACCTAAGGTGACAGCATGGTGTGAGGTGGGAACTTGTGGTGTTGTGGGACCATTTTCTTTGAAAATGATAATGTGGAAGCCATTACAGTTAATTCTGAGCGGTGCGTAGCCATGCTGCAAAACTTCTTGCTTCCGCAGTTAAAACCACTTGGTGTTGATCCCATCAACCTCCACTTTCAACAATATGGAGCCACAGCACACACTGCTAGACGCAGTATGGACGTGGTCCGTAATCTCTTTCATTCGGTTATTTCACATTTTGGAGCCATCCCCTGGCCAGCACATTCCCCTGGCCTCATGGACTCAGACTTCTTCTTATGGGGAAATCTCATAGAACGTGGATACAGGAACCATCCTCGCACAACACAGGAGCTGAAGTGTGCATTTCAAGCTGAAATTGCTGTCATCAATCAAGATCAAAATCTGTTGCGCCGAGTTTTTGATAATTTTGTGGAGTGTCAAAGCCACACACTGCAACTGGTGGAGGCCACCTTCCTGATGTTATCTACCAAAAATAATAAAATTGCAGGCTTTGAAAATAAACCTTGTGTGTTTCATTTCATCCCTCTCTTGCTGTTTAAAAAATTATCGCATATCCAAATGTGTCAGTCGGCTCTGCACCACCCTATATAACCAATTGGGGTTGAGTATGTGCTAAATGAAAATATTGTATTTCTTCTTATTTCATAAATATAAGCATCATCAATCAAATCAAAGTGAATAACTCTGAATTTATACCTGAAGATATTTGAATAACATTATCGCTGTAAAACGTCCCGCTGGTTTCAATCTTTTTTTCAGACGAGGAGGCCAGTTGGTCCGATGGAACAAATTTTCATTTGTCTTCACAGCCTTGTTGCATACCTGCCTGCTGTACTGCTTCAGCATTAGCTTGCCTTTCACGAAGCCCAGATGTGATTGGAGCCAGTGTGGGGATTATTTATATATATATACATATATATATATATATATATATATATATATATATATATATATATATATATATATTTATGTGTTCGTTATTATTATTGCCATATGACACTACTACTCTTATGATTGTTATAAATATTATTAGTGTTAATTCATATCTGCTTTGTTGCAATGTTATTGTTTTTGTCATATATTTTGTAATTAGAATGCCTTGTCATGGTGGAAGGATGTACAGTATTAAGATGTTTTATGGACCTCAACATGGCATGCGTTTAAAACATGGGAATTCTAACAGATTTTTTGTGGTGTAGTTAGGTATTAAAGGGCCTACAGGATTTAGTCTTAGGGGTCTTCAGGTGTTTTGGGTCATCTGGGTCTTCAGGGTCTTTTGGGTCGTCTGGATCTTAAAGGGTCTTCAAAGTTGGAAGGGGTCTGAGAAATCCAGTCAAAACGTACCACACACACACACACAAACACACACCTCATCCATTTAAAGAAGAAGTTAATACTTGCACCAGGCTTATTTAAAGATTCAACAATATGTTGCTCTTCATTCTCAGAGATGCCAACTTTTGGAAATCAGAATTAGGGAGGATTTGCAACCGACAGCAAATAATGTGCGCGAAGCGCACATCTCGAGCGCGGAGCGCTCGACCCCTGCGGTGGGGTCCAGGGCCCGCCTTAGGGCCCTGGAAGCTCTGGGGTTCTAGACGCTCTCTAGTGCCCTCTGAGCCCTATTTTGGAGCATTTAACATGTTAAGAATTCCCACTTTTTGAACAAAAAAAGGGGAAAATTGTGCACTTTTTAATGTTACATGTATGTTAATATTAGTAAGTTAGGGGACAATCAAAGATTAACAAAAAGCACAAAAGAAGCAATATTTTTCTTACCTTACTGGCTGGTACTACTGCTGCTTGCTTTTTCCATGGCAGCTTTGCTGAGTGACAGCTGTGTGGCTCTTTTAGCCCTTCTGATTATGTCTTTGCTGTATTCTCTCTGGTAGCAAGGGGTGCTATGAGCTAGTTTTTCAATTAAGAGAGCTTCCAGGGTTTTGACACTCAAATTGGGACGAAATTCAGTATGATTCTTCCGTACAAGACTGAGTGCCCGCTCACATGATGCGTTCGAATGAGGAATGACCAAGATTCCCTTCATCACTTTGCTCAAATTAGGATACTTCTTGGCACCAGTGCAGGGATCTGTGAGCTGTGAAATCCGATGCCACTGCTCATCCACTCTCACTGTCTCAGTAGCAATTGTAGCTATGGAGGCGTCTGCCTGGTAGTGAGCGAATTCACTCTCAAGACTGTCTATGTCACTATCACCGCCACTGAACAGACAGGGGAATTTCTTGATGAAAAACTCCACACAGTCAAACCCCACTTCTTGGTGTAGCTTAACATCCAGCACCTGAGCATGCTTGGCTAATTCATCATCTAGCGGCCAGGTTTTGAAGATGTAATTGCAGGCTTTCACATAATATGAGCGAACTGCACTGAAGAAACCTTGGATGTCTGACTCACTCAGAGTGAAGGTGGATTTCTTGAGACTCCTTTGTTCCCTTATATACAGTTTGGCATCGTTCCCAATCATGAGGTCCTCATCATTCTTCTGATGATTTCTGTCAGAGAAGGGTACATTTACCAGAGCAACCGATGACACCGATGGTTTCAAAAACCGTATGAAGATATCTTTCAGAAGACCATTCAATTCTCCGTGCAGGAGATGAATACAGGGTTCGTCTCTTTGGAGCAGAAGATTCCCCTTCTCAAAAAGCTTGTTCGCATATCGAAGGAAGAAACAATAGAGTTTTGTTTGTGGAGACAAGAACATCCTGTTGACACGTTTTTCTCTAGATTCCTGCACAGTGTTTGAGGAAGATGCGCTTTTAGTTGTAGAACTCGTAGTACACTTAGCCGCAGGGCGATCACACTTGCGTTTACTGCCAGCAGAAGAGGTCAGACTCGTAGTACCAGATCAAATTTTACGTTTGAGGAGAGAGCTTGAGGTAGGTGCAGCCAAGGAAGAAGACCTCTGATTCGAAGGTTTTGCTGAGCTTCTATCAAGTGATTTGGCAAAAGCAGAACTTAACTTGGGTCCTTCTTTGCCTGTAGATGGGACTATCACAGTCTTTCTCGACTCTGAAGGGATCTGCTTTGTAGATGAACGTGATGAAGGGCCGGTGATGCTACCTGCTCTCAGCATTGGTTTTGGTGCTGTCCCTGCTGTCTTCTTCGCAGCAGATACTGCAGTGGTAGTGGTGAATGCTGCTCCACTAGTGCTTGATCCTGCAGTGCCAGTACTGGCAGTAGATACAGTGCCGTCCTTCTTGCTCGTTGTTAGAGTCTTGGCTACAGTTGGTTGCATTTTTCTTCGTACTTCTTCTTTGAAGAAGAGGCGAAGTGGCTCCCACTGTTCAATCAGCCTGTCTAGGCACTGACCAAGGGACAGCCACCTTGTTGCGACATGCTTCAGAATCTTGTGTGTCGGGGCATCACAGAGTTCTTGCAGTGCTTTCACTCCTTTGACGCGTTTACTACTTTTGTCCAAGTAGTAGTAAATATCGATGAGAAAGTCATCTAATTCAATGGGTAAGGACTGAGCCGCCTTCTTGGCCGTATTGTGCATCATATGGGAAGGGCATCCCATGATGTAGCACTCTGGATTTTGTTTGTGGATATAAGCAGCGACTCCTTTGTGCTTGCCCACCATGACAGAGGCATTATCAGCACAAAAGAAAACACAATTTCCCCACGGAATTTTCCTGTCACTGAACTCATGATCAAGCAGTTTGAAAATGTTTTCTCCAGTGGAATCTTGTTTGCACGCAGGCAAACTTAGCAAACCTTGCTTCACAATCCCAGCACTGTTGTCATAGTACGAAATCAGGACAGGATATAGCTGGGCCTCACCACTGTCATTGCTACCGTCTGTAGCTAGGCTAAATGGAGCTAGTCTAGCAATATCGGCAATAGATGAAGCAGTAACATTTGACAACTCACCAATTATTGCTGAAGTTTTTGTTCTTGCACATCCATACTTTGAAGCAACTTTTGAATCTGGAAACATCTTTTGAAATAGAGGTCCAGCATGATCTGAGACTGATATGGGCAAGTTATGTTCCACAATAAATCCACTAAAGAGAAGTTCCGCTCGGGTAACATCCTCTTCCTCGCTTGTCCCTTGTTTGGTGAAATAATTCAGAAGTGTACCGGTACTCGTGCTCGAAGATCTCTCCTTTGCAATGTCTGTGTGCCGTTTGCTTCCAACGTGCTTCCGAATATCATCGCGACCTCCGTGCTCAACTGAAATATCAACGCTGCATACTGTACAATACGCATGATGAATTCCTCTTTCAGACTTTCGAATACACGGGTATTGGAGACTGTATTCGGTCTTGTACTTCTGAGACCATTTCTTGGTCTTCGTAAGCTTCTTTTCTGCCATTTCGTAATCAACATCGAGGGCTTGAAGCATCGGTAACTTCGAAGTCGATGTTCCACAGCTGCAGCGCGACTCGTAGAACTCTAGCGGCTGTTAAACACCGCACGGTGGTCGCGACCGCCGGGCTGGTACGGGGCCCAGCTGCATGCAGTGAGCGTATCGCATGCATATACACTGTGCATACATACCGCATGCACTGTATTGCACACATACCGCATGCACTAAATCTCAGTGCATGATCGCATAAGCGAGATCTAGACCCAATGTTTCGCTGCTCCTCATTTGAATTTGCATTTTTTTACGTACAATTTGGTAGCAGCGAACGTTATGGAGTTACCACATGCTATACGTAGCAGACGATGCTTTTCATTCAATTCTCATACTAGTACATTCTGATTAGTGAACAGTGCAAAAATATCAACATTTCGGGAGGATAAGGATAGTGATCGTAAGGGCGGGAGTTTGGGTGAATTTTCGGAAGCCTCCCGATGAAATCGGGAGGGTTGGCATCTGTGCATTCTTCAAACCCGTTTTCCAGGCCACATAAACTGTATAATGAAGTAAGTCCAGTAAATTAATATTTATTCTGTCATCCTCATTTTTCATTTTCAATGGATCTTCACAATATGTTGATTTTGGTTGATGGAGACCATCTTTTGTTGAAAGGCATAGAGCTCGTGACATGGAGATGAGGTGAGACGGTGTGGGATTTAATAGCCTGGGCCAGAAAGTTAAAGGGGGAAAGAAAGCAGGCTTTGAAGGAGGAAATTGGGGCACGTGGACAACACATACAGACATGGTAATTACGGGGAAATTTGTGAAGGGACTCTGGAGTGTGTGCGTACCCGCGTGCTTGTCTACGTGTGTGCATTGCATGGGTTACGTGGGCTCGCTGACTGTTTGTGAACCATGTGCCCCGGCATGTGGTGAGCAGCCGTGTTGCGGGAATGAAACAACGCAGGATGTGCCGTGTGGGTGTGAAAGAAGTAGAGCGTGCGGCGAGAATCTTGTGCTTGTGTGCGAGTGAGGGAGTGAATATAGCATCGGTGAGCGAGGGTGCGGTTGGTATGAAGTTGGAGGAACGTGTATAGGCGGGGTGGGTGGGGAGGGGCGGTGACTGTGTCAGACACTGATGGTTTAGTTTTAAATTTAAAATGCCATCCCCATTGTGATTGTGTTACTGGTATGGGTCCGGTTCGGAGTGAACCGGAGGGGTGCAAGAATCGCTGCATGTCACTGCATTCACGCAGGCCCTTAACAGATAATAGCAGGGTTTTAAAATGCTCCCGAGATATAGAACCCATCGGTTAAAAAGAAAACGCTGCTGTTTGGGCACGTTTTATTGCCCCAGTAATCCCTACAGAGAGGGACAGGGTGGTGGGGCAAATTGGGTTGGGAAGCGGATTCCCCAAGAGCATTGAAGAAAAGGAGCCAGGAGTTGAGTCAAATTTGTACTGTCACAGTGCTAATTTGGCGGATTAGCGGGCACACTGAGACTGCAGGTGAGTTGTCACATGGGGACCCGAAGAGTGAGCGCGCTGGACCACCAGGTGTGCAGCAGGTGGGCCATGTCGAGAAGGATGGCATGGCAGGCGGTGCACTGGGGTGCCATGCAGGGGTCATGCTGAAGGCATGGCTGGAATGGGCGTGGTGACCACAGCTGTGGGTGGAAGCTCGCGGGGTGCAATGGAAGTTCTGTGAGTTCTGCGTGAACTCTGTGTAAGCGCAGCTGGAGGATGTGGCACAAGTGGTGTGTTGGGGTGTGCATCACACAGTTTGCGGCATGGTGTCAGGTTTCCTCAGCATGTGTGCACCGGCATGAAGGCTGGGCAGCCGGAATGAGTTCGATTAGAGATTCGTGACAATTTAAACTGACGATTTGAGATTTTAATTACATTTTCAATTGGAAAATTAAAGAATAAAGCCTTCCTTGATGTCGTTCTGCAGTTGATGCTGACAGAAGTAAAGTAGTGTTTTTCAGGGTGTAAAAGTGAATTAACGGGCTGGGAGTGTGGCTCATAGAAGGTAGGTTGTTGTTGAGAAGAGTACCCCAGGCGCTGGGAGCATGCCAGCCATGAGTAGGCCATGGGACCCTGAGGGGCGAGCCAAGTTGAGGGCGGGAGGGGGGAAGAGCTCCCCCATAATTTGGAATGGAGCAGGGAAGCTCAGTGGGGCCTCAGCAGCCCGGGCGTACCATACTCGAGTACGCAGGTGGGTAAACCAGCGGGTGGAGCCACACTGCCAAGCCATGATATTGTGCGATGACACAGGCAGAAAAATTGAAGGCGAGGCCCGAACCCACGTGCGGTAGATTTGATGCATAGAACTGCTGTGGAGGGGGTGTAATGATAAAGAGAAATGAGTTTTACTGATAGAATAGAGTAGGGATGCTCCCCCTTAGTACCATTTTTGGATGTCTGCAGCCACAAGAGTAACAGACTTTGGTAATTGGGTTTGGCGTGGACTCATTGTGTCCCAAATTTGGAGTATCGGGGTAGGCACGCCCCCATCGGACGACTCCCCCAGCGAGCCTTATGGTGTCATGCCACCTCATCATGTACACCACTGTATGTGCTTTGATTTTCCTCCAGCGAGATGGGATAGCAAGAGGGGTTAGTGGGCCAGGGAGGGACAGATTAGATAGCAGGGCTTGGAGGGACAGAGAAGCAAGGTTGGAGTTAGTTTAGAGGGATAAAGGAGGGTAGTATATATGGATTAGTGTGGCAGATAGGTGAGGTTAGGGCTGAAGCCGGCTGCCTGATCTGCTGTCACTGCATTCCTGCCCCCCACGATGAGTCCGAGACCATTGAGAGGCCGGCCAGCAGAATCTGCTGCCATGGTTTGTCTCACCATGTTGCCTTACATGCTTTGCCTGTCACCCCCACCATGTCCCTAGTCTCACCTCCACCCTCCCCCAAGGGATGAAGGACACTGCATGTTGCTTGTCATTTTGTAGTGGCCCAAAGACCAATTTATGCTCACTCCAACTTGCTGTCAGACATTTATGGACTCGCAATGACCCATGATTGCGTGTGGTGTTTTAAAAGTGCATAGTTTGAACCCACTTGGTCATATGTGTGGAGGTTAAAGATTGAATCTGGAAACTATAAGTTACGTGCCTGAGTGAATGTGTAGGGATTGTGACACAATGCATGAGGTTTCATTATTTTTCTTTGTGTGGATATGATTGTAGGTAATATTTCCTGTCCAAAAAGTCACACTCAGGGATCCAATAGACTTGGGTATAATCGTGATAAAGGGACTACACCTGAAAATGTACTGGAGACGGCAGAGTCAGGACGAGTCTGGCATGGAGGAAGGGGTATTATGATGGTTTTCAGAGACCCCGGGGAAGCACATACAATACATATCGAGGAACTCTTGTGTAGTTATCTCTGTAGTGTATGGTGTAGCTAAAATGCCACCCCCCCCCCCACCCCTCGTATGAGTGGAAAGGGAATATGTGTTGTGTTTATAATATTATCTAACCTCATTGTGACTCTTCTCTCCTCTATCTAATTCTGTCTATCTATATCTTTCCCTCTCCACAAGTCTGCAGTGCGCACACACACACACACACACACACACACACACACACACACACACGCACGCACGCACGCACGCACGCACACACACACACACACACACACACACACACACACACACACACACACACACACACTCTTTGCAACACACTTCACACAACATTACAGAACCAACAGCCTCAAACACCACACCCAACCCACCACAGCAATCCACCAGAGAAGCCTCATAATGCACTGTGGCCCATGCAGGGTTGAGGAGCCTCTGCGCCGACCAGCCACGGTACATCTGCACCTGGCCGAACCCCAATGGGAACGCCTTCAATGACACCTTCTGGTCACCGCTGTGCTGAGGAACCTGGGCGCAATCAATGAACGTTGCCTGGAGACAGGGTGGGCCAGTGGGAAGGCAAAGCCCTAACCGAACCCCAACAGCAATGCCATAGTGCTCGCGAGCTAAAAAAGAAGCAACACAAACACAGTGCCACACCTCCCCAAGGGCTATAAAAACCAGGGCTTGAGTGCAGAATGGAGCTAATGTGTCTGGAAATCTATGTGCATGGTCTGGTGGGACAAGAATGAGCTGGTAACTGTAATGCAGCAGAAGGCTGGTGACGGAGCGCAAGGAGCCAGGTTACGTGCAGGAAATGGGCCCAGACAGTGGAGAATTCCCAGAGGCGTTGGCCATACACACTGACATGCGCTGTCTGTCTCTTGCTTTCCCTAAATCTCTTTTGTTCGCTTTGGACGCATGAGCATCAACTAACCCGACTGCTCTTTCAAGAGCACACTGAAGGGCAACTCACTCAATTTCCTCCAAGCCACATACAATCACCTTTGCACCTCTCCCCACCTGTCGCTTCACATCAACCACTCTCCTTTTCTTTCTTCGCCTCCCCCTTCTTTTGTTGGGACCAAAATAAGCCCGCCGACTTGCTTCTCGTGAGTGAAAGGCCGCAAATATGCCTCATACGTTTTTCTCTGTCCTCCTTCTTTCCTTGTTTCCTGAGGCAATGACTGAGGCACCTGTATTGTGGAACTGTGAATAAGTAACTGAATAAGAAGGGCTTCTGTGCTTGGGGTAAGAACATTTCTTTGCGATACGACCTTATAAATACAGGTAGTGGATAAAAAAAATCGGGGCAATACCCCTGGGTGCTCACCTGGCAGTGTGTGTATAAGAAAACCAGGGAATCACTGATGGGCGTGGATAACCCACAAAATATTTTGCACAGAAGAAAGTAAATTGCAATGGATTTTTTTTTTTAATGCATTGAACAAACTTTGGTACATCACAGGTGATGAAGGTTGTGGTCATGTTTCATCAAAATTGTGTCTGGGGTTTTGAGAAGAGAAAAAAACCTATTTTGGGGGCAACCCACCCCCACCCCCCCTCCCCCATAAAAACCCCTTAGACCGTGCTTTTTCCAATGCCGTCAACAAACTTTGGTACATCAAGGGAGATGAAGGTTTCAGTCATGTTTCAATAAAATTATGTCTGTAGTTTCGGAGAAGAAAGCAAATACATATCTTGGGGGGGGGGGGGACACCTCTCCGAGACCCGTTTTTTTGTTTTTTTTTGCTTTGTTTTTTGATGTCAACAAACTTTGGTGCATCACGGAAAATGAAGGTTGTAGTCATGTTTCATCAGAATTGTGTGTCATTTCTGAGAAGAAGTTCCAAGTATTTGTGAATGGACGGACAGACGAAGTGCCATCCCACAAGCTCCCCGGAACTATGTTCCAGGTGAGCAAAAATAGAAGCACCTGGGTAAATGACGGACACCAAGTATATTGAAAGCAACAGCTTCCACACAGTTGTGGCCCATGTGCTAACGAAGCAAATAACATCCCAGCATGCAACAGGTCATGTATAAAAATGCTGAACAGACCTGGTTGCCTATAAATATGGCTGCAAGAGATCTCAGTGACTTTGAAAGAGGGGGTGATTCTTGGGGCGTGTTTGGCAGGAGCTTCAGTGACAGAAGTTCACAAGCGATGGTGTCTCAGGTGATGTCGGCATGGAACACCCAGTTAAAAGAACACCAAACAGCAAAGGCCAACAGTGGGTGGAAGCACATACTCCAGGATCGTGATATCCGTGCATTATTTCAATATGCAAGGCAAAGCAGGCGAGCAACTGCAGATTGATTGACTAAATTTCAACCTGGGGTGCGAGCAGCCAGTTTCATCAAAAACGGTGCGCAGAGAACGCCACAGAACACCATTGTTGGATTGTAATGCACAAGCCTCTCATCACTCCTGGCAAAGCACATTTACGAGTCCAGTGGTGCAAAGAGCAGATGCAATGGACTACCAAGCAGTGAAGAAATGTGACATAGTAAGTTGAATCATCCTTCTCCATGTTCTCAACAAACAGACGAGTGCACATGTGACACAAACCTAAAGAACTCGACAACTATGTGTGCTTGGTTCAAACAGTGAAGGGTTCTGGTGGTTCTGCAATGTTGTGCGGCGCATTTTCTTGGTGTGGTTTTGGTGCAGTCATTTCCTTAGAAGGCAAGGTCAATGCCAATCGCTATTTAATGGTGCTGAGCGAAATCCAGTTCACCCAATGTTGTAGCATTTCTTTTTTTGCCGGGAGGGGTTAATTTGACAGAAAGGAAAAGTGGATTTAGACACTGGACCCTGCCTGAATTAAACATCGAAGACAGTGTCTGTGGTTGCTCAGCAATCCGCCTCGCCGCAGAATTATCCACGGTTCGTTGGCCGGATGGTGGATTTGAGAAACCTCTCTTCATGATCCCAACCTCCCCCGAATCTGCAACAATATGCTCATGATGTCTCATGACAACATGACTCATGCCCACCTACATCATCGATGATACCATTTATTAATCAATAATCTGGACGGTGAAGATTATGGATAAGATGCAACGTCTTTTTGTTTTTTGTCCACGTAAACGTCTAAACATTCGGTAAATCTAATCAGAAACAAGTGAAAACATATTACAACATTAACTTTACATTGTGCACCACCTACATTATGAGTGCCAGCTGCTGCTGTTCAAGGTCCAGACCTGAAAAGTCGTAGATCACTGCATCGGCAGGGATCTTACTGTTTGATCTTTCCTTCAGCTCTTCCAAAGAGCAGCACATTCTTAATATTTGAACAAATTTTTTTCACCAAATGGAATTACTTTGCTGTGAGTTGTTGTGACGTACATGCAGCGAAACCCAGAAGAAATGTCTTCAGAATCGTCTGCTGAGACACCGGCTTCTGACGGAATGTACTTCCCCATGTTCCCCAGTCTTGACGTTTGGTGAAACATTGCATGTGATTGGCGAAGGGATTCGTGACAATGCTCACAGTTCTTGTGAAACGTGACATGATTGGATATTATGTAGAAAATATAATTGCATGTTTTTCTTATTTTTTTTGCATTTTGTTACAGTTTTGTACACATTTGGTGATTGCGAGTTTTAAATGTAAATTGAAAATGTATGTTTTTAAACAACATGCAGCAAATACTACGCAGATACTGGGGGTGGGTCACAAAACTAAACAATACAGGCGTTCGGCCCACAGTCTATTTAGGAGCAGTGGCATACAGAGGGGGGCACTTTCCCCGGGTGGGAGGGGGGCAAATTCACAACCATTTTAACAAGTTCGCCAATAATTTAGGTATTCTCATAAAATTATGGATCATTAAGATGTATGATCTGTATTTTCAGATGTTGGGCTAATGTGCATATGACATCAAACAATACATCAGCAGAAATATCATGCCTCTGGAAATCCCTTGTTTTTCAATGCTAGTTTTATAAAAAATAAAATAATACCGAGGTACCAGTGCTGTGCTTTGGACGCACATGATAATGAACCCTCTCCAACCACGGTGTCCTGTGAAACGCAAACTACATGATCATGAACCTTTTCGAATCACGGTTTCTCGGCGGCAGATTTGCTGCGTCTGCGAATCACGTGGGCACCTGGCATCGTACAGAACAGGGAATTATCCACTCTAACGCTGAATTGAATAAATATTTGAACTGACATTTCGTGTTCCTTTCATCTTTGCTTCAGTACACTGCATCGAGTGGAGTGGTCAATCATCAAAAGTCGTCAATTTCAGAAAAATTTCCTAGTTTCCCGATTTCTATGGTGGGTGGGATTGGAAATTTGTGGGAGGGAGGTGGAAAGTGTGGGGGAACAAAATTTTATTTTGCCCCCGGGTGCCAGACACCCTCAGTATGCCACTGTTTGGAAGGTGTTTAATGCAGAAAGCCTACAAGATGTAACTGCATAATATGATGCTGCATCGTCATACCTGTGCTCCAGAGGCTTGATCATTCAAAGGTAAATCATTCTTGGTTTTTCAGTTTCTTCCATCAACATTTTAGGTTGATTGTCATCTGGGCTTCAGCGATTCATGGGGGACAGTCTGCTTCATCACCTCCGTGGGGAGCAGGTTCCACCTGCTATCGCCAGCGAATCAGTATGTCCGGCTTCCCTCGGGGAATCGCTGCAATCTTCTGTCTCTGGGGAGGCAGTGCAGCCTGCTGTATCCTGGGAGACGGTGCAGCCTGCTTTTTCCTGGGAGAGGGTGCAGCCTGCTGTCTCCAAGGAGACGGTGTAGCTTGCTGTCTCCAGGGAGATGGTGCAGCCTGCTCTCTCCTGGAAGGTGGTGCAGCTTGTTGTCTCCAGGGAGATGGTGCAGCCCTCTGTCTCCTGGAAGGCGGTGAAGCTTGTTGTCTCCCCGGAAGTGGTGCAGCCTGCTGTCTCTTGGGAGAGGGTGCAGCCTGCTGTCTCCCGGGAGAGGGTGCAGCCTGCTGTCTCGTGGAAGGCGGTGCAGCTTGTCTCCGCGGAAGTGGTGCAGCCTGCCGTCTCCTGGGCGAGGGTGCAGCATGCGGTCTCCTGGGTGATGGTGCAGCCTGCTGTCTCCCGGGTGATGGTGCAGCCTGCTGTCTCCCGGGTGTCGGTGCAACCTGCTGTCTCCCGGGAGAGGGTGCAGACTGCTGTCTCCCCGGAGGCGGTGCAGCCTGCTGTCTCCTGGGAGGCGGTGCAGCCTGCTGTCTCGTGGGAGGCGGTGCAGACTGCTGTCTCCCGGGAGGCGGTGCAGACTGCTGTCTCCCGGGAGGCGGTGCAGACTGCTGTCTCCCAGGAAGTGGTGCAGACTGCTGTCTCCTGGGAGACGGTGCAGCCTGCTGTCTCGTGGGAGGCGGTGCAGCCTGCTGTCTGCTGGGAGAGGGTGCAGCCTGCTGTCTCCCGGAAGAGGGTGCAGCCTGCTGTCTCCCGGGAGAGGGTGCAGACTGCTGTCTCCTGGGAGGCGGTGCAGCCTGCTGTCTCCGGGGAGAGGGTGCAGTCTGCTGTCCCTTGGGAGGTGGTGCAGACTGCTGTCTCCTGGGAGCCGGTGCAGCCTGCTGTCTCCTCGGAGAGGGTGCAGCCTGCTGTGTCCTGGGGGAGGGTGCAGCCTGCTGTCTCCCGGGAGAGGGTGCAGCCTGCTCTCTCGTGGGAGACGGTGCAGCCTGCTGTCTCCCGGGAGAGGGTGCAGTCTGCTGTCTCTTGGGAGGTGGTGCAGACTGCTGTCTCCTGGGAGAGGGAGCATTCTGCTGTCTCTTGGGGGAGGGTGCAGCCTGCTGACTCCCGGGAGAGGGTGCAGCCTGCTGTCTCCCAGAAGGCGGTGCAGCCTGCTCTCTCGTGGGAGAGGGTGCAGCCTGCTGTCTCCTGGGAGGTGGTGCAGACTGCTGCCTCCTGGGAGGTGGTGCAGACTGCTGCCTCCTGGGAGGTGGTGCAGACTGCTGCCTCCTGGGAGGTGTTGCAGCCTGCTGTTTCCTGGGAGGCGGTGCAGCCTGCTGTTTCCTGGGAGACGGTGCAGCCTTCTGTCTCCTGGGAGATGGTGCAGCCTGCTGTCTCTTGGGTGACGGTGCAGCCTGCTGTCTCCTGGGAGATGGTGAAGCAAGCCGGCCCCCAGGAGGCGGTGAAGGCTGCTGTCCCCCGGAAAGCGGTGCAGCCTGCTGTCTCCCATGAGGTGGTGAAGCCTGTCGGATGCCGGGAGACGATGAGGCTTGTCGGCCCCCAGGAGGTGGTGAAGCCTGCTGTCCCCCGGGAAGCGGTGAAGCCTGCTGCCCCTCAACAGCTGATCGCACCATCCAGGCACCAGGAAGTTGCATCACAGGTACGCTCATGCATTTGGGCAGCAATGACTTCTTCTGTGTGTTGGTTTCCTCTGCTGCCAGTTCTTTCTTCCTGAGTGCTGCAAATATAGTGGTTAATTTTCATAATCATCAATTCTGGATTTTTCCACAATTCTCAAAGGCAAGAATATGAACATATTTTGACAATGTGAAAATAATTGTTTACTCAATTAGATTTGAGGTCTTGCTACATTTCGAGTTGAACAAAATTTCAAGTGTCTCTGTTGCAAGTTCAAATTAAGTGTAAGAGTAAATAGGTCACTGATGTTGAAGACTCAAGAGAATTACTGCAGCACAATCCACATAAAATCTAACGCTGGCATTGATAACAACCATTGTGACTTGGTGTAGTCATACAAAAGAAGGCTTTTTTTAAAGGATAAGACAAAACTAGGGAGATCATAATGTGGGTCAAGCTCTGTCCCACCTCATCCCTGCTTCGGTGATGGGCCCAGATGGAATCAGTGCATATGTTCTCGCATCCTTCTCTGCTGCTCTTGCTTCTCCTTTGCCTGTTCTATTCAGCCTCAACTCCATTAGCTGCCTGCTTTCTGCGTGGAAGTCGTCACATATTATTGCTATCCTGAAGAAGGGTACAAATACAACTCCAAACCAGCAAGCTTGCTTTTCATAAGCAAACTAATGGAACCCTGCATTGCTTCCAATGTCAAGTCTTTCATATTTTTAAAGTCTGATCTATGACCATCATTTTGGATTCCGCATCGGTCACTCAATGCTGGACGTGCTGCTGTTCATCTCTTAGCAATAGTTGGAAACCTCAAATCTCAAACAAGAAGGCAGGACCGTCTCCCTGGACACATAGCGGGCATTTGACAGAGTTTGGCAATCTCTGCCTGTGGCATACAAGGCCACCTTGATTCCTGGGTTTCTGACTTCCTCCATTTATGTTGCTCTCAAGTGAACCTTCTTCTCTCCCAGTGAAGCCCAGAGGACACCAAGGTTGTGTGTTGTATCCAGTCTTGTTCTGCTATCTGCTATGCAATGCTTTGCAGAACTTTATGTTCGTTTTTGCCAACTACTTTGTCATATCATAGCCCATCCCACTGACAGACAGGCAGCAGCTACAGCATTCTCTGCGAATCTAAAAATGATAAGATGCTGATGTGACAAATGGTGCATGTCTTTCAATGAACAAATAGAAAATCTGAGTCTCACCCTGTCACTCTGGAAGGATTGTCAAACAAACCCACCTATCCATTTCAATCGATAGCGACTGAAAGAGGTTGAGTCTTTTGAACTTACCACCACCAGACATGACCTCTCCTAGGTTACCCACAAAGCAAATCTGGCCTCCAAAGTCAGCCTCATACTGGGGATATTTCAACGTTCCAAGTTTTTCTTGAATTATCAGAACTACACGTTGTCTCCAAGTCCTTTGTCTGAGCTCAATGGTGTACTGCTCTCTTCTCAAGGCTCGATCCTCAAAAGGCCTGCTGCTTTCACGTCGCTGACAGGACAGTGACCTCTCTGTTTTCACAACCCCTTCTCTGATATTGCTCCCTCTGTTCTCTCAGGCATCTGACCCTCCCCCCACAACTCCAAGATGTATGCGTTATTCCAGTTCCCCACTCCAAGTTAAAATTCCAAAATCCAGGCTGACTGCACATCTGAACTCTCTTGTGCCTCGCTCCTCCTACATGTGTAACCACCTTGAAGATGCCATGCTTTCCCACTCTTCCTTCCAGGGATTCAAAGCAAGCAGTTCAGTACCATCTCATGTCATTGCCCATCCCAACACATAATCTTTCTTACCCCTTTCTAAGTCATCCTCCTGCAGGTTCTGCATGGTTTTAAGGTCTTCACCTCTCTTTTCACCACCTTCTTCACCTCTCTCTTTCTTCCCCCCTCCACAAACCCCACTCTCTCCCTTTCCTCCATTTGTTCATTAACCTGTTTATTTTGTTGAAGAGTTCCCCACTATCAGTTCATGTTCGCTGTCATATTGCTCTTCCACAAGCCTCCATCATTTGCATAAACAAAAAAATGGAAGATATTGTTGCGAATTCGCGCCCGCCGGCGTGCGAGCGGCCACGTAACTCGAATCGCGGCAAGTCGCCCACCGGACGGACAATTCTGTCGTGACCCTCTCGGACTAACGCCGGGATCTAGTCACGGGTGGGCCTTTCGGCCTCACCACGATCGTGCCAATCGGCCCCCCGCGTGGGATAGGGTTGTTCGCCAAATTCGACCTACCTAAGTACCCACACGGAGGGTAGACCGGGCGATCGCACCTCGCCGCAGGTCGACTCTGGACACGGGCCACTTTAAGCGACCCGTTCCATACTATCGGGATAACCGAGCGGTGTTATCGTCAACCTCGACAGTTCCGATTAATTATCGGGCGTATTTAGCCCCTACCAACCCTTTACGTGAAGTAAGATGGAGATTCAATTAAAGAAAAGACGAAGCGAAACGGGAAAAACAGTTCAACATGAGGCACATTTATTCCGCGACACACGGATAGCACACATATACAATTACAACAATTATGCACCAAAAGCAATTGCAACAAAAGAAACACAACAATGCAGAGATACTACCGACTACGCGAGCACACGGCAACACTTACACAGTTTTACTTTACAGACGGCGCCGACAACATATATACTCAAAAGCAAAAGAAAAGGACCACCCTCAACGACAAGGGGGCAGCCGGGGTCTGTGGGCGCGAGACCGGGTGGAGCCTACCCGTCTTGTGATGAGCCGCAAATGTGGCGGCAGTGCCCCGACTCCGCGCTCCTCCACGGGTTTCGTTGGCACTGCTTGGAATGGGGTGGGAACGGGGCCCCCTTTCCACACTATCTCAGCGTGGGGGAGGGGGAAGGGGGGAATTGTTGATGCTCTGGGGAAAGAGGAGAGCTGGCTTGCTTGGGTCCCGCGACGAGCGACTCCACTGCGACCTCGACCGCGCTCCCGGCTTCCCCTCCCCTCCAGACTCCGAACCCCGACAGACTGACTCTCCTTCTTGACTGCTGCTGCCACACTCCGCCGCCGCCACACCTCTCCAACTCGCCCGAGCCCAAAAACTGACTGAATTCGCCCCGCACTCGGCGCTTTATAGTACGGCAGGAGAACCCATATGCAAATTTCCGGATCAGGATGAGCTCGGGGGCGGAGCCACGCTCGCTCATTGGACGGAGGAAAAGTGGGCGTGAACCTCCCCTGATCCTCGAATTTGCATATATCGATTCTACTCCGACGCGCCTGGAGGCGGGGCCAAATCGCCCCGCGCTTGCTGATAGGCCGGATCAGAAGTGGGCGTGTATCATTCCTGATCCGACTTCTCGGAAAGGCCGCACTTTGTACCCGCGGCTCGGCGCGTGCCCTGTACGAGTCCAGGACAGCCTGACGCTCGGTGCCCACAAGCGGTGCGGGAATGGGCGCAGAAGGAGAGGCGAAGGTGGTTGAGGGTCTAAAGTGGCGGTGATGGCCATGGCAACGCTTGGAATGGCGGTGATGCGATGTTTACGGGAGCGAGCCGTGACGGTAAAGGTCGTGGCTGTTGGCGTTGCAGTCGGTGGTTGTTGTGTGATGGCGGTTGAGACGTGGTTGGTTCAAAATAAAGATAGAACAGAAAAACGGCTATCTTAAAGGGTCGCAGCCCGAATGAATTACATTTATTCCCTCTAAACAACGGGTTTGGGGCTAACTACACATGTACTTAAAGAGATATCTCACCTACGGGACCTGAATGGTGGTTTGCGAATTTCCTCAACCACAACAATATTAAAGAGTAAAATGAGGGCTGGTTACCTTCAGCAGCTCCTGATCGATGAGTTTTCCAAAGAGTCATCGGAAACTTCTTCAACCATGTGTGGTTCATAATTGCCTGTAAAACACAATGATGGATGTGTGAAAAAAAATACATGAAACATGATCAGGAAACACCTCCTCTACTGAGCAAAACCATTTTGCTCCACAATGATAGGAGTTCACCCACCGCAGTATTTGTGAACATACTTGTTCATGCCATGTGCTGAACAAGCCAAACAACATCCCAGCGAGAAACCATTAGAAATACGAAAAAAACAACCAAGTATCCCTCAGCACTCCCTCAACACTCACCATGCCCTCAATACTCGTCACACCCTCAAAACTCTCTTCACTCACCACACCCTCAAAACTCCCTTCACTCACCACACCCTCAGCACTGTCAATCTCCTGTGTAGATTTTCTCCACCAACTTGATCCACTTTAATACATAAATTGTTCACACTCTGGTCCTTCTAACATATCCAGAACACTTCTTGGAGCAAAAACAATATTGGAATGGTTATGCTAAAAAGATAATTTTGAGCTCAACAGTTATGCCAATGACAATAATAAAATTTGTGGCGGGTGATATTTCGAGAGGGACTTGTGGTGCGCCCCCACAGTGTTCACCCAAGTCTTTTTTTACGATGCAGCAGTGCTGAGTGAGCAACATGGTAAGGTGAAGTGCACGAAGAGGATTATGTCTGAAGTTCAGTCACCTGCGCTATGTCAGTGTTCATTCATGGGCAAAATAAATTAATAAAACAGAATGTGTGTGTTCATATGTTAATTCATGGGCGAATAAATAAATAAGAGTGTGTGTGTGTGTGTGTGTGTGTGTGTGTGTGTGTGTGTGTGTGTGTGTGTGTGTGTGTGTGTGTGTGTGTGTGTGTGTGTGTGTGTGTGTGTGTGTGTGTGTGTTCGTTTCTTCGTTCAGTCAGTCCCGTGCTAAGGTACAGTGTTAATTGATGGGGAAAAAATTGTAAAACTGGAAGAGCGCTATGTAGAGCGCATACCTCCGTCATGCTGATTAGTTTACGATTTGTATCCCACTGATAGGATCTGGATTCGGACCTCAACTAAAATTTATTTGCTTGTTCTTCTCACCGTACCAGATCACCCAGCAAGTTTCGTTAGAATCCATCAATAAGTTTTTGAGATATAATGTGATGTATTGTTTTAGCCTATCACTCAATGGTTAAGAATAATTTTAAAAATTCTCGGATCCGAAACCAGATCTTCACCAAAATCAAACCAATTCTTTCTTGTTACATATCTAACCTGCCCAACAAATGTAGCCCAAATCTGTCTCAAACCTTTTGAAATATCCTGCTATAATGTCGTTTTTGGCCATATCTCTCAAAGGTGAAAAATAGGGGCAATACCCCTGGATGCTCACCTTGTAGAGGCTGGATAAGAAAACAAGGGAACCACTGATTGGCATAGATAATCCAAAAAATACTTAACGAAGAAGAAGGTAAATACCAACAGATTTTTTGAATGCAGTGAACAAACTTTGGTACATCGTGGGTGGTGAAGGTTGTGGTCAAGTTTCATCAGAATTGCATGTTTAGTTTCTGAGAAGAAAGCAAATACCTTTTTCGGGGGAAACCCCTCGGCGATCCTCTTCAGGCCCAATTTTTTTCTTTTGTGCTGTGACCAAACTTTGGTACATACCGGGTGATGAACGTTGTGAAGTTTCATGGAAATCGTGTTTGTAGTTTCAGAGATGATGTCACAAGTATTTGTGGATGGACGGACAAACGGATGCAATGCCATTCCAAAAGCTCTATGTTCCCGGTGAGCTCAAAGTTATTTTCTTTAATTATCAGATCCAGATCCAGATCCAGAGTTGGATCTTTTTAATTTTAATTTTTTCTTGTATGAGAGCAAACACACAGAAACACACAAGGGGTGCAGGAGACAAGAGGGGTGGGAGAGGGAAGGAAAAAAAAAACAGTGGGGAACAGAGACGAGGAGATCTGTGCAAGGGAGATGGATGGGGAAGGGTACACAGGGTAAACAAGATGGACACTACAGGGACTTTCAGGTCCTTGCATGACAGGGATTTTCAGGAAGGAAAGTAGGGAATTTAAAGGAGGTGGGTTTGGGAGGTGGGATACCAATGATCCTGAATGCCTTGGTTTCCACAGCGTGAAGCTGAGAAAGGTGAGCGGTGGGAGCACCAGCCCAAAGGGGAGAGCCGTACTCCATAAGGCTGTGGACGAAAGCTTTGTATGTGTTCAGGAGCTCAGGTGTGCCAAGGAATGACTTTGCATGACGGAGGATGCCCAGTCGGCGACTGGCTTTGGAGGCCAACTTGGAAATGTAGCTTTCCCAGGAAAGACCATGGCAGATAATGAAACCCAAATGCTTCAATGAAAGGACTTATTCAAGAGGATGGTTGAGAAAGTAGATGGGGGTTTTTACAGATGGTCCTTTTGTAGAGACGTAGTGAGATTTATCAGGATTGAAAGACATGCTCCACATGTTGAACCAGCTTGTGAGTTTATCTATATCTGCAGTGAGTGAAGAGACTGCTGCTTGCCGCTCTGAGGGATGACAGATGCACGGATGCACGGCATCTGAGGGATGCACGGCAGAGGGTGGAGTCATCGGCAAAGAGTTAAAGAGGATTTTCCAGAGTCAAATATATCATTGATGAAAACCAGAAAAAGAACATGGCCCAGAACACTGCCTTGAGGAACTCCAGCTTGGACAGGAAAGAGGGCATGAGAGAACTCCATTAAGAGCCACATGTTGGCTGTGACAGGAGAGGAAGTCTGCAAGCAATGAGTGGAGATGGCCTTGGATACCATGGGAAGAGGGTTTGGTGAGCAGGGCAGGAACCAGACTGTATCGAAGGCACCTGATACATCTCGGGAGATGGCTCTGATTTCATGTCTGGCATTAAGGACCTCCATCCATTGTTTGGAGAGCAGAAGCAGCGTATCCAGGGTAGAGTGACATGGTCTGAATCCAAATTGATGGTTTTTTTATATTTATTTTCGCAAATTTGCTGGTGATTTGCAAAAGCCTCCCCGGGAGACAGTGATTTGCTCATGATCGGAAATCAAGCCATTGGAGAAGAAGAAGGATTTAATGTCAGA
The DNA here is from genome assembly GCF_056783735.1 of Eptatretus burgeri. Lineage (NCBI taxonomy): Eukaryota > Metazoa > Chordata > Myxini > Myxiniformes > Myxinidae > Eptatretus > Eptatretus burgeri. The sequence continues at coordinate 11,903,283 of NC_140976.1, read as the reverse complement.
ACTGATGATGGATTGCATAACCTTTCTGATGATTGGGAGAAGGCTGATTGGTCTGTCGTTGCAGGGATCTGTTTTTGCACATTTTTTGATGCAGGCCGGTAATGTTTGCTAATTTTCAAGCAGATGGCAGATGACCTTGAGGAAATGTGAGGGTCAGCAAGAGCAGCAGAGTAGGTTTTTAGGATAAATCTTCACCAAAACCTCAATATTTTGGCCGTGTCACATACGCAAGCGACCTACCAAATTTCCTCTGCATCCGTCCACAACATTTTGAGATATCTTGTTTGCAACAGAGAGGCAAACAAACCGACAGACACGGGTAACAACATAACCTCCATCCACCTTCGGTAGCAGAGGTAATAATTTTCCAAAATGTGTTGTTTTGTATGACGACATTGACTTAAATTGGATACTTCTGTTCTTCTACGTGGTGAAAATAATTTTATTTGTGAGAGTCCAGAGGGAGGGAAGGGGTGGGAGGAAGGCGGGGAAGGGGTGGGGTGGGAGTTTGGGGGAGAGGAGATGGGAGTATGGAGGGAGATAGGGTGGGAGTCTGGAGGGGAGGGGTGGGGTGAGAAGGGGCAGGGTTGTGGTGGGATGAGTTAGGTGAACGGGTGGGAGGAGGGACCTTGCGTTGCCCAGCAACGCCGAATACTTTTCTGGTCTATACTAATAAATGTCAGTGTGTCTGTGTGTGTGTGTGTCAAACGTCAATGCATAACTCCAAAACCATTAAACCAAGCAACCTGAACATTGCATGCATACTAAGGGAACCCCAATGAAGTGCAGAAATGAATATTGGATGTTTGGGTTAATGAAAACACCCCTTTTGAAGATAATTAACTGCGTTATTTCATTATATCCTTGATCAGGTGCATCCTCGACCACCCCGCACTCGATGGGGTCTTGAGGCGCATCTTGGGTTACCTCGCTGGGGTCTGAAGCCACCAAGATTTTTAGCCTGCTAAACCATGCCTTGACTTGGAACAGGCCGCAGTGATTTCGTAACAGTGAAGTTTTTTGTTTTTTTCCACTTTCCTCACTCAAATGATCGAATGCCTGATCATCATACCTACGAATCTCTGGACACGTTACAACACTTATAAATGGCCGGAGACACCAGAGTTTGTGGCTTTAAAAAATTTCCTCACATGCCATGACCTGGAGAATCTCTTAAACTGAGCCAAATTACAAAATTATAGTCCCAGAATTGAACTTCGGAGCAGTTCTTACAACTCAAAAAGTGTTCATTTGTCGAATTCAGATATATTTGATATTTTGGGCGTTTCTGGAAGGTGTGCGTTTAATATGATGGTTCATTGATTGCTAATCACTTGCCAAGCGTTCCTTACCAAACATTTCATTGGAGTGCTTAATCCACTTCGCGAGCACTCTGCAGTATTCGCTCTGTCACTGAATCCTGTATATTGATCGACTTCAACAATGTTCAGGGGCCAATCGCTTGTGATGGCCCCACATTGTTCTGCGGTCAATTTGGCATAGATAAATACAAATAAAAACTAGAAGGGCCCTCGGTAGAGCGCATACCTCCGCCACACAATGCCTGATCCACAAGAACATATCATGCCCAATACATTTTTGAAATATCATGCGATACAGAACTATATCGTTTTTGGTCCGAGCTCTCAATGGTGAAGAGTCACTTAAAAAATTATCAGATCCGGATTCGGATTCAGATCTTCACCAAAATTGAATCATTTCTTCCATGTCACACACCCAACATGTCAAGCAAGTTTCATCCGAATCCGTCCACAACTTTTTGAGATATCATGCTATATAATTTTGGCCCTATCTCTCAATGGTGAAGAATTACTTAAAAGATTATCAGATCCGGATCTTCACCAAAATCTAATCAGTTCGTCCTTGTCACACATCCAATGTGTCCACAAAATTTCATCTGGATCCGTCCACAACATTTTGAGATATCCTGCACACAAACAGACAGAAAGGGGTGAAAATAGAACCTCCTTCACTTTCAGTGCCAGAGGTAAAAATGAAACGTTTCATTAACATCACAGCAGGATAGCCGAGAGGTATGCATGCTCGAACTATGCTGGCAGGCCTGTGATTGAATCTCGACCAAGCTATAAACTGTCATCTTGGTGTTTCACAAGCAGGGTGGTTCATCACTGTGTGTGCCGTTAAACTAGACGTCACTCACTCACACTGCCTTCCCCACCCCCTCATGCTGCCTTCCCCACCCTATAACACTGCCTCCCCCCCTCACGTGCTGCCCCCCCCCCCAACGTGCTGCCTCCACACCCGCCTCACTGCCTGCCCCTCACACTCGCACTCCCTCACCCTCCCCTCATGCTGCCTTGCCCTCCCCCCTTCCACTCATGCTTCCTTCCCCTCCCCTCATGCTATCCTCCAGCCAAACTCCCTCCACTACCATACAACTTACCTCGAGGAGAGGAAGAGCTGTCAAAGAATGTGCGAATTGTGCTGTCACAAAGAAAGTGTGTGCCGTTAAATAAAGGCGTCACATCTGCAGGAATACCGCTCCTCCTCTCCCCCCTCTGCCTCTCACATGCCTCTGCCTCTCTCTGACCCCTTTCTCTCCTCTCTCTGACCCCTCTGCCCCCTTCTCTCCAACCCCTCTCCCCTCCCTTCTCTCTTCCCCGCTTCCATCCCTCCTCTCCCTCTATCTCCCTCACCTTAATATTCTCATCAGTGAAACGATGAGTTGTATTTGCCATTAAAACATTAAAACAATGGCATTAATTATCTTCAAAGGGGGATGCTTTTATGAACCCAAACACCCAATTTTCAGTCATGTATTTCCTTTGAGTTCCCTTCGTCTGCATGCAGAGTTTCAAAATGTGAGGTTTCATGGTTTCGGAGTTATGGAAGAGACACACTGACACACTGACACACGCGCACGCACACACGTACACACAGTATAGACTATAGATGAACCGGCGTGCTTTCGAAAGGTTATGTGGTTTCTGTTTGAGAGTTTCAAAGCAAATTTAAATTTGATAACACCCGATTTCCAAGCCGTTTACCGTATTAACATGTTTTTCAATTACAGAGACAAATTTTTTCCAGCCATCACACCATAATTGGCAGCTGTTTATAAAGATTAATGTTTATGCACATCCAATTATCCTCCGACTCCTTATCCGACCCTCTCCCCTCGGTCTCATGCAATCCCACACACACTGTCAAGAACTCTCCTGAACTCCCCTTCTCCTCCTCTTCCCTGCACCCAAAGCCTCCTCCCTCCCTCTTCCTTAACATTGTGAAACTCAAATATCTGGGGCCTTTGCTCTCACCTGACAGTTCTTTCAAAACAGGTTGCCACTGACAAACCAGACATTATCTGCTCAACAGAAACTTTCCTCCTTCAAGACATCTCTGACTCCCTCGTATCTCGTCCTGGTTACTCACTCCTTCGGTATGACAGACCTGAACCTCGTCCTGGCAGTTGAGTTGCTCTGTTCATCAAAAACTCCACACCTCACTCTCAATGTACTGCCCTCACTCCCCTACAACTCCAGGAATACCTCCGGCTACAGCTTCCCCTTCACTCCCACCTCTTGTTTATATGTGTGTTGTACCATCCACCAAACAGTGATGACTCAATTTACATCTCGTTTGCCAAAAACATGGACCTTCTATCCTCAACCTCAATTCTATCCTCAACCCAACTCTCTCTTCCTCATATGTGTTGACTTCAATTGTCATCAGACCAGTTGGCTGGGTGTGGGCACCTCTCTCACCTGCCATGGCACTTCAGCAACGGACTTCTGCAACTCAATGGGACTGATCTGTCAACAATCTGTCAACTTCCCGGCATGGCTCTCAGCCAACGGGACTCCATCTATTCTGCATCTGATTCTGACCCATTTCCCTGAAAATATCTGCTATTCTTCCTCTGCTGCAATAGGTTCATCTGACCACATACTTGTCAAAGTGGGCATCTCTCTGGCTGTTATTAGAGAACCACCTCAGCGCCTTCGAGTCTGGCATTTCACTCAGGCCAACCGGCATGAAATTCATGCACAGATTCATCCCATCCCGTTTTCAATTGTCATACACTTCCTCCCGCCCTTGGTAAACTGAAGCTTGTGGCGAGGCAGTTGCCCTGAAATAACTTGCCTTCACCTCACAGAAGGCAAATCCAACTGAAGGCACTCTCATTTCCTTCCACAAAGCTCGGAACAAGTGTGTCAACCCTCAGGAGAGCCAGGAAACAACATCTTTCTCATCTCCAGTCTGAGCTCTTAAACCGGTCACCCTCCTCCAAATCCTGGTGGCATCTGATGAAGTCTGTTTCTGTTGTATGTTCCCTCTCCATCCACTCCCCGACTTCAAACGGCTGCACAGCTGACACTGCAGCAAAAAGCCTGAATGCCGAAACTCTGCATTTCCTTCACAATCTTGTGTCCCAAACCCATCACTTTCTACACCCACCTTACCCAGTCAGACCCAGCTGTTCCTGGACTTGTGTCCTCCCGACAAAGTGGAGATTTTGCTTCCAAACCTCAACTCAGATTCTGCAACCGGTTCAGACAGCATCAGCCCACGTGTTCTAAAAACGTACTCTGCTGCTCTTGCTCACCCTCTCTCTGTTCTAGTCACCCTCTCATTTGTTCAAGGTCTTCTGACATCAGTTTGGAAATCAGCTAACATTCCCGCTCTGCATAAAAAGGTGCAAAAACAGAGCCCTGCAACAACAGACCAATCAGCCATCTCCCAATCATCAGCAAGGTCAAGGAATCCATCATCGCTTCAGACATTAAAGCCTTCCGCTTCTCTGATGCCTTGAATTTCGATCATCAATTTGGATTCAGACCAGGTCACTCGATCTTGGACATGCTGCTTCTGCTTTCCCAAAATTGGATGGAGGTCCTCAATGCCAGACATGAGATCAGAGCCATCTCCCGAGACATATCGCAAGGTTTAGATACGGTCTGCCACCCTGCCCATCTCACCTAACTCTCTTCCTATGGCATCTAAGGCAATCTCCACGAATGGCTCGAAGACTTCCTCTCCCGTCGCAGTCAACATGTGGCCCTCAATGGAATTCTCTCATTCCCTCTTCCTCTCCAGGCTGGAGTTCCTCAAGGCAGTCTTGTGAGCCCTGTGCTTTTCTGGTTTTCATCAATAATCTCTCCAACTCTCTGGAAAATCCTCTTCATCTCTTTGCTGATGACTCCACCCTCTGCAGTACCATCTGTCATCCCTCTGATCGGCAGGCAGCAGCCTCTTCACTCTCTACAGACCTGGATAAAAGACAAGCTGGTCCAACACTTGGAACATGTCATTCAATCCTGACAAATCTCACACCCTCACAATGTCTCTCTGAAAGGACCATCTGAACCCCTCCATCTACTTTCTCAACAATCCTCGAGAAGAAGTCCTTTCATTTAAGCTTTTCGGCCTTATTGTCTGCCATGATCTTTCCTGGGAAAGCCACATTTCCAAGCTGGCCTCCAAAGCCAGTCACCGACTGTGCATCCTCCGTCATGCAACGTCCTTCCTTGGCACACCTGGTGTGAAGATGATCCACTTCTTCCAAAGGAACTCTGAAGGTCACAGTGTATAGAAAGCCCACACACACCGACTATTACCTCGACTTTGATTCCTGTCATCCATTGGAGCACAAAAGATCTGTGGTGCACACCTTCTTAAAAAGAGCATGTGAGATACCATCCTCCATCGAAGACAAGTTGAGAGAGACGGACCATCTTCAAAAGGTTTTGAGGGCTAACGGTTACCCAGACAGCTTGCTACCAAGAAGAATGATCCTACTTGGCCCACACAACAGAGTGGGACCGAAAGAACAACCCAGAGGGCTTTGTGTTCTTCCTTTCATAACGGGTGTATCACAGAGGAACAGCAGAGTATTGAAAATGACAGGATTGAGAGTAAGTTTAAAACCGGTCTTCACTCTCAAGAAAGCCCTTTTGAGGGTAAAGGACAAGCTACCAAAGAAGGCCAGGGCGGGGTGGTGTATGCGATACCCTGTGGTTGTGGAGCCGAGTATGTGGGAGAGACGGGGAGGACCTTAAACCAGCGTATTGCTGAACACCACAAGGCCTTTGAGTGCAATTATCCCAACAGGTCTGCCATTGCCAAACATGGGCTCAAGGCAGTACACACAACTTTTTGGGATAGGGTTAGCATTTTGGGTTCAACCCTGAACAGGAACAGAATACGGATTCTGGAGGTTTGGCATGCAGAGGAAACAGTCACATTGATCACGCAGGAGGTGGTGGATTTACCTTTCGTGTTTCGACCTCTCTTACATAAACACACCAGGGAATCCTGGACATTGCATGGGGAGTCCACATAGTCTGTCATCCCGGCTGTTCGGACTAAACTCCCCTCTAACTTCTTTTCCGCACATGGCCACATTTGCACTATTGTGAATTTATGCTTGATCACTTCTGACCGTGTTTACTTGCAATGACAGTGACCAATTATTTGCTGATGTTATCTAAAATGTTATTTGGTGCAACCTAATTGGTATACATGAGTGTGTTCTTTGATCTGTTGATGTGCTAATGGTTTTTTTTTAATTTGTGAATGGTCATAATGCGTGAGTAACATGATACGTGCGTTGATTGGCTGTCCAACTTAGCCCACCCCCACCTTTGGGTATTTCGGGGTATGTTGTGGTCATGTGCATCACTCTTGAGAAAGGTTAACGGATGCATGGTGCTTTGCATATGTTGTTGATGGAAACTGTTGTCATTTTTTGTTCAATTAAAGGTTGGAGAATCTACCATGGAATCCATATATTATACTCCCAACCGCAAGTCTTCACTTGCAATATATGTATATATTTATTTATATACAAATATATATATATATATATATATATATATATATATATATATATATATATATATATATATATATATATGTACATATAAACAGATGTTTGGAACTACAGAACTTTAATATGGAAACAAACAAACACGACATAATATCCCCGTCAGCGAAGCGAAGGGTTGTATTTGCAAGTTATAAACAATACTCACATGAACAATGTCAGCACCGGCAAATTTTTCTCCAAGGAATAATTTTGTCAACAGGACGCCAAGTGCCCACACATCAACTGGGGGACCTTCATAGCCCTCATCCGTGATCTCTGGCACCATATAATTAGGTGTGCCACAGCATTGACTGAATTTTTGACCTTGTAGAAAATATACAGCCAGGCCCAAGGCGATCAACTTCACGATGCCATTGGTGCTGTGAAGCACGTTTTCAAGCTGGAGAGTAAACAGAAATCAATGTCAAAACAAAGATCAGAACTTTGATGGTGAAATCAAAGTGTAACAAAAAAGAGCAATCAGAGATTGCAGAACTTCATCAGGACTTGTTTTGTGTGGTGTTTGTGTCGTTTTGTGTCGTGTATTTTGTGTGGTGTTTGTATGCTGGTGTGTTTCATCTGCCTATAATTCCAGCAATCGATGGCTGTCTGTCTGTCTGTCTGTCTGTCTGCAACCGCTGTTTCTCGACAACCACTGGTCCGATCTAATTGAAACTTGCCAGGTATATTGCTGGGGACCTGAGTATGTGCCTTTTCAAGGTTTGATATTAATCGGACAAGTGGTTCCCAAGTTATGGCCATTTATTTCCCAAACTAATGACAGGACACGGTGCTATGACGTCACAATTGACGGCAGAATTTTTTTTCCACGTACGGGCACGTACTAGTAATTAATAACAGATATAACTACAACTGCTACTTTAT
>NC_140976.1:11773048-11893048 GCF_056783735.1 Eptatretus burgeri | reverse complement strand
TCGTTAACTGAAGGTGCTCATTGACTGGTGAGAATGGAGATTATATCGAACTCCGTGCTTACGCGAATTTATTCTGCAATGATTAATCGCACATGTATACGTTACTGCTTATGTACTCCTAGCTGAACCTGTATTCCCCGGTGTGCCCGTAGAAGCGGCTCCAATCAAATGGAATAAAGCCTAAACTCTGAAGGTTCATCTCTCGCTCTCATTTCAGTTATCGTCGGCCTCGACGGTTCGATTAATTATCGGGCGTATTCAGCCCACTACCAACCCTTTACGTGAAGCAAGATGAGGATTCAATGAGAGAAATGACGAAGCGAATGTTGAAATGACGAAGAAATGGTGCCTCAACTCCGCGGGCCTCGCGGACAGTGTCTGGTAGGGGGTGGGAAGGGGGCCCCCTTGGTCGCACTATCTCAGCGCGGGGGGGGGAAACAGGAGGGGGTTGCTGATGCTCGGGGAAAGGAGGATTTTTACTCTGTCTCGGGTCCCGCGACGAGCGTCTCCACCTCGACCAGGTCGCGCCGTCGGCCTCCCTGGTGTGCAGCTCCCGGCACCGACGCGAGCACCCCCTCGTCTGCCCTCGCCGCTACCGCCTCTCCACAGCTCCGTCCTCTTCGCTCCGACTCCAACTCCGAACTCTTCCTCCTGCGAACTCCTTCCAACGCACACACGACTCCAACGCACACGACGACCCTTTTCTGACGAACGCAGCCGCTTATATAAGCCCCGTGGCTTCGCCTTTGACCCCCTGCCTTCGACCTTTCACCTCGCTCCCCATTGGCCCGAGAAAAAGTGGGCGTGAATGCATTTTGATCCATGAATTTGCATATAGCGACCGCCCTCCAACGCCCTGGAGGCGGGGCCAAATCGCCCCTTGCTCACCGATTGGACGGAACAAAAGTGGGCGTGAGTCGTTTTTGATCCGTTTTTGGAGCGGAAAATCCGTGGTTTTGTACACGCTGTTCGGCGCGCGCCCTGCACGAGTCCAATACCGGTACCCACAAGCGGCGCAAGAACGGTGGCGATGCGACGGTTGCGAGGTGTGACGTGAAGCGGCGCCGCGGTGGGTGGTTGATGTTGTGATGACTGTTGAGACGCGGTTGGGGGTGGTAACAATGGCGGTTGGTCCAAAATAAAGATAGTAAAAGAAAAACAGCTATCCTGAAGAGTCGCAGCACGCATGAATGACATTTATTCCCTCGAAACAATGGGTTTGGGCCTAACTACACATATACTTACCGAGATATCTCACCGAAGGGACCTGAATGGTGGTTTGCGAATTTGGTAACCACAACACTACCCCCTCCCCTTTTTACAGACTCGTCCCGAGTCGTCAAATTTTCGTGTGCCATCATGTGTAGTTTTCCCCTAGTACATTTTACCTACGGATCCCTGAGTGCGACATTCATGGTATTCGTGTCCCCAAAATAAATAACCTAAGGGCTGCGTAACTACCTAAACAAACTCACTCACACGGACGACTTAAATAAAATTGCCGGCGCTAGGACAGACATGCCGGGGGCGCACTCATATTTACAGTACATCTTAACCTTAACTTACAAATTTTACACTAAACCATGGCCCAGGATCAATGAACTCTGCAAAAGAAAAGCAGTTAGCAGGGAGCCAGGCTGCTCGCATGCAGTCTCTGGCTCAAAACAATGCAGGTGACAGGGAACGTGGCTGGCTGCTCACACGCAGTCCAAGGCCTTCCCTTTTGAACTGAACGCAGTGAACCACAACGGTGCATGGGCTGCACAAATGCAGTCTCCGTGCCAGCTCAAGTGGCACACGCAATGAGCACAACGGATGGATGGATGGACACAAACACGGTGCACGGGCCGCCACTGCAGGCCCGTGTTGTAGCTGGCAACAGGGCAGTTCTCGCAGCTTGCAAACTGTTGCCTTGCGGATCCTGGCGCACATGGAAATGAACAGGGGGGGGCAAAGCAAAATTGAACGGGGCTGGTGAACGTGGGCAGTGGGCATGGCATGGCAAAGGCAGCAGGCAAACACAGCCCGCAGAAGAAGGCCGCTGCAGGCAAACACAGCCGGCAGATGAACTGGCCGGCACAGGCCTTGCAGAAAAACAGCCAGCCGGCAGATGAAGTGGGCCGGCACAGGCCTTGCAGCACAACACAGCCAGCCGATGGCACAGGCCTTGCAGCAAAACAACAGCTGCCGATGAAGTTGGCCGGCCTCTGCCTTGAAGTAAAACACGGCCAGCCGATGAAGTTGGCCAGCCTTTGCCGTTCAGTGCAGGTTGGTGGAGGGAGTGCGGTGGTGCTGGCCACTTGGAAGGCGGGCTCGGACCTACCTACCTGTCTCCCTCCCAACCTATCGCCTTTGCCTGTCACTGTACATACCCACTCCCTTAATTTGTCAAACCCCAATTTAGCCCCAACTTATTTTTTTTGTTGTTTTTATTTTTACTTCCCCACTATAAATCGTCCCCTAACCCCCTTTATCGTCCTTGTTCGGCTAACCTATCCTGTCACCTGGCCTACTCCCAACCCCTACGTTCCCTTCCCGGAGGGGAACAAGGGAGAGCTAGCGTCCTGTGTCGAGGCCCAACGAAGCCTCAGAATGGCCTCCCCAGAGTTCGGCGATCTTAACACCAAGTGGGTCCAGCGGCCCACAACGACAGCGAGGGGATGGATGGTGCGGAGGGGTACATCTCCTAATCTACCCTAACCATTTAACTGTTAAACTACCCCGGGGCTTTCAACAAGCGCCTCTCGCTTAAACTATTGGTTCTATAAACCCAGATTCCCGTCGCCTGTGTTGGTGTCCTCACAATTTCGGGCCTCGCCCCCCAATTTTCGCTCCGTGCCCTCAAACGGTCTCCTGGCCGATTCTGGGAGACCAAACGGTCTCCTGGGACACGTGGCTCCCTTTGGCAGGCACGACCCTCTGCCGAATCTCCCGCTATGGCACCCCCGGGCACTACACTGCCTCCGAGCCTACCAGCTCCCTAACACTGGGGAGTGCCCCCCATGGCACCTCCCCTGAAACGCACACGTGGCAGGCTGGCTTCCCGGGCCCCTTTCCGAGGGTCACCCATGCCCACAACACTGCCCACGCGGCCAATGGCGCCCCGGGCCCCCGCACCAAGCAGGCGCACCCGTGCCCACTACTCTATCCCGGCCCCTCATGGGCCCTTGGCCTACCACGGCCGACTAGCCTGGTGCCCGGGGTACCCACTCAGCGATACTCACCTTTCGCAGCCACGCTCCCAAGCCCGTCAACAGGGCTCCTGCACCCCTCCAAATGGGTTTCGAGCCTACATTCCCACCAACAACAAAACAACCTCCATTTTTCAATTTGACTAACCCCCAAACTCACTTTATACTGACCCCGGGGTCCCTTGGGCGGGAGTCACTCCTCCCCCCAATCACTCATCGCACCATGCATTCCCCATTCGCTCCACTCACACAGACCCGCTGGCCTCACTCACTCAACAAGTACTCACCTCACAACTCACCAACTCTTCAACACACACACCACTGAACTCTGCCATCCTTCTAACTACCTCCCCTAACTCGTGCTCCCACGTCGTCCCTTATACTACAGCACGCTCCATTTAACACTACGTAGCTAAACTACGTCCCCGCTACACATCCACAAGTCTGTCACTGTCTCCAAATAAATCATTTTATTTCCCAACCTAAATCTGGCTACAATCCCTCTAACTAATCCATTCCACGGACTCCATGAGGACTTACGCCTGCCCCATGAAGTCGGTCTAGCAATGCTAACCCTTCCCCCTAACTAGTTTCCATCCTGTGCCCAGGTCAAGGGGGTCTTCCACCCCTTGCCCAGGAATCCTGTGCACCCGAAAGTGAGGCTTGCTTTTTTTTTTTTTTCATGCGCATCACCAGCGCGGCAACTCGCGCACTTTGCACCTGCCCGTGACGTCATGCAGCTGCACGTGTTCCTCGTCCCTCCTTGGACGGTACCATCCGGCAGGGATACCCCTCCTGCCGGATTCCAACCCCACGTGCAGCCATGACGTCACCGTGCGCATAAAAAAAACACAAGCCCCACGTCTCGAGGGGTTCCCCACGCGAACACATGTGCTTTGCCCGTTGGAGCTTAACACACACGATCGCGTGGAGAACCCGTCCGGTCCAAATCCGTAATCCCGCCTAAACTTTGTCCGTCCGCGGGATCGGCAAATCCACCGCTGGCGTTTCCGGACCGGGACTTCACTCTCGCAAGCGAGCACGTGGCGGTCTCGTGCGTTGCACAGCACGAACCTCGTGCTCACTGCTGGGTGAACCCGGCACGGTCCCCGAAAGAACTACAGCCGCTACTCGGCTTTCTTTCCTTACATGTCGCCGTCGTCGCCTCCATTCGACACACGCACTCCCGCGTGTTACGACGCTCACACTCCACTCCATCACATTCACACCGGGAGACGCGGCTGCGTGCTCCCGCATGCCAACCGACATCTCCCTTACATACCGCTCTCTCACGCACACGATCTCCCTTGTACTCGGCCGTTCACTTTCGCGTGCCTCACTACTCACACAAACCATACTACTTACACACGCGGGGGCACTCACCCGCGGTGCCTCATCCACACTCCGTGCCTCACTCACACACGCGGGGGCACTCACCCGCGGTGCCTCACTCATACTGGCCGTTTCATCCACACACACGGCCTCACTCACACACGGTGCCTCACCCACACACGCGGGGGCACTCACCCGCGGTGCCTCATCCACACTGGCCGTTTCATCCACACACGGCGTGCTGGGAAGCACACACTCCGGCACCATCGCCACCACACCACTCACACACGGGGTCGCTTCCACACACGGGGACGCACTCACACCTTGCACCACACACACAGGGACAACCACACTGGGGATTCGTGTCCCCACAAGGGTCTCCGGGGCCTCCATACCCCCCAAGCTCTCCGTGCACCTGTTCGCAGCACTCGTCCCCTCAACCTCGCAAAGCACGACCGAACTCACCTGGTCGTGACTTTCCTCAAGGGGGCATACTCCCTCCTCTCGTTCCTGGAGGAGGCTATGGCTATCCAGGTGCTCGCACTGGGTCTCTACCCAGTCCGCCAGCTCACCCCCATTATCCTCCACTACCTCCGTGTGTGTGTGCGCGTCACTTACCCCGTCTTCATCGTGCAGTTTCTCCTCTATTTTTTCTGTCTCCCGTGTCTCTATACATTTATAAGTTTCTGTTGTCGTCACCTCGTGTCTCGTCTCACACGTTTTGGTCTCCCCATTTAATTTTTCCCTTTCGGTCATCGGCACGACCCTCGCCCAACACGTCCCCCGAATTATTTTTTTACCCGCCTCCACCGCGTGCCTGTCAGCCGTTGCACCCCCTTCCAGCTGGTTTGCTCCCACACGTGGAGTCGCCATTCTTATCTCCCCGGTCACGGCCTTCATGCCCGCCTGCAGGCTTCGGCCCATGTTCTGCGTCTCACCCCGCAGCTTTTTCGTTTCTTCCTTCATTTGCTGTGTACTCGCATCGATCTTTTCGTTCATGCTTTTTATTTCCGCATTCATTTGTGCCAGCATGGTGAATAGCTGGGCCATGTCGGATGCACTCAGCTGAGCCGTTTCGGCAAGGGTTGGGGAAGGGTTTTGGTGGAGAGTGGGGGGGGGGAGGTGTCATACACCGCGGCCGCTGCCGCACCCATTTCGGGCTCTGGGTTCAGTTGGGCGAGTTCGTTTTCCTGTACAATTAATATTTCCTGCACGGGTATTTCATCCTGAGCCATGGATTCTACACATTCTACATCCATTTCTAATACCCCCGGCTCCCGCTCGCCTTGAGACGCCATCTTGCTTCTCTTAAAGGGTTAATTTAGCTCGCTCGTAATTTGGAGGGAATCGGGGGTCGCTTCTCTCACCCCTGGACCGATTCCCGTGAATTTAATTGGAGACAGGAGAGCCCGTTTTCCCGTTCTCCGTTACCAGTGCTGCGAGGAGGGCGATGAGTTTGTATCGCACGACCTGACACCAGTGTTACGGATTCGCGCCCGCCGGCGTGCGGACGGCCACGTAACTCGAATCGCGGCACGTCGCCCACCGGACGGACAATCCAGTCGTGACCCTCTCGGACTAACGCCGGGAACCAGTCACGGGTGGACCTTTCGGTCTCACCGCGATCGAGCCAATCGGCCCCCGCGTGGGATAGGGTTGCTCGCCAAATTCGACCTACCTAAGTACCCACACGGAGGGTAGACCGGGCGATCGCACCTCGCCGCAGGTCGACTTCGGACACGGGCCACTTAAGCGACCCGTTCCGTACTATCGGGATAACCGAGCGGTGTTATCGTCGGCCTCGACGGTTCGATTAATTATCGGGCGTATTCAGCCCACTACCAACCCTTTACGTGAAGCAAGATGAGGATTCAATGAGAGAAATGACGAAGCGAAGCGGGAAACAGTTCAACATAAAGCACATTTATTCGCGATGAACGGAAAGCACACATATACAATTCCACCAAAAGCACATAGAAAAAGAAGAAGAAACACAATGCAATTTTACACAAAAAGCAAATGTGAAAGCGAAGACACAATGCAGAGCTATCCGACTACCGAGCACACGGCAACACTTATACAATTCTACTTCACAGACGGCGCCGACAACACATATTCCCAAAGCAAAAGAAAAGAGAACCACCCTCCAGGATGAGGGGGTAGGCGGGCCTGGGGCCGAGACCGTTTCGGGCCTACCCGTCTGGTGATGAGACGCGGAGCGGCGGTGGTGCCTCAACTCCGCGGGCCTCGCGGACAGTGTCTGGGAGGGGGTGGGAAGGGGGCCCCCTTGGTCGCACTATCTCAGCGCGGGGGGGAAACAGGAGGGGGTTGCTGATGCTCGGGGAAAGGAGGATTTTTACTCTGTCTCGGGTCCCGCGACGAGCGTCTCCACCTCGACCAGGTCGCGCCGTCGGCCTCCCTGGTGTGCAGCTCCCGGCACCGACGCGAGCACCCCCTCGTCTGCCCTCGCCGCCGCCGCCTCTCCACAGCTCCGTCCTCTTCGCTCCGACTCCAACTCCGAACTCTTCCTCCTGCAAACTCCTTCCAACGCACACACGACTCCAACGCACACGACGACCCTTTTCTGACGAACGCAGCCGCTTATATAAGCCCCGTGGCTTCGCCTTTGACCCCTGCCTTCGACCTTTCACCTCGCTCCCCATTGGCCCGAGAAAAAGTGGGCGTGAATGCATTTTGATCCATGAATTTGCATATAGCGACCGCCCTCCAACGCCCTGGAGGCGGGGCCAAATCGCCCCTTGCTCACCGATTGGACGGAACAAAAGTGGGCGTGAGTCGTTTTTGATCCGTTTTTGGAGCGGAAAATCCGTGGTTTTGTACACGCTGTTCGGCGCGCGCCCTGCACGAGTCCAATACCGGTACCCACAAGCGGCGCAAGAACGGTGGCGATGCGACGGTTGCGAGGTGTGACGTGAAAAGGCGCCGCGGTGGGTGGTTGATGTTGTGATGACTGTTGAGACGCGGTTGGCGGTGGTAACAATGGCGGTTGGTCCAAAATAAAGATAGTAAAAGAAAAACGGCTATCCTGAAGAGTCGCAGCACGCATGAATGACATTTATTCCCTCTAAACAACGGGTTTGGGCCTAACTACACATATACTTACTGAGATATCTCACCTAAGGGACCTGAATGGTGGTTTGCGAATTTGGTAACCACAACAATATATATACACATTATATATATATATACACACATATATATATATATAAATATATACATACATATATTAATTCAGTGTCCCAACGGGGCTTGAACTCAGGACCTCTTGGGTCCCAAGCCACTGCCCGTACCACTGCGCCAACACCAGGAGATATATATATATATATATATATATATATATATATATATATATATATATATATATATATATATATATATATATATATATATATATATATATATATATATATATATATATATATATATATATATTTATTTATATATATATATATATATATATATATATATATATATATATATATATATATATATATATATATATATATATATATATATATATATATATATATATATATATATATATATATATATATATATATATATATATATATATATATATATATATATATATATATATATATATATATGTATATATATATATATATATATATATATATATATATACAGTATATGTATATATATATATATATATATATATATATATATATATATATATATATATACAATATATGTATATATGTATATATGTATATATATATGTATATATATATATATATATATATATATATATATGTATATATATATATATATATATATATATATATATATATATATATATATATATATATATATATATATATATATATATATATATATATATATATACAATATATGTATATATATATATACAATATATGTATATATATATATGTATATATATATATATATATGTATATATATATGTATATATATGTATATATATATATATATAGATATATATATATATATATATATATATAAATATATATATATATATATATATATATATATATATATATATATATATATATTTATATATACAGTAAGCCTGGTGTTGGCGCAGTGGTAAGGGCAGTGGCTTGGGACCCAAGAGGTCCTGAGTTCAAGCCCCGTTGGGACACTGAATTAATATATGTATGTATATGTATATATATATATATATATATATATATATATATATATATATATATATATATATATATATATATATATATATATAATGTGTATATATATATAATGTGTATATATGTATCTATATATATATATATATATATATATATATATATATATATATATATATATATATATAAATATATATAAACCAAGTCGAAAACACCAGGGGTTGACTCAGCCTGCCATCCTTCCGAGGTCGGCGAAATGAGCACCAGTTGTACTGGGCCCGGTGTATGCCCCGGTTAGAATAGGTGTACCATATCCCTGTGTGTCGTAAGAGGTGACCAGGGTTGCGTCAGGAAGGGCATCCGGCGTAAAAACCTATGCCAAATCATTATGCGGACAACAAAACGAATTTCCATACCGGATCGGTCGAGGCCCGGGTTACCAACGACCGCCACCGGTACCGGTGGTCAGCAGGGTACCAGTGGAAATTGTGCTACTGCTGGGCGAAGGAGGAGAAGGAGACGGGGAAGGCGAGTCCGGAGGCAGTGGGAGAGGGGGAAGGGTAGAAGTGTGGAGGTGAGAGTTGGAACTCTGAATGTTGGGACGATGACTGGCAAAGGGCGAGAGTTGGCTGATATGATGGAGAGAAGAAAGGTGGACATACTGTGTGTACAAGAGACCAAGTGGATGGGGAGTAAGGCGAGGAGCATTGGAGGTGGTTTCAAACTGTTCTACCATGGTGTGGATGGGAGGAGAAATGGTGTCGGGATAATCCTGAAGGAAGATCATGTCAAGAGGGTATTGGAGGTGAGGAGGGTGTCTGACCGAGTGATGAGTGTGAAGTTGGAAATTGAAGGGGTGATGATGAATGTCATCAGTGCATATGCCCCACATATGGGGTGTGAGATGGAATATAAAGAAGATTTCTGGAGTGAGTTAGATGAAGTGGTGGAGAGTGTATCCAAGGATGAAAGAGTGGTGATTGCAGCAGATTTCAATGGACATGTTGGGGAAGGGAATAAAGAGGATGAGGAGGTGATGGGGAGGTACGGTCTCAACAAGAGAAATGTGGAAGGGCAAATGGTGGTAGAGTTTGCAAAAAGAATGGAAATGGCAGTGGTAAACACGTATTTCAAGAAGAAGGAGGAACACAGGGTGACATACAAGAGTGGAGGAAAGTGCACACAGGTGGATTACATCTTAAGTAGGAGATGCAACCTGAAAGAGATTAGTGACTGTAAGGTTGTGGCAGGGGAGAGTGTAGCTCGACAGCATCGATTGGTGGTCTGTAGGATGACTTTAGAGGTGAGGTTGAGGAAGAGAGTGAGGGCTGAACCAAGG
Source organism: Eptatretus burgeri (assembly GCF_056783735.1). NCBI lineage: Eukaryota > Metazoa > Chordata > Myxini > Myxiniformes > Myxinidae > Eptatretus > Eptatretus burgeri. The sequence goes on along the minus strand of NC_140976.1, from coordinate 11,883,023 downwards.
ACCAGATGGTGGAAGCTGAAGGAGGAAGACTGTTGCGTGAAATTTAGGGAGGAGGTGAGACAGGCGTTGGATGGTGGTAAAGATGGGTGGGATGATTGGGCAACGACAGCAGAAGTTGTGAGGGAGATAGCTAGGAAGGTACTTGGTGTGACATCTGGACAGAGGAAGGAAGATAAGGAGACTTGGTGGTGGAATGAGGAAGTACAAGAAAGTATAAGGAAGAAGGGGTTGGCTAAAAAGAAGTGGGATAGTCAGAGAGATGAAGAAAGTCGGCAGGAGTACAAGGAGTGGCGTCGAAAAGCAAAAGAGAGGTGGCTAAGGCCAAGGAAAAGGCATATGACGAGCTGTATGAGAAGTTGGATACAAAAGAAGGGGAAAAGGATTTGTACCGATTGGCAAGACAGAGGGACCGAGCTGGGAAGGATGTGCTGCAGGTTCGGGTGATAAAGGACGCAAATGGGAATGTGCTGACGAGCGAGGAGAGTGTGTTGAGAAGGTGGATGGAGTACTTTGAGGAGCTGATGAATGAAGAAAATGAGAGAGAGAGAAGGTTGGAAGAGGTGGAGATAGTGAATCTGGAAGTGGGGTGGATCAGTAAGGATGAAGTGAGGACTGCTATGAAGAAGATGAAAAGTGGAAAGGCGGTTGGCCCAGATGGAATACCAGTGGAGGCATGGAAGTGCTTAGGAGAGATGGCAGTGGGGTTGTTAACCAGATTGTTTAATAAAGTCTTGGAAAGTGAGAGGATGCCGGAGGAGTGGAGATTAAGTGTACTGATTCCGATTTTCAAGAATAAGGGTGATGTGCAGAGCTGTGGAAATTACAGAGGGATAAAGTTGTTAAGCCACACCATGAAGTTGTGGGAAAGAGTAGTGGAAGCTCGGTTGAGAGGAGAGGTGACGATCTGTGAGCAGCAATATGGGTTTATGCCAGGAAAGAGCACCACTGATGCGATGTTTGCTTTGAGAATGTTGATGGAGAAGTATAGGGAAGGCCAGAAAGAGTTACATTGTGTGTTTGTGGATTTAGAGAAAGCTTATGATAGGGTGCCAAGAGAGGAGTTGTGGCATTGTATGAGGAAGTCGGGAGTGGTGGAGAAGTATGTGAGGATCGTGCAGGATATGTATGAGGACAGTGTGACAGCGGTGAGGTGTGCGGTAGGAATGACGGACCGGTTTAAGGTTAAAGTGGGATTGCACCAAGGATCGACTCTGAGCCCTTTCCTGTTTGCAATGGTGATGGACAGGTTGACGGACGAGATCAGACTGGAGTCTCCATGGACCATGATGTTCGCGGATGACATCATGATCTGTAGGGAGAGTAGGGAGCAGGCTGAATCGAGCCTTGAGAGGTGGAGGTACGCACTGGAGAGAAGGGGAATGTTAGTCAGTAGGAGAAAGACGGAGTACATGTGCGTAAATGAGAGGGAGGGTGGTGGTATGGTGCGGTTGCAAGGAGTTGAGGTGGGGAAGGTGGATTGGTTTAAATACTTGGGATCAACTGTCCAAAGTAACGGAGAGTGTGGGAGAGAAGTGAAAAAGAGAGTGCAGGCAGGATGGAGTGGGTGGAGAAGAGTTGCAGGAGTGATTTGTGACAGAAGGGTAGCTGCAAGAGTGAAGGGGAAAGTATACAAGACGGTAGTGAGACCAGCTATGTTGTATGGTTTGGAGGCGGTGGCGCTAACAAAAAGACAGGAAGCAGAGCTGGAGGTGGCAGAGTTAAAGATGCTGCGATTCTCGTTGGGAGTGACGAGGATGGATAGGATAAGAAATGAGTGTATTAGAGGGACAGCGCAGGTAGGACGGTTTGGAGACAAAGTGAGAGAGGCGAGATTGCGATGGTTTGGACATGTGCACAGGAGGGAAACGGAGTATATCGGGAGAAGGATGTTGAAGATGGAGCCGCCAGGCAGGAGGAGAAGAGGAAGGCCAAAGAAGAGGTTCATGGATGCGGTGAGGGCGGACATGCGGGTGGTTGGAGTGTCAATGGAAGATGTGGAGGATAGAGCAAAATGGAGACAGTTGGTCCGCTGTGGCGACCCCTAGCGGGAGCAAGCCGAAAGAGGAAGAAGAAGAAGATATATATATATATATATACAGTATATGTATATATATATATATATATATATATACAGTATATGTATATATATACATATATATATACAGTATATGTATATATATACATATATATATATACAGTATATGTATATATATACATATATATACAGTATATGTATATATATATATATATATATATATATATATATATATATATATATATATATATATATATATATATATATATATATACAGTATATATATATATATATATATATATATATATATATATATATATATATATATATATATATATATATATATATATATATATATATATATATATATATATATATATATATATATATATATATATATATATATATATATATATACATTATATATATATATATATATATATATATATATATATATATATATATATATATATATATATATATATATATGTGTGTATATATATGAGGCCCCACGAGGAGGAGTGATGGAAGCGACATTTTTTAATGATGTGATGATGATAGGCTCAGATGATAGGATAAGGGTTCAAATAGTGCAATATGGCATTAACTCCAAAATGGCCCATGTGTCCCTTCCATCACTCCTCCTCACGGCTCCTCATATATGTATATGTATATATAAGTATATATGTATTGTTGGGAATTCGCGCCCGCCGGCGTGCGATCGGCCACGAAACTCGAATCGTGACACGTCGCCCACCGGACGGACAATTCAGTCGTGACCCTCCGGGAACTATCGCCCGGAGCCAGTCACGGGTTGGGGTTTAACCTCACCACGATCGTGCCAATTGCCCACCCGCGCAGGATAGGGTTGCTCACCAAATTCGACCTACCTCAGTACCTGCGCGAGTGGTCGACCGGGCGATCGTACCACGCCACAGGCCGACTCCGGACACGAACTGCTTAAGCGGTTCATTCCGTATTACAGGGATAACCGAGCGGAGTTATCGTCGGCCTTGACGGTTCAGATTAATTACCGGGCGTTTTAAACCCACTATCAATCCCTTACGTGATGCAAGATGGAGGTTCAATAAAAGGAAAAGACGAAGCGAAACGGGAAAACAGTTCAACAATCAATGCACTTTATTCACACACACAGACACAAAGCAAGCACGTATATGCAACAAAAGCAAAGAAAGAGTTAAAACCGAATAAAAGGGAATTATTTACACACGGCAACACTAACACAGTTTCTACTTACAAGACTGGCGCCACCCACAGACATTTACACAAAACCCCAAAAGAAAAGGAAGTCGCGACTTCCCTGGGCGCGTCGTCCAGCCTTGGGGGACTGCAGCCTCGAGTCCCTCCTTTGTCTCCTCCTGGCGAGGCGCACCGACCTCGTCACACGCGTAGCTCGCGTCGTCCGCCCGACAGCTCGGACGGGGTGTTTGGGGGAACGGACGAGGCTCGTTCGGCGCTACTTCCCGGGCTCACGCACGGGATCTCAGGGCTCGCGCGAGGATCGCAGAACAAGGCAGGAACAACGAGCTCGTGAAGAACCAGAAGGCTCACTCCGAACTCAAACCAATTGAAGACCAACCAACCCAAAAAACTGAACTCCGAACCAACCCAAAAAACTGAAGACCAACTCGTTCGTCCCTTTTGTAGGGGCTGGCTCCGCCCTTCGCCCCGCCCCGTTTTCGGCTCCACCTTCCTTCGAGAAGGTTCCCGAAAAGGGGCGTTCCCTCACCCCGACCGCCTCACGCTGTTCATCCACCAATCGGCGGAGAGCTGCCCTCCCCCCTTCCTTCACACCAAACGCGGGGAAAAAATGGCGGGAAAAACCCACAAGCGTCGTTGTTGGTTTGTTTTGTGCTTGTTCAAATTAATAATAGAGAAAGAAAAACGACTAACTGAAGGATCGCAGCCCGAATGGATCACATAAATTCCCTCCATACAACGGGTGTGAGCTAACTACACATGGACTTATCGAGATATCTCACCTGAGGACTCTTTATGGTGTAATGCGAATTTCCACAACCGTAACAGTATGTATATTAGGGTGGTCCAAAAACAGCAAAAAAAGTATATAAAAATTCAGATATCTCCACAAGCCTTAAATTATTCCACTATGATTCAATAACGTGCATAAAATATTGAAGTTGATCGGAGGTGATTTGGAGGTCGCTCCATATGACGACTTTTAGTTTCATGAGTTGGTTAAATTAGGGTATGGTCAGGTACGATTACGGGTACTTCTGGATGTCCGAGGTGGAAATAGAGTGCATTTTCGAACTCAATGGGGTCGATTTACTCTAAGAAATGACCGCACCGACATTGAATTCACTACCATTTCGAAAATATGACCTAAAACAAGATTTATCATGACTGGAGTTGAGTAACTCATCCTACTCATTTCGATATTTTCTAATCTATTACTTATTTGTCATCCGTCTAAACATTTCTTAGAGTAAATCGACCCCACTGAGTTCGAAAATGCAGTCCATTTTCACCTAGGAAGTTCAGAAGTGGACAGATTCGCATCTCATAATATAGGAGGAGGTGTCGCAATAGGAGGAGGTGTCGCAATCTAGGTGAAGAATAATATTATATCAAGAGAAAGGGGTTTTTACAAAGGAGTGAATTAATGTGGGGGATTGTATATGGATATAAATTAGGTATGGAAGAATAGTAAGCTACTCAGAGGATAGGCTTATCATCATGCTCCTCTGAGAAGAGCAGGATAGAGAGTTCATGAGTTCAAAAAGGCATGTGGTGAGGGAAGAATACCGATTGTGGGCTGATTATAAATTAGCAGGGATATGATTGGGTCCAAGAACAGGGAAAGGGCAAAGCAGAGGAAGAATTTCGAGATACAGTCCAGGATTACTTTTTAATCCAGTTTTAGATAATCCCATGAAGAGTGGAGTGGGAGACTCCGAATTAGGTTACAACTCAAACATGGTGGAGAAGGTTGAGGTAGATCAGCATTTATGGACAGATGACCACAACATATCATGTGTAAGCGGATTCTGTTAAGGCGAGTTTGAGATTGTAGAACGAGGCTCGTAGATCTCAGGAAGGCAAATTTTGAGAGTATGAGGAGAGAGGTGCCATATATTGGGATAGAGTAATAGGAAGGCAATCAGTATCAGAGAAATGGGAAACTTTCAAGGAGAAAATGTGCAATAACATTTCACAATGTTACCCTGAAGAGAGACACAACTGGAACGGCACTCTTCGACGTCACAAAGTCGACAGATATGTCTCCGCCCACATCATTACATCATGATAAATACTTGCACCAAGTTTGATTTAAATCCATTCAGCTGTTCTCAAATATCACATTTTTACCTGAGATGACTTTTGACTTCTTGACCCCACAATCTAATCAGTGTATGCACACATCATTATACACACTTGTACCAAGTTTGACTTCGATCCCTTCAGCCATTCTTAAGTTATCAGGGTAACGAAAACCTCTCACGGAAACTGACCTTTTGATGCCGCCATCTAATCAGTTCATCTTTGCATAATACTGTATACTTACACCAAGTTTTATGAAAACCCCATTAATGGTTCAGAAGTTAGCACGGTATCATGATTTTTTCCTCCAACTTTACCACTGACCTTTTGACCCCAAAATCTAGAAAGTTCATCTTTACATCATATGTGTACCAAGTTTGACTTTGGTCCCTTTAGCTGTTCTTAAGTTATGGCGATAAAGAGACTTTGCACGGACGGACGTATGGACTGTACATAAGGATGGATGGACAACCCAAAACATAATGCCTCCAGTCACTTTTGGTGGCGGAGGCATAAAAATGAAATGCACATTTTACACAGACTGACACCAAGCTGGAATGCATATTGTAATGGTCGTGGGTCTTCAAGGACCGAAGCGCTGCCAGACGGGTGAGGGACAAGATGTCTCCTTGTCTGCCTGTTAATTTGGGTGCAAATCAGCGGTTAAAATCACACGACTGCAGCAAACCAGCCTGTCAGAAGTGGCCGAGTGAAAGCCGGTAGGCGATTCACTTTTTAACGCTGATTTTGATGTGCACGGACCCAATCTGCCTGATTAATAGGTTTATTCCAGTTCTTCATACGAGCAATGGAGTTCCTATTTCCCGATGACCAAAAACAGGTTCTCATTGCTCCCATCACATGAATCTGATCTGTAATCGGCATCACTTATCCGACCGTGTTGAGGGCTTCTGTACATGTCATGAGCAGACTGGAAAAATAGAAATAGACAAATTGTACATGGGCATCGTCGCAGTGTTGGGATAGGGGAAATGGGGTCTTACAAACAGACATTTGGGCATGAAAGACAAGAGCTTGCTCAACACTAATCAACACTCCCTCTTTAATTACAGTTAATTACATCACGCTTATTCTCACGAACATGAGGAAATAACTATTCTGATCTATCCCGATTTTCCCCATCAACTAGATCCATAACAATATTTAACTTAATTTTGATATTTTCTTTCGAAGCAATGTTGGAGGTTTAATTAACAGTGTAATGGGCACCAAAACAGGGTCAATGTGTGGCATTCACCCCGTGTTGGTCAGGGCCCACCAAAACAAATTTTGCTCTTTCCTGCCCCCTCCACCGCTCTCCCCCTACCCCCCTCCCCCCCCCACTCTCCCACCGAACCACATTCCTGTACAAACAAAATATCGTTTTCATTTCAGTGTTACACAGAATGTATCACAGTCTACGGCAGTGTAGTTTGTTACTTTTATATCCCTGTGCACAATGTTTCGGCTGTGCAAGTACTAAACAGCAGACGTCAACTGGAAGGAGATGGATAAAATGAAAACGTCATTACAGATTGATTTTTAGTGGAGCACAGAACATGTCATCAACATCACACTGAGGCTAAAAGCTCTTTCACCTCACCTGCACCATTATAGGCCATGCTTGATGTTCCGAAAGAAAATCCCACCGAACAAGTGACTCTGTAAACAATGAACAACGTTAGACTTTTTAATTTTACTGAAAAATTCAAAGTAAGGACATGAATTTTTTTTCATTTTTGAGAAAACACAAGTGGAGGAAATGTGTTTTGGTGAAGATGTGAAAATGGGTCTGCCACATGTTCAGGATGCTGATAAGTGAAAGGAAATGGTAGTTGAAGGGTACTATGGGAAGGGGGAGTGGTTAGCATAAAAATGTTTTATTGTTAAAATAAACACAAAACAATTCAAACAAAAAAAGAGCAATGAGAGATTGCAAACCCTCGCCAGGACTTCTTTAGAGTGGTGTATTTTTATAGATTTTCAGTTAAATCCAATATGGCTGCCAAAGCATGTGACCTATGACATATGTGTGACTTTTGTTCCTCATGGACAGGCGGTCATATGTGTAAAGTTTTGCCTGAAAGCCATTTCACAGAAGAAGATTTTGGAAGGTTTTTCTTAAAAAACAATATGGCAGCCAAATCCAGTGACCGATGATGTCATTAAATTTTTTTCTGTGGACCATTTTATCCATAAATGACCCCCCCCCCCCACCAAATTTTCATACTGATGGGATGCGGCATTTTACATATGCAATTATGACATGATAACGAGGGCACCGATGACATCATTTAAAAATTACCCCCGTGCGGGGGTGACAGTCATCTCTATAATGTTTTTTACTATCATAATTAATGAACCGCTGCCAGATATCTCCTAAAATGACAGACTAGATAGGTTTTGAAAATGGCGACTTTCACAAATTTCGTGACATCGTGACCTTGACCCTGACCTCGAATCCGGGGAAAAAGACGTTGTTGGGTATCACTCATCGACCTCTACCCACATACCAAATTTCATCAAGATCGGAAGTAAAAAGTTTTCTTTGAACCGGGAGGTGTTTTTGACCATCTTCCAGGTTACGTGGCGGCCAAACGGGACGGAAATTCAAAATTCTGTCTGGTTAGATACAAGATAATATTTTTTACTATCATAATCAATAAACAGTTGCCGAATATCTTGTAGAATGGCAGACTAGATAGGTTTTGAAAATGGCGATTTTTATAACTGACGTGACCTCGTGACCTTGACCCTGACCCCGGACAAAAGTTATATCGTTGTGCAACACTCATCGACCTCTACCCACATACTAAGTTTCATCAAGATCGGAAAGAAAAATTGTTGACGGACGGACGGACGGATGGACATTTGATCCGGCTTTATAAGGTCATCTCTGCCGAGATGACCTAAAAATCACCCTCATTCCCCATGAGAAGTACTTGCTATTTGCCAAGTTTCAAATATGTCTTTGGTGTGGTTTGAGATACAGAGGTCCAAAGTTTTTCTGTTTTTCCAACATGGCTGCCACACGACATGATCTATGACCTCATAATTACCATTGAAACATTCCACATGATAAGTCGCACCAATGGTGAAAATTTTGTCTCAATCCGACAAAGCAGGACCAGAGAAAAACGCGAAAGTTCTGTGCGGACAAACAGACAGACAAACAAACAAACAAATGGACCCAAATGCAATACCGTCTCCAAATCCTTCGGCGAGGGAAATAAAATTTGCTTCCCAAATTGAGGGACATGGAAGAGTGAGACAACAGAGGGCCACAGTTGGACATGTGCAAGGAAATGAATAAAAAGTAAGAAAGGAGAGAAAGTGAGAGGGAGAGAGAACGAGAGAGAGAGGAGGGGAGGAAACACAGGAAAGTGGAAGTTAGAGGGTAAGGTGAGGGAGATTTATTGGGTGTCGATAGGAAATCCTTGAGTTAAGATTGAGTGATAACATTAAATTGCAGTGCACCGCTTGCTTGAAGTCGTAGAGGGGAGAACACGACAGAATAATGTCTGGAAGGCAGTTCCACAAATGGGAGAAAAGAGGAACAAAAGAGTGGAAGTGTGTGGAAAGTGTGGAATGAACATTTAATAAGAAGGGGGTTACTGGAGAAACATGTGATTACTGAAGGAGAGGGTCAGAGGAACGAGAGGAAAGAGCAAGCTCGACTGGGAATCAAGTGAATTGCAGAACAACATAAGCCATGTTGCAGAACAACATCAGAACAACACCCCCTTGTTTGTCTCATCTCTTATTCTTCATTCATTTTGGCCCCACTGTGAACCTATTATCACCAAACACTTCCACAATCCTCTGTTATTTTGAGAGGCAGCAAAAACCAAATGTCTATGAGTTTCAAACACATAACATGATATGCCAATTATGTTGAGAGCTTCAGATTCCACGGATTGCAAGACATCAGTTGTGATGCTGCACTCCAGCACAAAGGAGAGAGCAGTACTCCATTGAGCTACACAGAAACACCTCATCGGCTGTGGATTTCAGGAATGACTTGCAACGATGGAGTCTGCAGCTCACTTTGGAAGACAGCTTTGATATTTGATTATACCTTGGAGAGGCCATGGCTGATGGTGAGGCCAATAAAGTCAGGCAAGAGACTGAACCACTTCCAGTGTCTGCCCATTTTAATGGATCCATGGATTATTTTGACAATCCTTCCGGAGTGACAGGAAGCCTGGTGTTGGCTTAGTGGTTAGGGTGGTGGCTTGGGATCCCAGGGTCCTGAGTTCAAGCCCCGTTGGCTGCTGAATTAACACAAGGGGGTTGACTCAGCCTGTCATCCTTCCGAGGTCGGTGAAATGAGTACCAGTGTACTGATCCCGGTGTATGCCCCGGTAAGAATAGGTGTACCATATCCCTGTGTGTTGTAAGAGGCGACCAGGGTTGGCGTCAGGAAGGGCATCCGGCCAGAAAACATTGCCTCAAGAAAAAGCCAAACCCCTGCACAGCAGGGAAAAATGGCTGTAAAAACGGTCATTTTTATATTTATTCCGGAGTGACAGGGTGAGACTGAGATTTGGTAGGACTGAAGGTAATGTTCCATTTATCAGAGCAACAAGCCTTGTACAAGATCAGCGAAGATTATCACAGCTGCCGTCTGCATAAAAGATTATTCGACGACTTCAAACGTATTGCTACGGGGGGGGGGGGTGAGTCAGGGGGGAGTCCATATCTTGACTGTGGTAAGTGTCGTACGGTCCATATGTTTTAAGTAGGTGAGATTGCCATATAACAGGGATCCGTCAGAGGAAGTCGTTTGTTACCCATGATGCTGAGGAGGCAGCGTATGTAATTTATAGACACTAGTACGTGTCCGGAATAAAATAAAATAAAATTAATAAATAAATATTCCAACCGCAAGCAACAAACAACAACCACACAGGCCGTTTCTTCGCTCTCGCGTGCCCGTATGTGCGTGGCGCGGAAGTTCGCATATCACAGTTACGATGATTCGCAATTTAGGTTTTAATGGCCAATTATTCAATTAGCGCCAACGTATTTTGCCTTTTCGCAATGTCATCGCAATGAAAAACAAAAAGAAAAGAGAAGAGAGAAAAAAAATTACTTCCTGGTTCGGAGCATACCAGCACTCTGATGTTACCGGAATTTATGCACCGTCTCATATGAAAACGATCATAACTTGCGGTATGAAAACGATCATAACTTGCGGCATTGTGTTTATCTATAAATGCGCATAAGAAATCGCGAAATTATTAGAATACACGATGTCATCACTCTCCGGAAGTCCGTACGTTGTAACCCGTAATGGGGAACGCAGCTGAGCTTCCCTTCCCCATCGGCCACGCCCACGCAACAACGTGTCTTGTAATTGGTTTGGTAAATAAATGGCCATAACTTGGGAAGCACTTGTCCGATTAATATTGTTGCGAATTCGCGCCCGCCGGCGTGCGAGCGGCCACATAACTCGAATCGCGGCACGTCGCCCACCGGACGGACAATTCTGTCGTGACCCTCTCGGACTAACGCCGGGAACTAGTCACGGGTGGGCCTTTCGGCCTCACCACGATAGTGCCAATCGCCCCCCCGCATGGGATAGGGTTGTTCGCCAAATTCGACCTACCTAAGTACCCACACGGAGGGTAGACCGGGCGATCGCACCTCGCCGCAGGTCGACTCCGGACACGGGCCACTTAAGCGACCCGTTCCGTACTATCGGGATAACCGAGCGGTGTTATCGTCGACCTTGACGGTTCCGATTAATTATCGGGCGTATTAAGCCCACTACCAACCCTTTACGTGAAGCAAGATGGAGATTCAATTAAAGAAAAGACGAAGCGAAACGGGAAAAACAGTTCAACATAATTCACATTTATTCCGCGGCACACGGAAAGCACACATATACAATTACAACAATTATGCACCAAAAGCAGATTTTACAAAAGAAACACAACAATGCAGATCTACTACCGACTACGCGAGCACACGGCAACACTTACACAGTTTTACTTTACAGACGGCGCCGACAACACATATACTCAAAAGCAAAAGAAAGGGCCACCCTCAAAGACAAGGGGGCAGACGGGGCCTGTGGGCCGCGACACCGGGTGGAGCCTACCCGTGTTTTGTGATGAGCCGCAAATGTGGCGGCGGTGCCCCGACTCCGCGCTCCTTCGCGGTTTTCGTTGGCACTGCTTGGAGTGGGGTGGGAACGGGGCCCCCCTTTTCGCACTATCTCAGCGTGGGGGGGGGGAAGGGGGGAGGTTGTTGATGTTCTGGGGAAAGAGGATAGCTGGCTTGCTTGGGTCCCGCGACGAGCGACTCTGCTGCGACCTCGTCGCCGACCGCAGTCTTCCTTGCCTCGGACCCGAGGTATCCGGTCCCCGACAGCCTCCGAACCCCGACAGACTGACTCTCCTCCAGACCCGACTTGACTGCCGCTGCCACACTTCTCCAACTCGCCCGAGCCCAAAACTCCTAAATTCGCCCCGCGCTCGGCGCTTTATAGTCTGGCAGGAGAACCCATATGCAAATTTCTGGATCAGAATGAGCTCGATTGACCATGTCCTCATTGACGGTCGTTGGAGGATGATCCAGAACTGCAGGGTCTACCGGAGTGCTCAGTTCCTCAATACTGACCACAGGCTTGTTGTAGCAACTCTAAAGCTGCACCTTAAATCCTGGAGAATGGTACCATCCCAGCCTAGGCTGGATGTTGCCAAGCTCAGGGATGAGAGAGTAGCTGAGGAGTTTGCGAACAGGCTGAGTGGACACTTGGGGGGTCTGGGTGCTTTAGGGGGTCCTGAAGAGTTGTGGAGCACCTTCAAGACCACCGTCCTTGATGTTGCCGGTGGATGCCTTGGAGTTCACCGCAGGGCAAAGAAGAATTTTGTCTCTCAAGGGACACTGGATACCATTGACCAGAGTCGCAGGGCCAGGCTGAATGGCAGAGCTGAGCTGTTCAGGGAGCTGAGGCGTAAAACTGTACGTGCACTGAGGGTGGACAAGGAGGCCTATGTGCGAGGAATCTGTGAGGGGTAGAGCATCACCTGTGGACAGGTGATTCTCGTCCCGCTTACAGGGGAATTCGCGCATTACGTTCATCCAAGCCCATCCCTCGGAGCACTGCAGTTCGAGCAGAGAGTGGTAGGCTCTTGACAGAGGAGTCTGAAGTGAAGGCCCGCTGGGCCGGTTACTTTGAGCGGTTGTACCAGGCTGATCCCCCAGCTGTCGAGTTGGACGTCAAGGGTGTTACAATCCCTGTTGCTGACCCTCGAATCAACTGTGGTCCACCATCGCTTGTGGAAACACGGGCTGCGGTGAACCAGTTGAAACGGGGCAAAGCTCCAGGGATCTGTGGCATCCATGCTGAACTTCTCAAGGCTGGTGGAAATGCTGCACTCGTGTCGTTGCATGCAGTTTTGTGCTCTGCCTGGAACACAGGCATCATCCCAACTGACTGGAAGAGGGGCCTTGTTGTCCCTCTCTGGAAAGGGAAGGGTGATCGCCAAGACTGCAACAACTACCGAGGGGTGACGCTGCTCTCAGTGCCGGGCAAGGTCTTTGCTCGGATAATTCTTGATAGGGTTCGCCACCATCTGCTTGAGCACCAGCGTCCAGAGCAGTCAGGCTTTACACCAAAGAGGTCAACGATTGACCGTATCCTTGCTCTTCGTGTCCTCACTGAACGCAGACGAGAGTTTCGGCAGGGGCTGCTTGCAGCCTATGTTGATCTCTGTAAAGCGTTCGATTCAGTGAATCGGGATGTCCTCTGGAGGATTCTTGGTCTTCGTGGGGTGCCACCGAAACTGATCGATCTGATGTCTGAACTCTACTCTGGTACTGAGAGTGCTGTGAAGTGTGGTGGTACCGCCTCTGACTTATTTCCAGTTGTTACTGGAGTTCGTCAGGGATGTGTACTTGCCCCCACACTTTTCAGCACTTGTATGGACTGGATTTTTGGGAGGATGTCGGAGAGATCAAGTTGCGGTGCATCGTTTGGCAATGTCAAGATCTCGGACCTTGATTTTGCAGATGATGCAGTCATCTTTGCGGAGACTTTAGACATCCTCTTGGGGGCCCTCGAGGTGCTGAATGAGGAGTCGGAGCCGTTGGGATTACGGATTTCTTGGGTCAAAACAAAGATCCAGGCTTTCGGTGACATCTTGGATGCTGCTGTCCTGTCTGTGTCTGTTTGTGGTGAGGATGTTGAGGTCGTGGATAGATTCACTTACCTTGGCAGTGATATTCATGTCTCCGCAGGTTGTGAGCCGGAGGTCAATAGACGTCTGGGTCGGGCCTGGGGAGTCATGGATTCACTGGATCATGGGGTGTGGCGCTGCCGGTACCTGTGCGGGAGGACGAAAGTCCGAGTCTTCAGGTCCTTGGTACTTCCAGTCTTGCTCTATGGGTGCGAGACTTGGACTTTGACCAAGGATCTGAGACGGAGACTTAATTCCTTTGGTACCAGGTCTCTTCGGAGAATCCTTGGCTATCGCTGGTCGGATTTTGTGTCCAACGAGCGGTTGCTGAGAGAGACTCGGATGAGATTTGTTACCTGCATAGTCCGTGAGCGTCAGCTGCGGCTGTATGGACATGTGGCTCGTTTTCCTGACGCTGATCCTGCTCACCAGATTCTCTCAGCGAGGGAGTCTCATGAGTGGAGGAGGCCAGTGGGCCGACCACGTGCCTCATGGTTGCAGCAGGTTGACCATCATCTCAAGGAGATGGGGATGGGCCTGGCATCTGCCTGGGGGATGGCCAGATGGAGGCCCCTGGAGTACCGGCGGAAAGTGGACGCAGCGACGCGCTGTTCTGGCACATGCTCCCATACCTGACCTGAATGAGCTCGGGGGTGGAGCCATGCTCGCCCATTGGACGGAGAAAAAGGGGCGTGAATCTCCCCTGATCCTCGAATTTGCATATATCGATTCTACTCCGACACGCCTGGAGGCGGGGCCAAATCGCCCCGCGCTTGCTGATTGGACGGATCAGAAGTGGGCGTGTATCATTCCTGATCCGACTTCTCCTCGGAAAGGCCACACTTTGTACCCGCGGCTTGGCGCGCGCCCTGTACAAGTCCAGGACAGCCTGACGCTCGGTGCCCACAAGCGGTGCGGGAATGGCTGCAGGAGAGGCAAAGGTGGTGGAGGGTCCAAAGTGCTGGTCCATGGCCACGGTGACGCTTGGAATGGTGGTGATGCGATGTTTGCGGGAGCGAGTTGTGAAGGTAAAGGTCGTGGCTGTTGGCGTTGTTGTTGTTGTGAAGCGGCGTTGCAGTTGGTGGTTGTTGTGTGATGGCGGTTGAGACGTGGTTGGTTCAAAATAAAGATAGAACAGAAAAACGCCAAACTCAAAGCGTCGCAGCCCGAATGAATCACATTTATCCCCTCTAAACAACGGGTTTGGGGCGAACTACACATGTACTTACAGAGATACCTCACCTACGGGACCTGAATGGTGGTTTGAGAATTTCCTCAACCGCAACAATATCAAACCTTGAAAAGGCACATGCTCAGGGCCCCAGCAATATACCCGGCAAGTTTCAATTAGATCGGACCAGCGGTTGTCGAGAAACAACAGACACAGACACAGACACAGACACAGATACAGACACACACACACTGCTGGAATTATAGATAGATGGTAGACAAATTAATTAATTATGTATATGTAAAAAGTTCTTGCACGTGTGGCGAGGTGAGGACTTCCCATTGAAGAAGCACATAAGAGGCCGTGAGAAGAGGCCGTTGACTTCGCAGAAGAGGCTGATTACGATCTCTCTGGCCAGTGTGTGCCAGCCATGGCGGCACAATGGGCTGTGGAGCCTGGAGGAAAAGATGCACATTTCTTTTTATTGGGGCCTGCTCTGAGGGTGGGACCGGAGATGAAGACTCTGCCTGTGCTGGATGTAGATTGGATGCTTGTAGTCACGTGATCGGGGTTTATATTATGTCCCGCCCGCGAGGCGGTGTGCCCTCTACGTCCGTGCCGCGCAATGAAGCAGAGTTTCCGCTTGCACCGTTGTCCGTCTGGTTCGTGAACACTACAGTTTGGCGACGATGGATGGGATTGCTGACAATGGAGTCAGTGTTCACGGCAAGGTTCCGGTATTCACTGGCGACGACTTTGAACTGTTTGCAGATCAATTGGAGTTTTATTTCATCGCGAATGACGTGGGCGAGGAAATCACGAAGAAGGCTATTCTTCTTTCTTCGCTGCCGTCGGACAACTACCGGCTGTTATGTGACTTGGTCGCGCCCGACAAACCGAAAGACGACATGCTGACATTTCGCGCGATCGTCCAGAAGATGAAAGAAGCCGGAGAAATCGCCGCAACTAGCGAGGTATGAATTCGATCATCTGTTGAGGAGCCCTGGAGAGCGCGTGGCGGATTTCGTGGCAAGATTAAAACATCCGTCCGTTGCCTGAAAAATCACGCCGGATGAGCGTGCCGCCAGGCTCAAAGATCAATTTATTGCCGGTTTACAAGACCAAAAGATGGTTTCGGCGATACTTCGCGTGAAGTTCGAGGACATCACGTTCGTCATTGCGGTCGAAACTGCATTGGCTGTCGAACAGACCCTCAAGGATGTACGAGCCATTACCGGTCAGACCATGGAAGGTGACTGGGGGATCAACGAGATGTCCCGTTCACCTCGGACCCCACAAGCAACCTTCGGTATGAACCGCGGCCAGCCTTCACAACACGTCTGATCGGGTGGCGAGGTAAACACGCAGGCATGTTGGGGGTGTGGGGGTCGACACCTCCGTCATGTGTGCCCTTATAAGAACAGCGTGTGTTTACATTGTAACAAGGTGGGCCACCTGAGACGCGTGTGTCGAGTGGCATCAACCACCGTAAAAGTCATGGACGATGATGTACCCGATGACCCCGACGACCCGGGGCAAGATCTCCAACCAATGATGAGTCTTTATTCGGTTGGCCCTGCGAAAACACGACCGATGACTGTGTAAGTGGAGGTTAACAAGACGCCTATTACATTCCAAGTTGATACGGAAGCGGCGGTCTCCATCATAGGCGAACATACCTCACGTAAGCTGAACGGTCTGAAGCTTATCAGGTCAGACCTCATACTATACACCTACACCAGCGAGAAAATAAAGCCGATTGGAATGGCAGACGTGTCCGTGACCTATCAGGGCCAGGACGCTGCTCAAGTTGTATGTGGTGCGAGGAAGGGGGCCATCTCTCCTCGGTCAGGACTGGCTGACCCGCATCAAACTAGACTGGGCAGCCATTCACCTTGTACAAACCATACCAAGCCGATTGGAGAATCAGTTGGAGGAGATTCTTCAAAAGCATCAAGGCCTGTTTTGCAACAGGCTTGGGAAACTCAAGGACACACAAGCCAAGCTTTTCATGAAGAACGGCGTGGGGCCACGTTTCTGTAAACCAAGGCCAGTTCCATATGCCCTGTGGGACAAGGTGAAAGTTGGGTTCGACAGACTTGAGGCCTGTGGAGTTATCGAAGGGGTGCCATACTCGGACTGGGCCACTCCAGTCGTCACGGTGCTGAAGCGGAATGGAGATGTTCGATGATGCGGAGACTTCAAGGCCACGGTCAACCCAGGTCTTAGTATCGAACAGCACCCACTTCCATCAATTGATGAGATATATGCATGGTTGGCAGGGAGTAAATTCTTTACGAAACTCGATCTGCGGGATGCATATTTTCATCTGGAAATGGACCCCGGGAGCCGTGACCTTCTGACGATCAATACATGTCAAGGACTCTATCGGTACATCCGGCTCTGTTTTGGGATTGCTTCGGCCTCCACCCTGTGGCAGAAAGCGATTGATCAGGTTTGTGTAGGCCTTCCCGCTCAAACCTACCTGGATGACATACTCATTGCAGGAAAAACGGCTGAGGAGCACCTCAACAACATTGACAAAGTGCTGACGAAGTTGGAGGCTTGTGGGCTACGCTTGGACAGGGACACGTGTGTGTTCTTCAAACAACGGTCGAATACCTTGGGCACGTCATCACACCGGAGGGCTGTTGAAAGGCCCACGGAAGGTGGAGGCGATCCAGCACATGCCACCACCACGAGACAAGACTCAGCTTCGCTCATTCATTGATATGGCACAGGACTACCAGAGATTCGTGAGCAATCTGCGCTCTGAGTTGGCCCCGTTAACACGACTGCTCAGGAAGGAGCAACGCTGGGCATGGAGATCCGACCACCAGGCAGCTTTCGATCGTGTCAAGCTGATACTCACAGAGGATACGGTTCTCGTTCACTATTAGCCTACATGTCCGCTCTTTTTAGCATGCGACAGCTCCGCGTACTGCATCGGAGCAGTGCTATCACATAAGATGGACGATGGTTCTGAGCAACCTGTTTGTTTTGTATCTCACACCCTGTCGGCAGCAGAGCAGAAATATGCCCAAATCGAGCGGGAGGCTCTCAGCCTCGTCTGGGGAGTGCGGAAGTTTCACCAACACCTGCTTGGTCATCATTTCACCTTGCAGACTGATCACAAACCACTCCAATTCATCCTGGAACCAAAACGAGGTGTCCCAGTGGTGGCGGCGGCACGAATAAAACGATGGTGTTTGTTCCTTGCTGCCTACAACTACGATATCCAGTTCCGGGGCACCGGGAAGCATGCCAACTGCGACGGTCTCTCGCGATTGCCTTGCAAGAGGGACCCATCTTCGTCTGAATCATCCGATCATGTTGATGTTTTTACACTCAGCCAAATCCAGTGTGGGCCGGTCACGGCTAAGCAGGTGGTTGTTGAATCAGACCACGATCCTGTGCTCGTCTGTGTCGTATAGGCGATCTCCACTGGAAATTGGAACGACCTGCCTTCAACATCTGAGTATCAACCGTTTGCATCTAAATAATCAGAGCTGTTTTTAGCTCAAAGTTGTATTGTGTGGGGTATGAGAACGGTGATTCCCCCAAAGTTCAGGCAACATTGTCTTGAGGAGCTGCATGCCAGTCACCTCGGCGTTGTTAAAACCAAAAGTCTAGCCCGTAGCCTCTTGTGGTGGCCGGGTCTGGACAAAGACATTGAGCAGATGATTCGGCATTGCCCTACATGCCAGTCAGATGCCGACAATCCATGGCGGGTGTCGTGTTTATGGCCTATTCCAGACAGGCTATGGCAAAGAATCCATGTAGATTTTGCTGGTCCTTTAAAGGGCAAGATATTTTTGGTTGTTGTTGATGCATTCTCCAAGTGGCCGGAGGTTGTGGTCATGCAATCCACGACGGCGGAAAACACGGTTGAAAAGCTACGATCAATTTTTGCAAACAAAGGGTTACCCGAAGTGTTGGTTTCTGATAATGGTCCGCAATTTGTTTCTGGTGTTTTTAATGGCTTCATGGTGCAGAATGGTGTCAAGAACCTAAAGTCAGCACCATACCACCGGCAACGAATGGCCAGGCTGAATCGTTTGTTAAAACGTTGAAGCGTGCTTTGCGGAGAGGGGAGGGGTCATCTATGCAAACGATGGTTGATGTGTTTTTGTTACATTATAGAAATTCTGTTCATCCAACCACTAGTGATACACCTGCTATGCGTTTGTATGGGCGTGTATTGAGGTTTCGACTGGATTTGTTGAGGCCTGGGAGGTCGGTGTCTGGGGCGGTATCACGTCCAATGCTGGTGCGCACCTTTGAAGTATGGCAGCGTGTAATGGTACGTGATTAGTTCCACGATTGGAAGTGGGTGCCGGCAGTGATCTCCGTGGTACTCGAGCCAGCCAACTGCATGGTTATAACTGATGATGGGAAGGTGTGGAAATGGCACGTCAACCAAATTCATGATAGCTGTTCAGCATCACCATCCGTACCGGGTACCATTGGGTCGGGACAAGTGGGACCACCACCACTGGTGTCTGTTGAATCGCCAATGCCAGACGTGCCGGCACCGACTGGGCGAACCGGTTCGAGGTGTTTACCTGAATCAGTCCTGCCCAAGGAAAACGAACAGGCTTGTCCACCTGGTGCTCTTGATGCTAAAAATGGGACGAGTCCTACTGGTATGTCACCCCTACCAAATCGGGAGGAATCTCTTGTGGTATCTCCGAGCTGCTCCCGTTCGTCCTAGTCGGATCAGAAAGCAGCCTCAGTATTTGGAGGATTTTGTATGTTAATCTCTGCCATTTAGAGGGGGAGGAAATGTGCTGTTTGTAGATTGGATGCTTGTAGTCACGTGATCGGGGTTTATAATTTGTCCCGCCCGCTAAGCGATGTGCCCTGTACGTCCGTGCCGTGCAATAAAGCAGAGTTTCCGCTTGCTCCTTTCTCCGCCTGGTTCGTGAACACTACACTGCCCAGGAGGAAGAAGAGAATGCGAGTCTGAGAGAGGACAAGCAGTGGCAGGCTCATGAGAGAACCGATTCTACCAGTGGACTCCTCCGGAGAGTCCACCAAGAGACGCTCGTGTAAGAGAGAGAACCAGGAGAGGTTCATGCATGAGAGTCTGGAAGAGAGAGAGAGAGACAGACAGAGAGACAGAGACAGAGACAGAGACAGAGACGAGGGAGAGGGAGATAGACAGAGAGAGGGGGAGGGAGAGGGGGAGGGAGAGGGGGAGACAGAGACAGAGACAGAGAGACTGGAATCGACCCAAGCTGGGATCATACTGTACTTTGGAGGGCCTAGAGCAGGGGTCGGGAACGTGTGGCTCGCGAGCCAGGTATGGCTCTTTTGATGATTGCATCTGGCTCGCAGATAAAATTGGAGTTTGAAACTTGGAAAGCCCAATATTTCTCGCAGAAGCTTTACCTATAGTTTGGTGTCGTGCTTCATTCACGTGCAGGGCTGAACTTGGCAGAAGGAGAGAAGAAAAAACACCTCCGAATTGTCTGAAGCGGTTTTTGTTTCATCCAGTCATGCGGCCGACGCGAGTAGTGATTTCGGTTCCTCCAATGACGTGCCGCCGCCGAGACGCGTCACGGAATTCATCTCGACCAATCACGCGCCACCGCTGAGGCGACAGCATCCCAGAGTCGGCCGGCCGCGCTG
Source organism: Eptatretus burgeri (assembly GCF_056783735.1). Taxonomy (NCBI): domain Eukaryota; kingdom Metazoa; phylum Chordata; class Myxini; order Myxiniformes; family Myxinidae; genus Eptatretus; species Eptatretus burgeri. Next base: position 11,862,688 of record NC_140976.1, on the reverse strand, counting down.
CACCTCTCGAGTATGTCAGCCCGTGCGCAGGCCAGCCAGACTCACTTGGGTCAACATCTCCCTCTCTCTCATTTGCTCAAAGCTAACCCTTCGACGAAGAAGATGGCGAAAAGAAAAAAAGATGAGGAGTATCGTACATTTCAGGACGAATGGGCCGAAGAATTTGCCTTTGTGGAGAGAGCAGGTTCTGTGGTGTCTAATTTGCAATGACAAAATTGCATCGATGAAACGGTCGAATATAAAGTGGCACTTCGACACGCGCCATGCTACCTTTGCATCAAAATACCCTGCGGGAGACAGCAGAAAGAAAGCGTGCCAAGAGCTACTGAGCAGGGTGCAAGCCAGCCAGCAGCAACTCCGCGTATGGACCCAGCAAGGTGACTATAATTCCGCCAGCTTTGCTGGATCTTTAGCAATAGTGAGGAACGGAAAACCATTCACAGATGGCGAGTATGCAAAAACGTTCATGCTGGATGTCGCCAATGAACGTTTTGATGATCTTCCGAACAAAGACAAGATAATCAAATGGATACAAGACATGCCTCTGTCGGCAAGAACTGTTCATGATCGTATCATCATGATGGCAAACCAAGTGGAGGAAACGCAAGTGAAGGACATAAATACAGCGCCGTTCTTTTCCCTGGCTTTGGATGAGTCAACAGACGTAAGCCATTTGTCGCAGTTCAGTGTGATTGCAAGATATGCTGCTGGTGATACACTGCGCGAAGAAAGTCTTGCTGTTCTGCCAATAAAAGGGTCCACAAGAGGTGAGTATTTATTCAAGTCTTTCATGGAGTTTGCTCAGGAAAAAAATCTACGAATGGATAAACTTATCTCAGTGTGTACTGATGGTGCTCCGTGTATGGTGGGGAAAAACAAAGGATTTGTGGCGCTTCTCCGTGAACATGAAAATAGACCCATCCTAAGTTTCCATTGCATTCTACACCAGGAGGCACTTTGTGCTCAGATGTGTGATGGGCAGCTTGGCGAAGTGATGTCGCTGGTCATTCGTGTGATCAACTTTATTGTTGCCCGAGCCTTAAATGCTCGCCAGTTTAAAACACTGCTGGATGAAGTTGGAAATAACTATCACGGTCTGCTTTTGCACAGCAATGTGCGTTGGTTGTCAAGAGGGAAGGTGCTTAGCCGTTTTGTGGCTTGCCTGAACGAAATCCGGACTTTCCTTGAAATGAAAGGGATTGAGCATCCTGAGCTAGCCGAAACTGAGTGGCTCCTCAAGTTTTACTATCTCGTGGATATGACTGAACATCTGAACGAGCTCAACGTGAAAATGCAATGCATTGGAAATACAGTGTTATCCCTTCAAGCCGTGTTTGCTTTTGAAAACAATCTGGAGCTCTTTATCATGGATCTTCAAACAGGTCGTTTACTACATTTTGAAAAACTGAGACAATTTAAAGATGCATGCACAGCAAGTGAGCCCACTCAAAACTTTGATCTCCACCAGTTAGCTGGCTTCACATCCAGTCTTCTACAGTCATTCAAAGCACGCTTTGGAGAATTTCGTGAGCACACTCGTCTTTTTAAGTTCATCACCCATCCAAACGAGTGTTCACTGAACACAGCCGACCTCAGTTACATTCCTGGTGTCTCCGTCAGAGATTTTGAAGCAGAAGTGGCTGACCTGAAGGCCTCAGACATGTGGGTGAATAAGTTCAAGTCACTGAATGAAGATTTGGAAAGAATCGCACGACAGAAAGCAGAGTTGGCGAGCAAGCACATGTGGACAGAAATGAAAAAACTTCAACCCGAAGACGAGCTGATTATCAAAACTTGGAACGCGCTTCCTGTCACATACCTCACACTGCAGCGTGTGAGTATTGCTGTATTGACCTTGTTTGGATCTACGTATGCATGTGAGCAGTCATTCTCACATCTTAAAAACATCAAGTCCAACCTACGATCACGTCTAACGGATGAAAGCCTCAACGCTTGCATGAAGCTTAACCTCACCAAGTACCAATCAGACTACAAAGCCATCAGCAAATCCATGCAGCACCAGAAGTCCCATTAATGGTGAGTATTATAACAACATTATTTAAAAGAATAAATTCAGAGGCTTATTATACTCACATTTAGTTGAATTCAGTCTTAAAATATATTATATGGCTCTCACTGAAATAGATATCCGAATATTTTGCTTTAATGGCTCTCTGAGTCAAAAACGTTCCCGACCCCTGGCCTAGAGGAAGAAGACAGAGGGCAGACCAGGAGGCCTCTGTCTAAAAAATGACAAATGTGGCCTGGGTTGAAGGCGTATTCATAGATAGCCCTGCTCGTGGCCATTTTACTTTGTCTTTGGGCACCATCGTTGCTGGCTCTCATCATGCACCTCATTTTTGTTGAACTGTGTCCACCCTGCAAATCAGAGAAAAGGGAATTCTCGCCTCGATTATTGTCATGTTGCAAAAGTGTGATTTGTGGTGCCTTGTGGGTTAGGATCCTGGGAATTCTTTCAAAGAAATTTGCTCTCTCTGACACAAAGATTTTTCCCATCTCGTCTTCAGTTGTCACACCCTTCCTCCCGCCCGTGGTACACCGAAGCTAGTGTCGAGGCAATTGTCCTGAAACGACTCCCCTTCACCTCATGAAAGGCAAATCCTACTGAAGGCAATCTCAGTTCCTTCCACAAAGCTCGGAACAAGTGTGTGTCTACCCTCAGGAGAGCAAGGAAACACCATCTTTCTCATCTCAAGTCTGAACTCTCAAACCTGTCGCCTTCCACCAAATCCTGGTGGCTTCTGTTCAAGTCCGTTTCTGGTGTATGTTTCCCCCTCCATTCCCTACCATACCTCAAAGGGCTGTACAGCCGACAGTACGTGAAAAGGCTGAATGCTGAAACTCTGTTTGCTTCTAAATCTTGGGACCAAAACCCATTGCTTTCTGCACCCACCTTACCCCATCACACCCAGCTGTTCCTGGACTCTGTCCTTTTCTCCCCACAAGGTGCAGATTTTGCTGTCAAGCCTCAACTCAGATTCTGCAAGCAGTCCAGATGGAATCAGCCTCGTGTTCCAAAAACCTGCTCTGCTGCTCTTGCTCATGCTCTTTATTCTATTCACCCTCTCATTTCCTCAAGGTTATCTGCCATCTGCTTGGAAATCAGCAAACATTACCGCTCTGCATAAAAAGGTGCAAAAGCAGATTCCTGCAACTACAGACCAATCATCCTGCTCCCAATCAGCATGGTCATGGAATCCATCATCGAATCCTCCCTCTTCTCCAATGGCTTCATTTCTGAGCATCTATTTGGATTTAGACCAGGTCACTCTTCCCTGGACATGCTGCTTCTGATTTCCCAACAATGGATTGAGGTCCTAAATGCCAAACATGAGATCAGAGCCATCTCAGGAGACATATGGCGAGCTTTCTATACGGTCTGGCATCCTGCACTGCAAGCCAAACTCTCTTCATGTGGTATACAAGTCAATGTCCACCCATGGCTCGCGGACTTCCTCTCCTGTGGCAGTCAACACGTGGATCTTAATAGAATTCTCTCATGTCCTCTTCCTGTCCAGGCTGGAGTTCCTCAAGGCAGTGTTCTTGGCCCGGTGCTTTTTCTGGTTTTCTTCAATAATCTCTCAGATTTTCTGGAAAATCCTATTTATCTCTTTGCTGATGACTGTACCCTTTGCCACACCATCTCTCATCCCACTGATTGGCAGGCAGCAGCCTCTTCACTCTCTGCAGACCTAGATAAATAAGCTGGTCAAACACTTGGAATATGTCTTACAATCCTGAAAAATCTCAAACCCTCACCATGTCTCTCCAAAAGGACCGTCTGGAACCCCCCCTCATCTACTTTATCAACAATCCCCTTTAAGTCCTTTCATTCAAGCTTTTGGGTCTCACTATCTGCCACAAACCTTCTTGGGAAAGCAACATCTCCAAGCTGGCATCCAAAGCCAGTCACCGACTGAGCATCGTACGTCGTAAAAGCCCTTCCTTGGCACATCTGAACTTCTAACAAATTACAAAGCTTTCACTCACAGTCTGATGACTGTGGATGACTACCCACAGTCATCTACCTAGACTACCCACAGTGACTCACAGACAACCCCCTCTGGGGTGGTGTTCCTGCCTCACACCCAGATCAAGTCCATGCTGTGGAAACCAAGGCTTTTCGGATCATTGGTATCTCCCATGATGAAGCTGATTCTTTGGGTCTCTCACTCTCTCAGTGGAGGCACGTTGGTGGTCTTTCTGACTTCTACCATCTCCATTCCGTCCTTGGCCCTCGTGCTCGGTCTGTGATCTGTCCCCCCTATATTTCCTCAGGGCACTCAAGGTCTGCCAGAAACTCCTTTCTGGTGAAACTGCCAAAATCAAGAATCACTGCTCACCTTCATTCTTTCATTCCTATTTTTTCCCAGCTCTGGAACAAACTCCAACACTCTCTTCAATCCCACTCCTCCCTCCAGACCTTCAAAATAGCTGTTCACCACCATCTCATATCTTCCCCCATTCAAAGCCATGATTTTTTCCACCCCCGCTGATCCACCCAAAACCGACCTCATTCAATTTCCTTGTTTTCTTTCCTGAAAATCCCTGTAGTGTCATCTTGTTTACCCTGCTTACCCTGCCCCCATCCCTCTCCCTTTCACAGATCTCCTTTTGTCTCTGTTCCCCACTATTTAGTGTTTCCCTCTTCCCTTGTTATATGTTTCTGTGTATTAGCTCTTGCTTGAGCCTATATATAGACATAAAAAATATTTATACATTTTGTTGTGGATTTCACAATCGGATCCGACTAATGCACACAACATTCAGGTCATCAGACAGTTATTTCCATCAATGCATGTTCAGAAAAGACCCATCCCCTTGTCTGGTGGGATTTTAACTCTGATGCATTGGAGAAGGGTAAAGAATAGGTTCCCTTTCTTTCTTTTGGGATAACCTTTTCCTCTTTATGACACATTCATGATGTATGATTTTACGCCAGTTTTCATTTCCACATGAGCGATATTCACCGTTCATGTTCGTGAGAGATAGCCGTTAGCCCAACGTAGACTCATTCTATTCCCTTTCCATCAGGACACTTTGGCTTGGAAATAGACTATTTATTTCCACGTATTATTTTGGTATTCAAGACACATTGCACTTACAGGATATTTGTTTAAACACACCACAAGCTTTTTCTGGACAGTAATTCTGACGGCCAGACATGGCTGTCGATCATTTATCTCAGGCATCCACCTTTTTCCATTGACGTTCGACACCCACCTCTCTTTCATCGACATTTGACATCCACCTTTTTCTATCGATGCTTGACACCCTTTTGTTGCCATTCGGCAATTCTTTGGATGCTGGCTGGCACTTGTTTTTCTCAGGCTGAACAGGGAGGTGAAGGTTGCCGTTGACGTTTTGTGAGCGCTTCACGTTTTCACTCGGTAATTCCGGCAAATGGCTGCTTTCTGGCGTTCGTCCAGTGCCCTGAACTTGGCGTCATGAGCTACGCCTGTGTTGGTTGGGAGTTGCATCTCGCTCGATGGTGAGGAAAGTATGATGGTGAGAATTGATGGTTGGAGGTCACGTGCAGCAATGCGCCAATAGGCAAGTTGAATTTGGCTGGTCTGCTTGAGGCTCCACCCACACTGGTCGCCTATAAAAAGGATGGGACCGCTTTCCTGACAGTTGGTGATAGTTCCTGACCGTTGGTTATAGCTCCTGAAGGTTGGTGACGGTTCTTGGCAGCGCCTGACTGTTGGTTACAGCTCCGTACAGCTCCTGACCATTGGTTGCAGCTCCTGATAGCTCCTGACTGTTAGTGACAGTTGGACCGTTACTGCTAGTTCTGCTCGGTACCTGACTCTTGGCGTACCTGATTATTGGCGTCCCTGGTTCCTGGGGTTGATGACGTGACTTGATTGGTGTGCGACCCTGTTTGCGGGTGGGTGCACTGCTCCTGATAGCAGGGTGCTGGCAGCGGACAAAGGCATGCTCACACATTTTGGGTCATTTTATAAGACGCATGACAACTTCTGTCTTAGTAAGCCAAGACCAAATTTATTTTCCCCCTGAATGATCTGCTGTGCAGCCACATCTCATGTTTAATTGTTAATAAGGCATAGTGATAAGCATCTGCTATTTGTCCATTTTTCTATAAATGCTTGTTGAATTCTTTGTTTGAGATTGTTTTGTTGATTGAACATTTGACTTATTTGAGTTCATCCATTTACACCACAAGGAAATATAAAGTTCTTCAGTTTATTCATTTTTCTTCATAATAAATTCCTTGTTGATGTCTCACCTGTCCGTGTTTGTCATTTCCTTCCATTGATCCAGCATTGTCCGAGCTGATATCGACTGGAGGTAATTCCGAAACTAATTAACCTGTCATAGTCGGCGTACACCAGCAGAAACCGCTCGGCCGTATTACTTAAGATCTGATCAAGATAAAATTGGTGCATCGCTGAGGGCGTGTTCCCCGGTCAGGAGACCTCAAGTGAGACGGTGGACACTGGATCTCGTGGTTAACAGATTGGCGTTCGTGGCAACCCACCGCACCACAAAGTTAATTGTGAGCGGTGGCCACAGATCCGGTTCTTCCAAGGAGAAATGAGGGTTAACCCCCTCATAATACACTCAGTACCCATGGCCATAACAATATATATATATATATATATATATATATATATATATATATATATATATATATATATTGTGATGTCCACGGGACTTGAACAGTCCCGCCAACGTAGAATGAGCCGAAACGATGGAGGCGGTTTATTTGTTTATAACCCAAACATGGCGGTTCTAATCGCTCTACCGCAAATGGGACGAGGAAGGTGGCACGAGTCACTTTTCACTGAGTTGATGATGTTTATTCGTTTTTAGTATTGACCAGAAATAAGACTCGGCAAGAAGAGGGATCCGGGGTGATTCGACGGGATGGTGTGGGATCGGGCGTGGGGAAAAACAGACAATTCCAATGAATATACAGTTCTCAATCCCTCTAAGGCACCAAGCACACACACATGCACACACACATACACACACACACACACACACACACACACACACACACACACACACACACACACACACACACACACACACACACACAACGTAGCTATTTCTGGTGGTCAGGCTGGACCGTGGTGTGGACGCAACTGTCCCTGGATCGGCGCCGGACGAGCTGGCCTTGCTCTCGTCAGGGGGGCAGGAGAAACCGTGGTGCTGTCGACCTCCTGGTCTTGGCCCAAGTCCGCTCACAGCCGCCAGGGAACCAGCTCCGGCGCCAAGCCGCGAGCAGGAGAGGGAGGCAGGTCCGCCCGCCGCCCGACCCCGCACTCCGAGTCAGCAGAACCCCAGAGCCAACCAAAGCGAGGCACGAGGCTCGGCAAGGCTCCCAGACACGATCAAGAACACGATCGATTCAGCACAACAACCAGGACGCTCTCTGCCGCCACAGCTTCCACACCAAAAAAACCACAATCTTTTGGTTGTAATCTTCTTCCTCTTCCTTTTCGACCCCGAACAGAACCTTTTTATCCTTCTGTCCTCGTCACTTCAATCGAGCCGTTTATTGGCCCACCGCCATCGCCTTCCGCCAATCGTGATCACGGGGCGGAGCCATCCGCTGCACTGTCCTGTGATGTCACGTTCTCTTTTCTCCAGAGAATACCAAAAAGGGGTTTACGCAGACACACTTACCCTATCCCGTGTCCCTATCTAATTACGTGACATTTATCATTTCCTCCTTGAAGAAATGAACATTTACTAGACAACTTATCACCACTGAATTGCTACTTATTACATCGAGATCCTGGTAAACTCGAACAGCATGGCATACCGAATTAAACATCCTAATTACCCTTTGAATGCATACCCCCCCTCAAACGTAACACTGCCCCCTCCTCTGGTACCGCAGCTCCTGCAAGGTATATCACAGGCGCTACCGTACCAGCCTTAACACTTACTGACTCACACCTAATTAACCTAACGAAATAAAGTAGGAGGGGCAATGGGCAGCGAGTCGCAGCTAACTTACCTATCCTGCTTAATGTACTACCCCCTTATGGCCTTATCCTCGCCTAAACAATCATTCGTTTTTTTATTTTTATTTTATTTTATCACATGAGAGCACTGAGCGAAGTTGCACTCCATCCTCCGGATCATCGCTCTTGCCCAGCACTCTTCCAGTGATCTGGGGAGGGGAAACAAAAGGTTCCACAAAAACACAACACTTATACTTTACATTCCTACTCTAAGCCTTAACGACACTATTCACAGGATATTTACACTTGACCGCCTCCCCCAGTGGATGCTAATAGACCCAGCGTTACCTGGGGAGCCAATTTTCAAATTTGCTTGCCCCAAAATTATGCGGACATCATGCCCTTGCTGCACCTGTCAAGTTGTGCGGGATCGAGTGGGACTCACACATCTTCACAACACTCACACCATGGTCATCATCACATTTCTAGGTCATGGTCCTCATTTTAATCATGCAGGCTGAATCCTGTCGTGGCCGTGGGGTGGGTTACCACAAGATGATGGGGGCATCTCAGGTGCAACCATGCCCACAGGTAAGCTTTAGTCCAACCCGGACGCTTCTCCGCCCCGCTCCCTTTGATTCCCTCCCCCCTGGTAGCCATCAGCTCTAATCCCGTACAACACTCTGGAAGGGGTCTCACTGGCTCCTCTGGCCTTCCTGGGTCGCCAAGGTCCTACCCGCCTTGGTCGCCCAACCAGACCCTCTCCCAGTTGCCTCCAGACACTGTCACCATTAGCTACCAGGTGGTGAATCTCCTTGAAGGGGGTCGCAATTCACGCTCACCGTGAGCTTCCGCAATCCCTGTGAACAAGCACATCATCCCCACCCACAAAACCCACATGACTCCCCCACCCCATCGGCCTTACATGTGACACCTGCATTTCTAACACTTCACCGACCATGACCTTCCCTGTTACCACACCATGCCCAATAAAAAAAACAATGTGTGCACCATACATTTCACTTCTTCACTTAAAACAACTCACACAGCACTTCTCACCCGATCCACGCACCAGCCATTGGACAGCCACTCGTATCCGCTTTGTTTCCAATTACCCACTGTCCCGATTGTCACTCTAAAACCCAGCAGAACTTACAAACCCATGCCAATTTTCCCATAATTCACTATTTTCACCAAAGGAGGCACTTCGCCACAATCTCAGCAGCCGAGCATGGCCGTATATGCTCAGCCCAATCTAGTCTCCCGGACCCCCGACAGTGATCTCCGGACCCGACCTATGAAAGGGCATCTCTGATAGACCTGGCGGTTCAGCAGGAGGATTCATCCTCTCCGGGCTTGAAAGTCTATTGGAGGGTCTCTCCATCGCCGGGTACCGGCAATATCGTTGCATGTGTCCTCTTCGCCCGCACCGGAAACAACTCCCCATAAAAGGCCCCCGTGGGTATCGGTGTAATGTCTCTTGCGGTTCCGGACCCCCTCGGCAATAATCAAATTGCTCTTTTGGCTGGGCTGGACCCCGCCGCTTTGGTGCATTAACTACCGAATTACCCCTTATCAAACTTGACAGTTTCTGGCAAATTTCCTGAAACATTTGGGTAATGCTAATTTCTCCCAGCCCCCCTCCCTGATCCTGGATCTCCGCCTGTCGGATCGTCACCGATGGCCTCTCTGGAACCCGACCCGGCCGACTCCACGAGGCCAGCCTGGCTGCGCACTCAGCCGCTCGGTGAACGGTGGGTGGATCCTGTAACTCCACTAGCGCTCGGACCTCAGGGTCAGGGAGAGCAGCTAAAAATTTCTCGAGTGCCAGTCTGTCCCACGCCTCCACTGTAAGGTCCCGATACGCGATCCTGACTGATTGGTAAATGTCCTGTGCCAGCTCCTGCACTGTCTCACCCGGCTTTAATCTGCGGTGCTGGAGCTGGGCCCGCACCAGATCACAGTTTGCCGCGAACCCAAACCGACGGCTCAACGCCTCGCAAATGTGGGAGCTGGTCAACATCCCCTCCACGATCACGTTTAACACATCTGCGGCTGGTCCCCGCAACGTTGCCACCAAATTCCCTGTACGTTCCCACTCATTCCACCCGTTTAGTCGGGAAATGCACTCAAATTGCGTCAGAAAAGCTTCAACGCTCCCTGACCCGTCAAAATTTACCAGGGGGATCACTTTTACGGTGGCCCGCTTCTCAGTTTCTCCCTTGTCCGAATCCAGCCCAGGGATCAAACACCCTTGTGGCTGCGTATCCAATTTCGGAGCCCACTGTGGCCAAAGATGTTTTGTGGTGAGGGTCTCATGGGTCAATTTTGCCTCCTGTTCCAAACGTTGAATGGACCGATTCACCTCTTCCCGCAGGATCTTCTGGGCCCGCACAACCTCCTCCAAGGCTCCGTCGCGAGTTTGTAGCTGCTCCTCAACCAACCCGGACACTCTACTTACAAAAGACGGCTCTACCAGGCCTTTATCCAAGACTTCATCTTGGCTCATAATTTTATCTTGTTCGTCCAAACGAGCCTCCAATCCTTTTACCTCCTCCGCCAAATTCATCCCTTGCTTCCTCAGCTCTCCCCACTCTTCAACTTGCAGCTGCATACGAGCATCCACACAGGCACGATGACGTTCCAGGCTTTCATCCACTTTATCAACCCGAATGTTCGTTGCATCAATTTTATCTACCAATTTTTTCCGTATATTTTCCCCCTCCAATGTAATTTCTACCTTTGTTTCCTCCAATCTATCCTCGAATTTACTCTGTATTTCTCCCAATTTAACATCCACACACTCCTGCATCTCAATTTTCATTTTCTCCATCTTTTCCCCCAATCCATCCCTCATTAAATCAATCCGTGCACCCAACTGTACCCCCATTACCCCCAATTGATCTGTCATTTCTGCCCCCTGTGCCATCATTTTTGCCATTTGTGCCGTCATTTCTGCCCTCTGTGTCACGAATTGATTTTCCATTTGTGCCGTCATTTCTGCCCTCTGTGTCACGAATTGATTTTCCATTTGTGCCGTCATTTCTGCCATTTGTGCCCCCTGTGCCGTCATTTTTGCCCCCTGTGCTGTAATTGCACTCAATAAACGTTCCAACATTGTCCAGATCGTCATCGTGCCGGTTTCCGGCGCTGCCGGCTCCGTTACGGGCGATGAAGCAGGGTCCACGCTCGGAATGGGGGAGGTTCCAACCCGACCCCCGTCTCTCCCCTCTTCCCCCGACTCGCTGCCAGACACGTGGCCTTCCTCCTCAAACATCTGCACATCCGCCGTGGTGCAGAAGTCCCGTTTGCCGCCAATTAATTTAAATTTGAAAAATCCCGCCAAAATTTTCCCGCGCTCGCGCGCTTTTCTGTAGTAATTTTATATTCCAATTCGTGGCGAGATTTTAATCCTGGTATATAATTTAGAGGGGTTCGAACATCCAACACCCTGACACCAATGTGACGACCACGGGACTTGAACAGTCCCGCCAACGTAGAATGAGCCGAAACGATGGAGGCGGTTTATTTGTTTATAACCCAAACATGGCGGTTCTAATCGCTCTACCGCAAACGGGACGAGGAAGGTGGCACGAGTCACTTTTCACTGAGTTGATGATGTTTATTTGTTTTTCTAATTATTACCAGAAATAACAAGACTCGGCAAGAAGAGGGATCCGGGGCGATTCGACGGGATGGTGTGGGATCGGGCGTGGGGAAAAACACAGACAATTCCAATGAATATACAGTTCTCAATCCCTCTAAGGCACCAAGCGCACACACACACACACACACACACACACACACACACACACACACACACACACACACACACACACACACACACACAAAACGTAGCTATTTCTGGTGGTCAGGCTGGACCGTGGTGTGGACGCAACTGTCCCTGGATTGGCGCCGGACGAGCTGGCCTTGCTCTCGTCAGGGGGGCAGGAGAAACCGTGGTGCTGTCGACCTCCTGGTCTTGGCCCAAGTCCGCTCACAGCCGCCAGGGAACCAGCTCCGGCGCCAAGCCGCGAGCAGGAGAGGGAGGCAGGTCCGCCCGCCGCCCGACCCCGCACTCCGAGTCAGCAGAACCCCAGAGCCAACCAAAGCGAGGCACGAGGCTCGGCAAGGCTCCCAGACACGATCAAGAACACGATCGATCCAGCACAACAACCAGGACGCTCTCTGCCGCCACAGCTTCCACACCAAAAAAACCACGATCTTTTGGTTGTAATCTTCTTCCTCTTCCTTTTCGACCCCGAACAGAACCTTTTTATCCTTCTGTCCTCGTCACTTCAATCGAGCCGTTTATTGGCCCACCGCCATCGCCTTCCGCCAATCGTGATCACGGGGCGGAGCCATCCGCTGCACTGTCCTGTGATGTCACGTTCTCTTTTCTCCAGAGAATACCAAAAAGGGGTTTACGCAGACACACTTACCCTATCCCGTGTCCCTATCTAATTACGTGACATTTATCATTTCCTCCTTGAAGAAATGAACATTTACTAGACAACTTATCACCACTGAATTGCTACTTATTACATCGAGATCCTGGTAAACTCGAACAGCATGGCATACCTAATTAAACATCCTAATTACCCTTTGAATGCATATCCCCCCCCCTCAAACGTAACAATATATATATATATATATATTTATATATATATATATATATATATATATATATATATATATATATATATATATATATATATATATATCCGTCCAGCGTCGGTGTTAATCAGCGTGGACAAGACAATATTTTATTTACTTTGTTCTTTGGATCAACCTTGGAGTTTGAGCTCAATACAACTGACGATCACTACGCCACATTGTGTGTGAACATGAGAAGTTGTAACGAAAGATGTGAATGCATCTTCTGTTATCTTTTTGGTCCTGTAATAAATATACCCGGTCGAGCATTGGCCTGAGACATATTATAAAGTGTCAACAATCAGGACATCATAATTCATGTTTACAAATTACTAAATTATTTATCTGCTCAAGTACAAGTGGACTTGATGGACACAAATTTCAGGAAAGTTTCAGCAAAATAAAGTGAGAAAACTCACGTCCTTCAACATATTCAAAAACGAGAACCACTTCAGTAGCATCCAGGATATCAAGCAATTTCACTGGAGGGAGAGAAGATAGAGGAACACAAGTTAAGATGATATACAAGAAATTCACCCATGGGCAAAGACCTCTAAACAACATAATAAACATGTGAAATTAATTTGTGAATTTCGTGGGAACCTTCCAATCACAAGTAACAATGGACAACAAAGATTTTGCTGCTGTGGTGTAAAGAGATGTTCCATATTAAATCGAGTACGCCGATTCTGAATCTGAAGTTGGAATTTTCTCAGCACGTCAGGATTTCGAGTTATGCAAATGGTCCAATTACAGCAGCGTGCCCTGGTGGGTGACTTTGAATGATCATAAATGATTACTTTTTGTATTTCTGGTTTCAATTATTGCAATACAACTGTTGTAGAATATTATTTCTCATTAAAAGAGCTTTATAATGCACTTTTAATTATTAAAAATGGAACAAAACTGACCAAGCTATGAATTTTTAAGTAAAATTTTCCACATGGCATTCCAATTTTTAACTAACCCGAACCCTTATGAAAAACTTTGCAAAGGCATTGGATCACGAGGGTAATGGCTTCCAATATCTCAGAGAGAAGATTGGTGCAGAGAAAACTGATGTGAAACTCAATGCAGGCATTTTCATTGGGCCCCAGATCTGAGAACTGATGTGTGATCCCAAATTCAAAAATAAACTGAACCCAGTCGAGTCTGCAGCATGGGAAGCATTTATGTTAAGGCCCGGTCACACCTTGACGTTTTAGCCAGCGATGGCAATGTATTAAAATGTATCTAAAACGGTGGCTTACATTGAACTTTTGATGTTTTTTTTTAAAGATTCGGACGTATTCATTGCGACTTGGTCTTATGTATAACGCATTGGTAACGGACACAGAACGTTTCGTTGTGTTATAGATAACTTATACCAACGAATGCTGAACCTGTTGTCGGCCTACACAACCGATGCCCAACGATAGTCTAACTTAGGCATAGCGCGTTGCACGCATCGCCGACGATGTCGTGACGTAGCCTATTAAAAGGCTGACGCACAACGATTCGAATCATAACTGCCGTAGAAATGGAAGTGTCAACATCGCGGTCACACCTTGGCGATCTATCCAGCGTATGCCGACCTAAGAAAAATGTGTCTAAAACGTTGGGGCACGTCAAATACGGTATGAGTAAGTTTGGTATACGTGAGTAGAACGCTAAAGTACGCTATCATACGTCGTAGTAAGTAGAGTACGTCAAGAAATTTTAAACATGTTCAAAATTTTACGACGTACTCGGCGTATGACACACGTTCCGCATGCGATGGGGATAGGTTGTACACACGATATGTGGACGCTTACACACGTCCACAAAGGCTACTTATAAGCTACTCATAAGTCGAAACACGTCGCGGTAATGTCTTTTTTACGCGAAACTTATTTCTAACTTATGTTTGACGTGCTTTGAACCAATTCTTTACGTAGTCCCAACACACATCGACGTATGTAGACGTATTCCAATGACGTCTTCCGGTCGACAAAAATAAATAAATTAATGTGTTTCTAGCTTACAACTGCCATATCAAGACGTGTTCCCAGCGGTTTTGGGAATTGGTATATAAAAATGCTGCTCATAAAAGGGGAACCCAACAGTGTTTTCGAGTCCTTTTTGAGTCGATGTCCATGTCAGCAGTAACAGTATCAGTATCAGTATCAGTATCAGTATTAGTAGTAGTTTGTTCATGTTGGCAGTAGTAGGTGAGTGTGAGGGGGAGGGTGTGGGTTATGATGGATCGTCCTTGCATTTAACGATTTAACGATTTAAATGATAAACTCAACGATTTAAATGGCTGCATCTCCACTATTGAAAGTAGACGCTTGCGCTCAACAATTGGATTTTTTTTACACTCAACGACTTTTAAACGGTACCACTCAGCTAGTTTCATTGTTTACAATGAACGATTTAAATTGCTGTCACTCGCCTTTGTTTTTTGACGCTGGGGTTTGGAAATTTGAAGCGTTTCTTCTGAACGTGTTAAATCGCTCAAACTCGACTATTTTAAATAGACGCTGCCGATGGACAATTGGAATCATAGCCAAGCTAGACATCGAAGTGTGAACATCCTCGTCATGCCGAAGAAAAGTTTGAAGAATGCTGCAAATAAGTGTCCTGGCCGTGGCCGTGGACGCTGACGCAAGGACGATCCATTATACAGACGTCTTTCAGCCTATGAGTAACTTAAAAGTAACGTCTGTCGATGTGTGGCAACGATCGCGTAACGTGCCAACAACACGTTAATCATAGGTTAGAAATAAGTTTCGGGTACGCTAAACATTACCTCGGCGTGTCTCAACTTATGATTAACTTACAAGTAGCATGTGTTGACGTCTGTCAACGATCGCAGACCGTGCATACAACTTGTGGCCAGCGTAGCGGAACGTGTGAGTCATACGCCGGCATACGTCGTGAAATTTCAAGCATGAAAAAATTTGAGGACAACCAAAAAGTACAACGTTTAAAGCCAACGTACAACGACGTATGGCAGTGTTTTTCAGCGTGCTCTCAATGTAATCAAAACTTACCCATAACGTATTCAACGTGTGCCAGCGTTTTAGAAAAAAAATTCAAAAATCGGCATACGTTGGCTAAAACGTCAAGGTGTGACCGGGCCTTTAGTTGTGCAGAACTTTCTTGGTAACCATAAAGCTGAACAGTATGTGGAATTAGTGGACAACATGCTAAAGGCCTATCAGCGAATGGGTTGGATGATTTCTCTTAAAATGCACTTCTTGCATTCTCATCTTGATATCTTCCCACCTAATCTGGGTGAGATAAGTGATGAGCATGGCAAAAGGTTCCACCAAGACATTTGTCATGGAAACTAGGTATCAAGGCCAGTCCAACCCAAACATGTTTGCTGATTACTGCTGGTTGCTACAACGGGAGACCAAATTCCACACACAAGCGCAAGAGCAAGTGTCTCACACACTTCTGAACCACGTCTGAACAGTGCCGATGCTGACGATATTGAAAGGAAGAGTGTAAACTTGAAGTGTTGTTTCTGAATCACTCACAATGGGGTGGATTTCACCATCAAGTTTACCCCCTTCCTAAGATTACCATGTTCTAATGTTTTATCAACTTCGTTTTTTGCAACTTGTTTTTGTTCTTGGTTTGTATACAACACATTATACACTGAGATTAATCATTGTTATCAAAATGTGACGTGAAAGTAATTACGAAGCACTGATATTAGAAGTACAATGTGGTGATGTGCAATCATAAAGTAACTAAGAAAGCATGCTGGGTATCATTAATGCACACACATATTTTGAAAACCTGACGTGCTGGCTAAATTCTGATTACAGATTTGAAATCAGCGACCCAGGTTTAGCAAAGAACACCTGCATTTCCCTTAGAATCAGACGAAAAGTATTTTTTGTTGTCAAGTGGTATTATCAAAAGGTGAACTTGGAGAGGTTGTAGCTGAAGGTGAGCAATGACAAATTCACCATTGATGATCTTACAAGGAAATCAGACACAGGTGGAGGCTATTCAGCCCATCATGCCTGCGTGACATGAACACCACACTAATTTATCAATACAAGAATAAAAGAAGAAAATTTATAGATTGCCATGTGACAGGGTTATTTTTTTTGTTCAAAATCAATATTCAAATGCAGAAACGTGTGTTTTTATCACAGTGTGTATTTTAGCTTGTACCAAGCAAAACACATTTTACACAAGAAGACATTTATGCAAACATGATGCTGAGGAGGCAGAAGATGTAATTTATAGACAGGGTATATATACCTTAATTATGCACGTGTAAAAACCTATTGTAAGCGGGGCGAGGTAAGGCCTTCCCATCGCAGAGGCGCATGTGTCACGTGTGTGAAAAGCCAATTACGATCTATTGAGCCAGTGTGTGCCAGCATTGGCAGCACAGTGGGCTGCAGAGCTCAAAAGAAAAGATGAAGATATTTTTTTATTGTGGCCGCCCCCATGGGCAGGTCCCAAGAGAAAGACTCCACCCAGGAAGAAAAAGGGAATGGAGTTGTGACTGCGGAGTCCACATGAGAGGAGGCTTGTGAGGGCAAGAAAGTCAGTGAACCCGGTGCAAGAGAGAGGACATGAGAGTCCACAGAGTATGCACATGAGTGGAGACTGGAGAGTCCACCAAGAGAGATTGGTGTGCAAGGAAGACGGAGACCTCACTTGGAGGATAAGCCTCATGTGGGTTTGACCTAAGCTGGATCACCCTGTGTTTTTGAGGGCCTGGACGTAAAAGGACAAAGGGGCCCACGTGGCCAAGTGGAAGGCTGACTCATCACTTGCCCTGCCCATGGATGTTTTTGACTTCGTCTGGGGACCATCGCGACTGGCTCTCGGTCATGCACCTGATCTTTAAAGTTGACACCATTGTATCGAGTCCTGCATTTACCCTGGGCATCATAAGGAAAAGGGAAGTCCCTGTATGATTGTTATAATGTGAAAGTGATATCTGTGGTGCCTCGTGGGTAGTATATGAACTTTCATTTCTCCATTGTATGCAAGTTTTCGTATCCCATTCTCCTTCTTGAGTCTTTTTGACTCGTGTTTGTTCTGTTATCATCGCGTCTGGTCGACCCTCTTTTGTGTGCTTTGCAATATAAAAACAAGAAAAAGAGCAATCAGAGATTGCAGACCCTCGCTAGGACTTGTTTTGTGTGGTGTTTGTGTAGTTTTGTGTGGTATACTTTGTGTGGGGTCTGTGTACTGGTGTGTTACGTAATTAATAAGAGACATAATTAGAACTGCCATTTTACAATTGCTGGCATTGATGACTGGGTCCCGCTTTGATGACGACGTCCCGCTTTATCTAAGACGTCCCGCTTTGATGGAACCCCGCTTTTAATCGAACACCTGACCCTGACCGGTGACGATTATTATTATTCAGTTTAATTTAGAATGGGATGAACATAAATTCAATTCAAATCAAATGGAAGACTAAATAGGTACAATCCTACATTGGAGTAATCAGAAGGAACCCAAACAAGAAAAAAGCAAAGATGAAGTCATCAAAGAGAATCCTGGATAGGATTCACATTTCAGCTGCGACTCTTGTACCCTCAAACCTAACCAGGCACAGCCACGTGAACCTGATTCAAAATGAATAAATAAAGAAGAACCCAGATCAAAAATGTTAAATCATTCTGGCTGCCAGACCACATGTCTGATTAAGATTAAATTTAAAACATGTACCCCCATCATTACGAGATTATAACTGTGAAGTTTCACGTCGATTGGTGAAGCGATTCCAGAGAAAACATAATTTAATATTTTTCTTATAGTCAATGTCGCTGCCAAACCATGTGACCTCTGAATTATTCCTGAATCAACTTGTACACCCAAGGCTTGGGGAACTTTTGTGTGATGTCTCCCCTCGATCTGTCCAGCTTTTCTGAAGATTTTAAAATAAATTTTATTGTAAATCCAATATAGCTGCCAAACCATGTGACCAATGATGTCATATGTGTGAACCTTTTGTTCCTCATGGAAAGGCGGTCATACGTGTAAAGCCTCCCCATTTAGCCTCATCATTAATACACGAGTTTGTCGTTCTTTCCTCCCAATGTGTATCGGCCATCACTATTCCCATCCAAACTCAAACTCCTTATGCAACTCGTTCACCCATTGTGTCCACCTCCAGTTTCATTCGCACTCATTCTCTGTCTTGCCCAATGTCCCATTGTGGCGTCCCTTACCCTGCTACCGGTGAAGCACCTGTCTGACAGTTTTTGTCGGCAGTGGAAACTGAACCCAGACTTGACATCTCAGAGTCACGTGCGCAACCTCCACACTCTTCTATCGAAGCTCAAAGAGCAACAGTGAAGTACAAAAATTACATTTCAATTTGAAGATGTAAATTGATTATTTAAAAGTACAGTAGATATTACCTCCACGGTTGAGAGTGGAGGAATGTGTGAGGAAGGATATCAGTATGGTGGGAGTGGTTGGAGAGAGGAAAGAGTTCGCTGAGGACAGAGGGAAGTGGAGGAATATCGCGGTCAACACAGGGTAGAAGCTTGGTACTATTGAACCTCACCTCTTAGAAAGGGAAGAGGAGGAGAAGAAGAAGCAGAAGAAGAAAATTACCTCAGCCACCTAAGGTCGACAGAGGTTATGTTTTCACCCCTGTTTGTCTGTGGACAGGATATCTCAAAGTTGTACACGGATCAGACGAAATTTAGTGGAGAGGTTGAGTGCGTAACGAGAACAAAACTATTCTATTTTGGTTCAGGTCCAGAGGAAACCACCTTTTGGATGGTATGAGGAATATATCTGTGTAATATGAAAGCTAAATCTTGAACGTTTTTGAAATAGCACGTGCACAAGCCAAGTTACTGAGATGGTTGCCATGGCAACATAATTGAGCCAATCACCACCATGATCTAATCAGGTTGAGATGATGTCATGAGGAATAGACATCAGCAAAATGAAAGAAAGCTAAATGTTCAAATGTTTTTGAATTATCTGAAATATCGTGTACAAAAAAGTTCATGGACAGATATAATTATATCTGTCGTCGATATAATTATACTGATTATAATCAGTCGGTCGGACGGAGCCGATTTTAATGTCTCGGAGGATGAAAACTTTGACCGATTTATTTCCATTGAAGAACAAGCAATCCCAAAGGGTGTTTGCAAACTTGAACTATGATTTTGATTTACTTAAAAAAAACTGAATCGTTTGTCGATCAGTGCGAAATTAATGCCACAGAAGCACAATTTGTAACTTTTGTAAAAACTTCGATTAGTTTGAGTGAAATCCACACTTACATATGTTTGGATGCTTTAAATCCATCATGATTTTAACTTTCTTCAAGAACTGCAAAAACAAAAGTGAAAGTAATGAATTAGCAAACAAAATCATTTCATAAACGGTATAAATGTTAACTTCCCCTTTAACTACAACCACAAAATTACAACTCACACCCAGAGAGACTGAACAGCCTCAGCCGGGGGACACCATTCACCATCACAGAGAAAGATCGAAACGGAATTAGTTCAGCACTTCAAACACCATTATCTCCACATTCACACAAACTTATGTACTTTCAATTGCATATACGTGTCCCAACAAAATTTCAAAGCAGCCTGAAAGAGGCAAGACAGAAGTTCATATTATAACTTCTCAGTCACAATGTGAGAAAACGAGTAAAAAAACAACAATATTGATGCATCGCGATAAATACAATGATTACATGTTTTATACAGTAATCGAAGCTCATGTAGGAGCAAAGCGACATAAACCAACAGTTTTACTGAGACGGAGAGTGAAAGCAGAACAGGCAGACAAATAAATGGACACACCACAAGTTGAGTGTAAGAATGGAAGGGAGAAGAAAAAAAAAGCACAAAGTGAGAGGAAGGGGCTCAGTGAAGGTAGAGATCAAAAGAGGGAGGTGGTGGTGGGGGAAGTGGGAGGGTGGGGGAAAGAGGCAGGGAAGCATTAGGGGATGATGGACGGTGATGTTGAAAGACGAGAGGGGAATACCATGAAGCAACAGAATGAATCTGCTCAAAATTCAATTTGATGGAAGTTGGTCATTCGTTCATTCATATGCAGACAGTTTAGAGAGATAAGCTTAGACAGATGAACCTAATCCAGACAGCTTAGAAACGAGTATGTATTCCTATAAACTATCTTAGTAATCTTTCCAACACCCTCCATGTTGCTTATTGGGTAATATTTGGTGGGAATTGGGAGGGTCCTACAGGTCATGCCAAACAGTCAGACAGCACATGGTATAAATGTTGGGAAGAAGCCCTCGCAGCCTTGACTTTTCCGAAAGATCGTTTTGCCAATTATTTTCCACAAATTACACTTAATTGATCCATTGTCATCACATCTATGATGGAAACTTTTACAGCAATAATGTGGGGCCTGAAGGTCTCAAGAAATAGCATCTTTCATTGAAACAAAAATAAAGAAGACAAATTCAGATGCAGGAGACTCTCCCCATCCCGTCACACTCATTATGCTTTGTGTCCCTCTACTCTGCTGTCCATGTTTCGTTGCTTTCCACCATGTTTTTTCTCTTCTTTTCTGAATTGCTCAGTTTTCTAGCTCTCCCACGAGCTGTGTTCAAACTCCAAGAAAACGAAAGGAAGAGACAGGAAATATACCGCAAGCATGTACCTTTTCTGAAATGTTGTTGTTCACTCCTTTATCAACCATTCCCTGGCCTCCTTCTCCAAGGGCATGGAGAATCTTCCGGTCCGTCTTCTAATAATAAAGGCACAAACATTGAGCTTCACAACAGTGCTTATGGATTATAAGATAAATAATGAAGGTGTGTTCAAATGATTATTTCACATCAACTACAAAAAGGAATCTCATTTGAACTAAAAATGATTAAATTATTTGTATTATACATAAATATGTTGGTCATCCAATGTCTTGCTCACCACAAGCTGCTGTGCCCTTCTTTCATCCTCTTCGTTTTCGCTTAAATTCATCATACTCCAGTTCCCTTTCTCCTGCTCACAACTCTTCTCTTCCTCCACCTCACGACTCTCCGCTTCCTCCTGCTCATGACTCTCATCCTTATCCTCATCCTTCACGTTTTCATACTTTTTAATAATCCCATCACCATGCTTCACTTCTTGCATGTCCTCCTTTTCAGCAAGACTGAGACAAAATGCTGGAAAGACAAGATGAAATCTGCGTTAAACAGATATTGTGACAGACAAATATAAATTGTGAGAAAAGTACCATGTTCAATGTGTACACTGGAAATTATGTTGTGAGTTTCATAAATTACAGTTTTGTTCTTCTCCGTGGCCAGTCAGTACTTCGTCTAACATGTCACCGAGTAAGGATGGGAAAAGGGCTCGAACAATCGAACATGATTGGAGTTGGTGAAAGCAGAAATTTGTTTTTTGTTCAGGGTGCCTGCGATTACTTGCGAACTATTCGTGAAATACACCGAATAATCTTCAAGGTCCCCCAACTCGTGCTGTCAGAAAGAGACCCAGCACCATGTCCATCTGAGGATTCACTCAGTTGTGATTAAACACCCAACATGCGAAGCACCCATCAAAGTTTATGGAACACGGATGGAATCGACAGGACGTCAATGAAGCTATGCTAACCGCTGGAGGTAGTACCGAGAATCTGACATTTCGGGAATTCATCCTTCGTCAGAGCAGAACGGCTGACACAAATCTACGGTCGTTATGAGGACCACTAGTTCTTTATTCGACAAACACAGACATTAGGATGAGAATCAAACCAGATTGGACAGTTCAGAGGTAAATTCGTCCCTCTGCACTACCCTGTCAAATACAGGTATAAACTAGAAGGGCACTCGGGAGAGCGCATAACTCCACAAGGCTGATTAGTTTACGTTTTGTATCCCACTGATCGGCCGGACCTGGATTCGGACCTGCACTAAAATTTCATGAGATAGTTATTGTCACCTCACCAACTCATCCACCAAGTTTTGTCTGAATCTGTCCTTAACTGTTTCAGATATCCTGCTATTTGTCGTTTTTTGCCTGATCTCTCAATGATGAAGAATCTCTTTAAAAATTCCCAGATCCAGTTTCCTATTTGGATCTTCACCAAAATCAAATCATTTTATCTGTGACCAAAGCTCTCCACCAAATTTCGTCCAAATCCGTCCACAACTTTTTGAGATATTTTGTTCACAAACAGACAGAGACAGTGATGAAAACAAAACCTCCATCTCCCTTCGGTGGCAGAGATAACAGTGAGAAAGATCAATTCACAAATGGGGAATTCTGTTCAGAAAAGGATAAAGGTATTCGCCTAATTGTGGAAAAAAACAAACAAACAAACATGTCTCACAGTGTTAGACAGCAACAAAGAAGACAAATTTAATTTTCAGAATCGGATCTGACGAATGCACACAACATTCATGTCCTCAGACAGTTATTTCCATGAATGCATGTTCAGAAAAGACCCATCCCGTTGTCTGGTGGTTCGAGCTGCCAAACTATGTGACCTATGAATTGTTCCTTAATTGACTTGTATACCCAAGGCTTGGGGAACATTTGTGTGAGGCTTCCCCTTGATCTGTCCAGCTGTTCTGGAAAAGATTTTTAAATAAATTTTATTGTAAATCCAATATGGCTGCCAAACCATGTGACCAGTTGTGACCGCGGAGTCCACATGAGAAGAGGCTTGTGAGGGCAAGAGAGTCAGTGAACCCAGTGCAAGAGAGAGGAAACGAGAGTCCACAAGATATGCACGTGAGTGGAGACTGGAGAATCCACCAAGAGAGACTCGTGTGCAAGGAAGACGGAGACCTCACTTGGAGGATAAACCTCATGTGGGTTCGACCTAAGCTGGATCACCCTGTGTTTTGGAGGGCCTGGACTTAAAAGGACAAAGGGGCCCACGTGGCCAAGTGGAAGGCCAACTCATCGCTTGCCCTGCCCGTGGATGTTTTTTACTTCATCTGGGGACCATCGCGACTGACTCTCGGTCATGCACCTGATCTTTAAAGTTGACACCATTGTATCGAGTCCTGCATTTACCCTGGACATCGTAAGGAAAAGGGAAGTCCCTGTATGATTGTTGTAATGTGAAAGTGATATCTGTGGTGCCTCGTGGGTAGTATATGAACTTTCATTTCTCCATTGTATACAAGTTTTCGTGTCCCATTCTCCTTCTTCAGTCTTTTTGACTTGTGTTTGTTCCGTTATCGTCGCGTCTGGTCGACCCTCTTTTGTGTGCTTTGCAATATTAAAAGATTACCCCCATGTGGGGGTGACGGTCATCTCTATAATGTTTTTTACTCTCATAATTAATGAACTGTTGACAGATATCTCCTAAAATGACAGATGAGATAGGTTTTGAAAATGGCGACTTTCACAACTTTCCTGACCTCGTGACCTTGACCCTGACCTCGAATCCGGGAAAAAAAAAATACGTCGTTGGGTTTCACTCATCGACCTCTACCCACATACCAAATTTCATCAAAATCGGAAGTAAAAAGTTTTCTTTGTATCCGGAGGTGTTTTTGACCATCTTCCAGGTTACGTGGCGGCCAAACGGGAAGGAAATTCAAAAATCTGTCCGGTTAGATACAAGATAATATTTTTTACTATCATAATCAATAAACAGTTGCCGAATATCTTGTACAATGGCAGATGAGATAGGTTTTGAAAATGGCGATTTTTATAACTTACGTGACCTCGTGACTTTGTCGCTGACCTTGAACCCGGACAAATGTTATATTGTTGTGCAACACTCATCGACCTCTACCCACATACTAAGTTTCATCAAGATCGGAAAGAAAAATTGTTGACGGACGGACGGACATTTGGTCCGGCTTTATTAGGTCATCTGGGTAGAGATGACCTCACAAGAAAAAGAGCAATCAGAGAATGCAGACCCTCACCAGGACTTGTTTTGTGTGGTGTTTGTGTGGTATATTTTGTGTGGGGTTTGTGTACTGGTGTGTTACGTAATTAATAAGAGACAATTAGAACTGTCATTTTACAATTGCTGGCAGTGATGACCGGGTACCAAGATGTCCTGCTTTGGTGGAATCCCGCTTTGATCGGACACCTGATCCTGACCCGTAACGATTATTATTATTCAGTTTAATTTGGAATCGGATTAAAATAAATTCGATTCAAACTAGAACGGGCACTCATAGAGTGCATACCTTCGCCGCCACTACTTTTTTGTTCTTGGTATGAGTGTGGGGAACTGGTTTCATATGAATGGTCTTTTGACACAAACCACATATCTATAATGTCATGACCCCCCCCCCCGACTTCCGGGGGCTACGAACTAAACAACAATCAACTCACGTCGTTTTGGCGAGTCTTCACTCGCAAGCTCGGTGAATACAACGTTTCAACAAGAGAAGGTAATCTCGTTTGATGCTGGTTTCATGCAAATCGAATAAGAATTGACTGAGTTATGCCGAAAACCGCATATTTTTCAAGGGCGTGACCCCCCCCGACATATTACCCCAACCAGTAACATGTGTTATGACGTCATTGTGTCACAAGATTTGGCATTAAATTCTGAACATTTTGGTGCTGGGTTCATGTAAAGCGGACAAGAATTGACCGCATTATGACAAAAACCGCATATTTTTCAAGGTCGTGACCCCCCTGACCTTTGACCCCTAACCGGTAACAAGAGTATGGGCGTCATTGTGTCATATTGCATATCACAAGATGAGGCATTGAATTCTGAACATTTTGGCGTTAGTTGCATGCAAATTGAATAAAAATTGACAGTGTTATCGTAAAAAGACGATTTTGACCTTTTCATGACCTTGACCTTGACCTTTGACCCGAACGATCCCAAAAACTAATCGAATGCTTGCTGGCTAATAACCAATCATCCCACCAAATTTCATGCAATTCGGTTTAATACTTTTTGAGTTATACGAATCACAAGATTACAAATAAATAAATTAATAAATAAATAAATACACGCCAACCAAAACATAACCTTTCGCAGAATGCGAAGGTAATAATGGAAGACTGAATAGGTACAATTCTGCATTGGAGTAATCGTAAGGAACCCAAACAAGAAAAAAGCAAAAATGAAGTCATCAAAGAGAATCCTGGATAGGATTCACATTTCAGCTGCGACTCTTCTTTTCTCAAACCCAACCAGGCACAGCCAAGTGAGCTAAACTCAAAATAAATAAATAAATAAGAACCCAGATCAAAAATGTTAAATCATTCTGGCTGCCAGACCACATGTCTGATGAAGTTTAAATTTAAAACATGTACCCCCATCATTTCTAGATTATAACTGTGAAGTTTCACGTCGATTGGTGAAGCGATTCCAGAGCAAATATAATTTAATATTTTTCTTCAACCCAATGTGGCTGCCAAACCATGTGACCTCTGAATTATTCCTTAATCGACTTGTACACCCAAGGCTTGGGGAACATTTGTGTGAGGTTTCCCCTCGATCCATCCAGCTGTTCTGGAGAAGATTTTAAAATAAATTTGATTGTAAATCCAATATGGCTGCCAAACCATGTGACCAATGATGTCATATGTGTGAACCTTTTCTTCGTCATGGATAGGCGGTCATACATGTAAAGCCTCCCCTTTTAATTTCGTTGTTAATACACCAGTTTTTCGTTCTTTCCTCCCAATGTGTATCGCCATCACTTTTCCCATAAACACTCAAACTCCTACTTATGCAACTCGTTGACCCCTTGTGTCCACCTCCAGTTTCCTTCGCACTCATTCTCTGTCTTGCCCAATGTCCTACTGTGCCGTCCCTTACCCTGCTATTGGTGAAGCACCTGTCTGACAGTTTTTGTCGGCAGTGGAAACTGAACCCGGACTAGACATCTCAGAGTCAAGTGCGCAATCTCCACACTCTCCTATCGAAGCTCAAAGAGCAACAGTGAAGTACATAAATTACATTTCAATTTGAAGATGTAGATTGATTATTTAAAAGTACAGTAGATATTACCTCCACAGTTGAGATTGGAGGAATGTGTGAGGAAGGATATCAGTACGGTGGGGGTGGTTGGAGAGAGGAAAGAGTTAGCTGAGGACCGAGGGAAGTGGAGGAATATCCTGGTCAACACAAGGTAGAAGCTTGGTACTATTGAACCTCACCTCTTATAACGGGAAGAGGCGGAGAAGAATAAAATTACCTCAGCCACCTTAGGTGGACAGAGGTTATGTTTTCACCCCTATTCGTCTGTGGACAGGATATCTCAAAAGGTTGTACACCGATCAGACGAAATTTAGTGGAGAGGTTGAGTGTGTAACGAGAACAAAACTATTCTATTTTGGTTCAGGTCTAGAGGAAACTACCTTTTGGATGGTATGAGGAATATATCTGTGTAATATGAAAGCTAAATCTTGAACCTTTTTTGAAATAGCACATGCACAAGCATAGTTACTAAGATGGTAGCCATGGCAACATAATTAAGCTAATCACCACCATTATCTAATCACGTTGAGATTATGTCACGAGGAATCGACATCAGCAAAATGAAAGAAAGCTAAGTCCCTCTGCACCGCCCTGTCAAATACAGGAATAAACTAGAAGGGCACTCGGGAGAGCGGATAACTCCACAAGGCTGATTCGTTTACGTTTTGTATCCCACTGATAGGCCGGACCTGGATTCGGACCTGAACTAAAATTTCATGAGATAGTTATTGTCACCTCACCAACTCATCCACCAAGTTTTGTCTGAATCTGTCCTGAACTGTTTCGGATATCCTGCTATTTGTCGTTTTTCACCTAATCTCTCAATGGTGAAGAATCTCTTTAAAAATTCCCAGATCCAGTTTCCCATTTTTTTTTTGTATACCTTGTCGAGGCTCGTATGAGAGCTAACACACAACTCACAGCAAGGGGGCATGAGACAAGAGGGGTGGGAGTGGAAGGGACAAAACAGTGGGGAACAGACACATTAGGTGAACTGTGGAAGGGAGAGGGATGGGGATGGGACGGGGAACATGGCGAAGAGAAGATGGACAGACATTACAGGGACTTTCAGGAAGGAAAGCAGGGGAATTGAAGGAAGTGGGCTTGGGTGGATTATCGGGGGTAGAAAAGATCGAGGATTTGGATGGGGGAAGATAAGAGGTGGTGGTGAACAGCTGTTTTGAAAGCCTGGAGGGAAGAATGGGAAAGAATAGAGTGAGGAAGTTTATTCCAAAGGTGGGAAAAAAGAGGAATGAAAGAGTAAAGATGAGCAGTGATTCGTGATTTTGGTAGTTTTACCAGAAGGGGGTTGTTGGCAGACCTTGAGCGCCCTGTGGAAATGTGGTGGGGACAAATCGCAGAGAGAACAGGGGGGGGCAAGGCTGGAGAGGAGTTGGTAGAAGACAGAAAGACCACCGATCAACCTGCGGTGATTGAGTGAGAGGCCAAAAGACTCAGCTTCATTGCGGGAGATGCCGATGATCTTAAATGCCCTGGTTTCGACAGCGTGAAGCCGAGAAAGGTGGGAGGCAGGAGCACCAGCCCAGAGGGGAGAGCAGTACTCCATCAGGCTACGGACAAAAGCTTTGTAAGTGGTCAGGAGCTCAAGACGGCCATTTGGATCTTCACCAAAATCAAATCATTTTATCTGTGACCAAAGCTCTCCACCAAATTTCGTCCAAATCCGTCCACAACTTTTTGAGATATTTTGTTCACAAACAGACAGAGACAGTGGTGAAAACAAAACCTCCATCTACCTTCGGTGGCAGAGACAACAGTGAGAAAGATCAATTCACAAATGGGGAATTCTGTTCAGTAAAGGATAAAGGTATACGCCAAATTGTGGAAAAACAAAAAACAAACAAACATGTCTCACAGTGTTAGACAGCGACAAAGAAGACAAATTAAATTTTCAGAATCGGGTCCGACTAATGCACACAACATTCAGGTCCTCAGACAGTTATTTCCAGAAATGCAAGTTCAGAAAAGACCCATCCCCTTGTCTGGTGGTTCGAGCTGCCAAACCATGTGACCTATGAATTATTCCTTAATTGACTTGTACACCCAAGGCTTGGGGAACATTTGTGTGAGGTTTCCCCTCGATCTGTCCAGCTGTTCTGGAGAAGATTTTTAAATAAATTTTATTGTAAATCCAATATGGCTGCCAAACCATGTGACCAGTTGTGACCGCGGAGTCCACATGAGAAGAGGCTTGTGAGGGCAAGAGAGTTAGTGAACCCAGTGCAAGAGAGAGGAAACGAGAGTCCACAGGGTATGCACATGAGTGGAGAATGGAGAGTCCACCAAGAGAGACTCGTGTGCAAGGAAGACGGAGACCTCACTTGGAGGATAAACCTCATGTGGGTTCGACCTAAGCTGGATCACCCTGTGTTTTGGAGGGCCTGGACTTAAAAGGACAAAGGGGCCCACGTGGCCAAGTGGAAGGCCAACTCATCGCTTACCCTGCCCGTGGATGTTTTTGACTTCATCTGGGGACCATCGCAACTGACTCTCGGTCATGCACCTGATCTTTAAAGTTGACACCATTGTATCGAGTCCTGCATTTACCCTGGGCATCGTAAGGAAAAGGGAAGTCCCTGTATGATTGTTGTAATGTGAAAGTGATATCTGTGGTGCCTCGTGGGTAGTATATGAACTTTCATTTCTCCATTGTATACAAGTTTTCGTATCCCATTCTCCTTCTTGAGTCTTTGTGACTTGTGTTTGTTCCGCTATCATCGCGTCTGGTCGACCCTCTTCTGTGTGATTTGCAATATAAAAAAATTACTCCCGTGTGGGGGTGACGGTCATCTCTATAATGTTTTTTACTGTCATAATTAATGAACCGTTGCCAGATATCTCCTAAAATGACAGACGAGATAGGTTTTGAAAATGGTGACTTTCACAACTTTCCTGACCTCGTGACCTTGACCCTGACCTCGAATCCGGTAAAAAAATACGTCATTGGGTTTCACTCATCGACCTCCACCCACATACCAAATTTCATCAAAATCGGAAGTAAAAAGTTTTCTTTGTACCCGGAGGTGTTTTTGACCATCTTCCAGGTTACGTGGCGGCCAAACGGGACAGAAATTCAAAAATCTGTCCGGTTAGATACAAGATAATATTTTTTACTGTCATAATCAATAAACAGTTGCCGAATATCTTGTACAATGGCAGACGAGATAGGTTTTGAAAATGGCGATTTTTATAACTTACGTGACCTCGTGACTTTGACGCTGACCTTGAACTCGGACAAATGTTATATTGTTGTGCAACACTCATCGACCTCTATGCACATACTAAGTTCATCAAGATAGGAAAGAAAAATTGTTGATGGAAGGACATTTGGTCCGGCTTTATTCGGTCATCTCGGTAGAGATGACCTAACAAGAAAAAGAGCAATCAGAGAATGCAGACCCTCACCAGGACTTGTTTTGTGTGGTGTTTGTGTGGTATATTTTGTGTGGGGTTTGTGTACTGGTGTGTTACGTAATTAATAAGAGACATAATTAGAACTGCCATTTTACAATTGCTGGCAGTGATGACTGGGTAGCAAGATGTCTTGCTTTGATGGAACCCCGCTTTGATCGGACACCTGACCCTGACTCGTAACGATTATTATTATTCAGTTTAATGTAGAATGGGATTAAAATAAATTCAATTCAAATAAAATGGAAGACTGAATCGGTACAATTCTGCATTGGAGTAATCATAAGGAACCCGAACAAGAAAAAAGCAAAGATGAAGTCATCAAAGAGAATCCTGGATAGTATTCACATTTCAGCTGCGACTCTTCCACCCTCAAACCCAACCGAGCACATCCGAGTGAGCCTAACTCAAAATAAATAAATAAATAAATAAATAAGAACCCAGATCAAAAATGTTAAATCATTCTGGCTGCCAGACCACATGTCTGATGAAGTTTAAATTTAAAACATGTACCCCATCATTTCTAGATTATAACTGTGAAGTTTCACGTCGATTGGTGAAGCGATTCCAGAGCAAACATAATTTAATATTTTTCTTCAACCCAATGTGGCTGCCAAACCATGTGACCTCTGAATTATTCCTTAATCGACTTGTACACCCAAGGCTTGGGGAACATTTGTGTGAGGTTTCCCCTCGATCCATCCAGCTGTTCTGGAGAAGATTTTTCAATAAATTTGATTGTAAAACCAATATGGCTGTCAAACCATGTGACCAATGATGTCATATGTGTGAACCTTTTCTTCGTCATGGATAGGCGGTCATACGTGTAAAGCCTCCACTTTTCACCTCGTCGTTAACACACCAGTTTGTCGTTCTTTCCTCCCAATGTGTATCGCCATCACTATTCCCATCCACACTCAAACTCCTCCTTATGCAACTCGTTGACCCCTTGTCTCCACCTCCAGTTTCCTTCGCACTCATTCTCTGTCTTGCCCAATGTCCTACTGTGCCGTCCCTTACCCTGCTATTGGTGAAGCACCTGTCTGACAGTTTTTGTCGGCAGTGGAAACTGAACCCGGACTAGACATCTCAGAGTCAAGTGCACAACCTCCACACTCTCCTATCGAAGCTCAAAGAGCAACAATGAAATACATAAATTACATTTCAATTTGAAGATGTAAATTGATTATTTAAAAGTACAGTAGATATTACCTCCACGGTTGAGATTGGAGGAATGTGTGAGGAAGGATATCAGTACAGTGGGGGTGGTTGGAGAGAGGAAAGAGTTTGCTGAGGACAGGCGGAAGTGGAGGATAATCGTCATCAACACAGGGTAGAAGCTTGGTACTGTTGAACCTCTCCTCTTAGAAAGGGAAGAGGAGGAGAAGAAGAAAATTACCTCAGCCACCTAAGGTGGACAGAGGTTATGTTTTCACCCGTTTGTCTGTGGATAGGATATCTCAAAAAGTTGTACACCGATCAGACGAAATTTAGTGGAGAAGTTGAGTGTGTAACAGGAACAAAACTATTCTATTTTGGTTCAGGTCCAGAGGAAACCACCTCTTGGATGGTATGAGGAATATATCTGTGTAATATGAAAGCTAAATCTTGAACGTTTATTGAAATAGCACGTGCACAAGCCAAGTTACTGAGATGGTTGCCATGGCAACACAATTGAGCCAATCACCACCATTATCTAATCACGTTGAGATAATGTCACGAGGAATCGACATCAGCAAAATAAAAGAAAGCTAAATGTTCAAAGGTTTTTGAAATATCGTGTACAAAAAAGTACATGGACAGATATAATCAGTCGGCCGGACGGAGCCGATTTTAATGTCTCGGAGGACGAAAAGTTTGAACGATTATTTTGAGTGAAGAACCAGCAATCCCAAAGGGTGTTTGCAAACTTGAACTATGATTTTGATTCACTTGAAAAAAAAACTGAATTGTTTGTAGATCAGTGCGAAATTAATGCCACAGAAGCACAATTTGTAACTTTTGTAAAAACTGTGATAAGTTTGAGTGAAATCCACACTTACAGATGTTTGGATGCTTTAAATCCATCATGATTTTCGCTTCCTTCGAGAACTGCAAAAACAGAAGCGAAAGTAATGAATTAGCGAACAAAATCATTTCATAAACGGTATAAAGGTTAACTTCCCCTTTAACTACAACCACAAAATTATAACTCACACCCAGAGAGACTGAACAGCCTCAGCCGGGGGACACCATTCACCATCACAGAGAAAGATCTAAACGGAATTAGTTCAGCACTTCAAACACCATTATCTCCACATTCACACAAACTCACTTTCAATTGCATATACGTCTCCCAACAAAACTTCAAAGCAGCCTGAAAGAGACAAGACAGAAGTTCATATTATAACATCTCAGTCACAATGTGAGAAAACGAGTAAAAAAAACAAACAATATTGATGCATCGAGATAAATACAATGATTACGTTTTATACAGTATTTGAGGCTCATAAACCAACAGCTTTACAGAGACAGAGGGAGAAAGTAGAACAGGCAGATAAATACACGGACACACCACAAGTTGAGTGTAAGAATGGAAGGGAGAAGAAAAAAAAAAAGGACAAAGTGAGAGGAAGGGGCTCAGTGAAGGTAGAGATCAAAAGAGGGAGGTGGTGGAGGGGAAGTGGGAGGGTGGGGGAACGAGAGGCAGGGAAGCATTAGGGGATGATGGACGGTGATGTTGAAAGACGAGAGGGGAATACCATGAAGCAACAGAATGAATCTGCTCAAAATTCAATTTGATAGAAGTTGGTCATTCTTTCATTCATATACAGACAGTTTAGAGATAAGCTTAGACAGATGAACCTAATCTCGATAGCTGAGAAACGAGTATGTATTCCTGTAAACTATCTTAGTAATCTTACCAACACCCTCCATGTTGCTTATTGGGTAATATTTGGTGGGAAGTGGGAGGGTCCTACAGGTCATGCCAAACAGTCAGACATCACATGGTATAAACGTTGGGAAGAAGCCCTCGCAGCCTTCACTTTTCCGAAAGATCGTTTAGCCAATTATTTTCTACAAATTACACTTAATTGATCCATTGTCATCACATCTATGATGGAAACTTTTACAGCAAAAATGTAGGGCTTGAAGGTCTGAAGAAATAGCATCTTTCATTGAAACAAAAATAAAGAAGACAAATTCAGATGCAGGAGACTCTCCCCATCCCGTCACACTCATTATGCTTTGTGTCCATCCACACTGCTGTCCATGTTTCCTTGCTTTCCACCATGTTTTTTCTCTTCTTTACTGAATTGTTCTGTTATGTTTTCTAGCTCTCCCACGAGCTGTGTTCTAACTCCAAGAAAACGAAAGGAAGAGACAGGAAGTAGACCACAAGCATGTACCTTTTCTGAAGTGTTGATGTTCACTCTGACATCAACAATTCCCTGGCCTCCTTCTCCAAGTACAGGAAGAATCTTCCAGTCCGTCTTCTAATAATAAAGGCAAAAACATTGAGCTTCACAACAGTGCTGATGGATTAAAAGATAAATAATAAAGCTGTGTTCAAATGATTATTTCACATCATATACAAAAAGCAATCTCATTTGTACTAAAAATGATTAAATTATTTGTATTATACATAAATATGTTGGTAATCCAATGTCTTGCTTACCACAAGTTGCCGTGCCCTTTTTTCATCCTCTTCGTTTTCGCTTAAATACATCATACTCCAGTTCCCTTTCTCCAGCTCACAATTCTCCTCTTCCTCCTGCTCACAACGCTTCACTTCCTCCACCTCACTACTCTCCTCTTCCTCCTGCTCACAACTCTTCTCTTCCTCCTCCTCACTGCTCTCATCTTTATCCTCATCCTTCACATTTTCATACTTTTTAATAATCCCATCACCACGCTTTACTTCTTGCATGTCCTCCTTTTCAATAAGACCGAGACAAAATGCTGGAAAGACAAGATGAAATCCGCATGAAACAGACATTGTGACAGACAAATATAAATTGTGAGAATAGTACGATGTTCAATGTGTACACTGGAAATTATGTCGTGAGTTTCATAAATTACAGTTTTGTTCTTCTCAGTGGCCAGTCAGTTCTTCGTCTACCATGTCACCGAGTAAAGATGGGTCAAGGGCTCGAACAATCGAACATGATTGGACTTGGTGAAAGCAGAAATTTGTTTTTTGTTCAGGGTGCCTGCAATAACTTGCGAACTATTCGTGAAATACACCGAATAATCTTCAACGTCCCCCAACTCGTGCTATCAGAGACCAAGCACAATGTCCATCTGAGGATTCACTCAGTTGTGATTAAACACCCAACATGCGAAGCACCCATCCAAGTTTATGAAACACGGATGGAATCGACAGGATGTCAATGAAGTTATGCTAACCGCTGGAGGTAGTGCCGAGAATCTGACATTTCGGGCATTCGTCCTTGGTCAGAGCAGAACGGCTGACACAAATCTACGGTCTTTATGAGGACCACTAGTTCTTTATTCGTCAAACACAGACATTAGGATGAGAATCAAACCAGATTGGACAGTTCAGAGGTAAATTAGTCCCTCTGCACCGCCCTGTCAAATATAGGTATAAACTAGAGGGGGAGCACTCGGTAGAGTGCAAAACCTCTGCCGCCAATACTGCTAGGTCACTCAAGTGAACCTGATAACCTATTCATTCAATTTGACGTCAACAGTGCTCACAGAGTTATAGTTTGCAACTTTCCCTTTTACTTTTAACTTTTACATACTCAATTCATTCGTCATAACTAGATTCCTTGAGACAGAAATTGATTTTACGTGGGTATATCCCCCTGAAGTTCCAAAATCAGCCGCAATGATAATTTTGGCATGTTTTTTGTTGGAAATAACTTATAACATGTATAAATGCAAAAAAAAAAAATCGAAATTTTGTTGAAAAAAAAGTTGCAAAAAATCTTTTTTTCTCTAACAATTTTTTTTTTTGGGGGGGGGGGGTTGGAAATCACTTAAAACATGTCGAAATGCAAAAAAAAAAAATTCTAATATTTTTTCAAAATGGCCGCCATAGCGGCCATATTGGATTTTGGACTTGGTCTAAAATCTAATGGCATGATCCTTGGACCATACCTCATCCCCCCACCAAGTTTCGTCGAAATCCGTCGAGGACTTTTTCCGTAATACTGTTCACAAACAAACAAACAAACTGGAGGGGGAGCACTCGGTAGAGAGCAAAACCTCCGCCGCCAATTCTGCAAGGTCACTCAAGTGAACCTGATATCCTATTCATTCAATTTGACGTCAACAGTGCTCACAGAGTTATAGTTTGCAACTTTCCCTTTTACTTTTAACTTTTACATACTCAATTAATTCGTCATAACTAGATTCCTTGAGACGGAAATGGATTTTACGTGGGTATATCCACCTGAAGTTCCAAAATCAGCCGCAATTATAATTTTGGCATGTCTTTTTGTTGGAAATCACTTATAACATGTAGAAATGCAAAAAAAAAAAAAAATCGAAATTTTGTTGAAAAAAAAATTTCAAAATTTTTTTTCTCCAACAATTTTTTTTTGGGGGTTGGAAATCACTTAAAACATGTTGAAATGCAAAATAATCGAAATTTTGTTGAAAAAAAGGTTGCAAAAATTTTTTTTCTCTAATAATTTTTTTTTTGGGGGGGGGGGGTTGGAAATCACATAAATCATGCAGAAATGCAAAAAAAAAAATATTCAAATATTTTTTTCAAATTGGCCATATTGGATTTTGGACCAACTCCAAAATCTAATGGCATGATCCTTGGACCAGACCTAACCCCCCCCCCTACCAAGTTTCGTCGAAATCCGTCGAGGAGTTTTTCTGTAATACTGTTCACAAACAAACAAACAGAAAGGGGTGAAAACAGTAACCTCCATCCATCTTCGATGGCGGAGGTTAAAAATCGAAATTTTGTTGAAAAAAAATTTGCAAATTTTTTTTTTCTCTTACAATTTTTTTTTTGGGGGGGGGGGGGTTGGAAATCACTTAAAACATGCAGAAATGCAGAAAAAGAAATCGAAATTTTGTTGAAAAAAAATTGCAAAAAAATTTTTCTCAATTTTTATTTGGGGGAGGGGGGCGGGGTTGGAAATCACATAAAACATGTAGAAATGCAAAAAAAAAATTCAAATACTTTTTCAAATTGGCCGCCATAGCGGCCATATTGGATTTTGGACCAAGTCCAAAATCTAATGGCATGATCCGTGGACCAGACCTAACCACCCCACCAAGTTTTGTCGAAATCCGTCGAGGAGTTTTTCCGTAATACTGTTCACAAACAAACAAACAAGCAGTCATAGACTGGTACTTACGAAATCGTCAACTTGACCTCTGACCTTGTCTAATAAAAGCTGTCTCTAGAGAAGGTAGCGACGCAAACCAGAAGTTTCTATGATGATTCTGTCCCAAACCATCAAAAATCGTAACGTCGACCGAAGCAAAAATCTCCATTTCTCCAAGCAATTATTTTATCAAAGTCACAAAACCGTAATATTCGGCCATCCACCAACAATCTTTACATAATCCGACGGCTTAGCGAGTCAGGCATGCGATGATAACCTTTATTGGGATAAAAAATGACTTTTAAACACCATCTTTATCGAAAACACCGTCAGCGCGCACACGCAAAACCTTTACGTGGTCAACGCCGCCTCTGATCAAGTGCACTGCACCACGTGACGACCCGTGACGCGCGAGTGAAATATTTTTTTATACAATCTTAAAACGTCTCCAAAACATCCGATTTTTACCAGAATTTCGAGAACCGAGTTTTAAGCGTCCTAAGCGATCGCAAAAACCGAAGACAAAATTAAAATCGAAGTTAAAACGAACTCGTAACGTCGAGCAAAGCAAAAATCTCCATTTCTCCACGCAATTATTCAATATTATTTTATCAAAGTCACAAAACTGTAATATTCGGCCATCCACCAACAATCTTTACATAATCCGACGGCTCAGCGAGTCAGGCATGTGACGATAACCTTTATTGGGATAAAAAATGACTTTTAAACACCATCTTTATCGAAAACACCGTCAGTGCGCACATGCAAAACCTTTACGTGGGTCAACGACGCGTCTGCTCGAGCGCACTGCATCATGGGACGACCCGTGACATGTCGAGTGAAATATTTTTTATACAATCTTAAAACGTCTCCAAAACATCCGATTTTTACCAGAATTTCGACAACCGAGTTTTAAGTATCCTAAGCGATCGCAAAAACCGAAGACAAAATTAAAATCGAAGTTAAAACGAACTCGTAACGTCGAGCGAAACAAAAATAATCCATTTCTCTACATTAATTTACGGAATTATGTTTGACCTCACTGTGACCTTGACCTTTGACCGATTTTGACCAAAATCTAATCAGCGCTAGCCATAACCCTCCTGAATCAAGTGGTGTAATTTGACATTGGAAGCTTCTTCCGTTCTCGAGTTATCGTGCCTACAAACAAACAAACAAGCAGTCATAGACTGGTACTTACGAAATCCTCAACTTGACCTCTGACCTTGTCTAATAAAAGCTGTCTCTTGAGAAGGTAGCGACGCAAACCAGAAGTTTCTACGATGATCTGCACCAAACCAACAAAAATCGAATGTTTTGGATGTTTGACCTCACTGTGACCTTGACCTTTGACCAATTTTGACCAAAATCTAATCAGCGCTAGCCACCACCCTCCTGAATCATGTGGTCTAATTTGACATTGGTAGCTTCTTCCGTTCTCGAGTTATCATTTTTTGGATGTTTGACCTCAATGTGACCTTGACCTTTGACCGATTTTGACCAAAGTCTAATCAGCACTAGCCATCACCCTCCTGAATCACGTGGTGTAATTTGACATTGGTAGCGTCTTCCGTTCTCGAGTTATCTGTACCAAACCATCAAAAATCGAATATTTGACCTCACTGTGACCTTGACCTTTGACCGATTTCGACCAAAATCTAATTAGCACTTGCCATCACCCTCCTGAATCACGTGGTGTAATTTGACATTGGTAGCTTCTTCCGTTCTCGAGTTATTGTGCCTACAAACAAACAAACAAACAAATAAAAAACCTTGCCAAAAGGTGACCACGTGTGACTTCTTTAAGGTCACACTGAGGTGAACAGAGCTGCTATCCACCAGGAGCGACTCCTTGAGGAATATCTGCCTACGAGAGATTCCGATGAGAATCGTTCTACAGAGTAACCATGAAAAATATGCTTTTGCCTCATAACGTCACCAAATGACGTCATAATGTCTCAAGCTTAACATATCTAGAAAGCACTCATCGAGGTGTTCAATTTGAGGTACTACACGATATGGTTCCTAAAACTTGAAAATTTGACCTTGGGGTCAAATATGTTTGACCTCAGGTGCTAACCATGAAGGTCAAGGCCAATCGCCACCAAAAAATAATCAACTGAGCGCCAGACCATGAACTATATTCCCATGAAGTTTGAAGACGATCCGATCAAAATTACTTTAAAAATAAGGGTTTCGTCGACTCCCCTGATTTGCGACAAAGTGACCTTGACCTTTGACCTTGACCTTCATAATTTTATGCGCTGAAAGGGACCTCTATAGGCCTCTGATATGCGAAGTTACAAAAATTTCCAATGATAACTGTGCTCTGCAGAGTGATTTATACGTGATTACAGACCAAAAAAACAAAAACAAAAAAAAAACATATGAAGGTCAAGGCCAATCGCCACCAAAAATTAATCAGCTGAGCGCCAGACCATGAACTATATTCCCATGAAGTTTGAAGACGATCCGATCAAAATTACTCAAAAAATAAGGGTTTCGTCGACTCCCCTGATTTGCGACAAAGTGACCTTGACCTTTGACCTTGACCTTCAAAATGTTGTGCACTGAAAGGGACCGCTATAGGCCTCTGATATGCGAAGTTACAAAAATTTCCAATGATAACTGTGCTCTGCAGAATTTTTTATACGTGATTACAGACAAACAAACAAACAAAAAAAAAAAACATACAAGCTAACTAACAAATCTTGCAAAAACTTCGTTTTGGCAAGATAACAAACAAAAACGGAAGTCATCAATATACTTACGAAATCTTTAGATTTCGTAAGTAACAAACAAACAGAAAGGGGTGAAAACAGTAACCTCCATCCATCTTCGATGGCGGAGGTTAACAAACAGAAAGGGGTGAAAACAGTAACCTCCGATCTTCGATGGCGGAGGTTAACTGGAAGGGCACTTGGGAGAGCGCATAACTCCACAAGGCTGATTCGTTTACGTTTTGTATCCCACTGATAGGCCGGACCTGGATTCAGACCTGAACTAAAATTTAATCAGATAGTTATTGTCACCTCACCAACTCATCCACCAAGTTTTGTCTGAATCAGTCCTTTACTGTTTGAGATATCCTGCTGTTTGTCGTTTTTCGCCTGATCTCTCAATGGTGAAGAATCTCTTTAAAAATTCCCAGATCCAGTTTCCCATTTGGATCTGCACCAAAATCAAATCATTTTATCTGTGACCAAAGCTCTCCACCAAATTTCGTCCAAATCCGTTCACAACTTTTTGAGATATTTTGTTCGCAAACAGACAGAGACAGTGGTGAAAACAAAACCTCCATCTACCTTCGGTGGCAGGGATAACAGTGAGAAAGATCAATTTACAAATGGGGAATTCTGTTCAGAAAAGGATAAAGGTATACGCCTAATTGTGGAAAAACAAACAACAAACAAACATGTCTCACAGTGTTGGACAGCGACAAAGAAGACAAATTTAAGTTTTCAATGGATATGAAATGGTTTCATATTTCTGAATCAGACAAAACAGTGCCCGTATATTATAAAAAATACGGCCTGTGGGCCCTGGTCAGTTCCGACTTCATCGATATTGGATATATTCATTAACATTCATTGTTTTTATTCCGGCCCGAATAAACTTCATACTCATTCAGACTCTATCTTTCTTCTTGGGCAAAAATTCAGAAGAAAAAAAACGCTGCGATGAGGTGTTCCATAGAAGCAAAAAATACCATACAAAAAGCAAAAACTATGAATTTTCTTGGAGTTTTTTTGTGACAGGAAGTGATTTTTTGTGACAAGAACTGGGTAATTGTGACAGGAGGTGAATTTTTTGTGACAGGAAGTGATTTTTTGTGATAGGAAATGGTTATTTTGTGACAGGACGTGATTTTTGTGACAGGAAGTTATTTTTTTATAGGACTTTCAGGATTAATTGGCCCAAATGAACTTCATACTCATCAAGACTTATTATCTTTCCTGCAGGTCAAAAATTCGGAAAAAACGCTCAGACAAGCTGTCAACATTGTTCACTAGAACCATTGTACCAAACCAGAAACCAATACTATGAATAGTCTCCGAGTTTTAGGACTTTGAAGATTAATTGATTCGACTAATTAACTAAGTCAATTGGTCACAAATCTGAAATTTTATTGTGGGAGGTTCTGCGGCATCTCCCCACGTATCATCCCTCCGAGTTTCAAGTCATTCTGACCACAGTTTACAGAATAATGATCGACAGATTGATTGTGGTCAGACGGATGGACGGACGGATCGACGGACACGGACCCCCATTTTATAAGTCACTTCCTTCGAAACTGACTAAAAACGATGTTATGCTCGATCTCAGAATATTTCATTCCGTTCTTCTCACATTATAGGATGGAATAAGCTGCCTTAGAGAAGGCTCATCAAAGACCAATCAAAATGGCTCAAAAGACCAAGACAAGCTGCTTGGTTATCCATCTCACTGGCGCACCATGCCAACATGTAACCCTCAGTCGGTTTGGTACCCTTCGACGAGGTATCGGGATTTAAAGAGGCACCCAAACACAGAGACTATCTCAATGCTAATCTATCCCTTGACACCCTACAAAATAGATATGTCTTTTTCCAATTTGCGATTTATAAAGTGAGTAATTTTGCGATTAAAAGTCAAAATCTTCTTATTCTTCACACTAAGCCATGACGTAACACCCAGAAGTAGACTTCCACATTCGTACTATTTTAACTGAAATGGTGAGTAATTTTCGATTTTCACACAAATATGCCTAGTGCTAGTTGATACATTCTTGGTGGTTGCAGTAATACAAACGGAGATGATTTCATGCAATACCAATGACCGAAAGACCCCAAGTTTGCCAGAAATTGGATGGCATGGACACGACACAGACATGACATGACAAAGCAAGTACACGACATGGCATGACAGAGGACAGGCACGGGCATGACTGTGGGAAACGACACGGCATGACCACAGACACAAATGGCATCCTGGGAAAGTATGAAACGGGATGATCCAGTAACATGCAGAAACCCTGGTCAGACTGCGATGGTGGGACAAGGGATTCGTCGCCAATTTTGTCGGTGGTGTCTGAGTATGCCTGGGTGGTGTCTGTGCCATGTCCATGCCATTTTTCTGCTGGAGGAATTTAACTGATTTATCAATTTATATAAACTCCCTTGTAAACCACCAATTTAATGGAAAAAACAAAACCTATCAACCTGAAGTGAACATGCAACCAAAGTTTTCATCTTCAATGACATTTCCATAGTCGCTATCTTCTTGTGAATCACTCGTATCAGGCTCGAGAAATAATACGGCTCAACAATTTCCCCAAAAGCTTTTCCATCACTAATTTTACTTCTAATAGTTTCTTTAAAATCCCACAGATCCGTTTCAACGTGCTGAGAACCTTCAGAGTTGCTAATTACAGTGGAATGGATATCAGAATCTGAGGACAAAATACACTATTTCTCGATGTAAAGCCGCCGTTTGGATCAAGGTGAGTTCTGAGTGACGCCACTGGCAAAAATCTAAAATAGACACTCTCGGGTTTTTTTCAGCACTTTG
The DNA here is from genome assembly GCF_056783735.1 of Eptatretus burgeri. Classification (NCBI taxonomy): domain Eukaryota; kingdom Metazoa; phylum Chordata; class Myxini; order Myxiniformes; family Myxinidae; genus Eptatretus; species Eptatretus burgeri. The sequence goes on along the minus strand of NC_140976.1, from coordinate 11,820,912 downwards.
TGATTTGCAAAAAGAGAATTCAAAAACATTTTCCCTTCAAATTGGATTGTGATCATTGATTTTATTTGTTTGTTTTTTTTCCAGAAAGAAAACTTTTTGTGTTGGATTTCCCCTTAAAGACCTAAAACCCTGGTTTGGGGCATCAAACTCGGATGCTGCTGTGGCCGGTTGGTCCCACGTGATTCGGTCATTCCCGGACCAGTCGCGTGGCTATGACTATGTAATTCAATTGAAATAAAATAAAGATTGTAAATCCTACCATGATCCCCATGAAGGACTGAGCCGCCGTATCACCATCAAAGCTTGAAGAGTGCTCGCCAAGTGGCTTCACCACCCAAACAAGCACTCCAATGAAATGATTGAAGAAACTTTTAAAAGGGAAACGTTTAATTTTTATTTATATGTATCCATCTATGCCAAAGTGACGGGTCATATTTTGAAAGATCGTACAAAAAGGGGAAAGGTGGTGTGAAATAAAATTGCACATTTTCAGTGAGCGAACCACCACCTGACTCACCACCCAAAGCACCGCAAGGCCAAACACAGGTGAATGGGCAATGAACTTTGTTCAAGTTTATCGATATATTCAATGACAGTGTGAATGTTGTCGAGTGCTCGCCAAGTGGCTTAAGTACTCAAGCAAGCACTCCAATGAAACAGTTGATGAGGAATGAATGGCTGGCTTGGCACGCGATGAGCAATCACCGATCGGATGTACAAACATCATGCACCCGTTACACCTGGAATGTCAAGCAATATCCAAATTGGATAGGTGATCACTTTTTGGCAGTCGGAAGTATTGCTGAAGTCAAAAAGGAGTTTAAATTTCGAAATTTGGCTGAGATTAAGAGAATCTGAGCTTATCGCATGTGCGGAAATGAAATAAAGTCACAAACGCTGCCTTCTACGGGCGTTAACCAGCATTGTAATGTTGCCAGCGATTTGTAGGCATGATGATCAGGCATTCGATCATTTGAGTGAGGGAAGTGGAAAAAAAAACTTTACCATTAAGAAATCACTGCGGCCTGTTCCAAGTCAAGCTGTTAGTCCAGGTAATGGTTAAGCATGCCAAAAAACATAGCGGCTTTAGACCCCAGTGAGGTAACCCAGGATGCACCTTAAGACCCCATCAAAAACGAGGTGGCCGAGGATGCGCCTCACAAATGATATAATTAAATAAGGCCGTTAATTATCTTCAACAGAGGTGTTTTAATTCACCAAACACCCAATTTTCACTCATGTACTTCCTTGGAGGTCCCTTAGCTAAGTATGCATGCAAAGTTTCAGGCTATTACTTTTCATGGTTTTCACGTTATGGAGGACAAACACACACACACACACACACACACACACACACACACACACACACACACACACACACACACACACACACACACTTATTAATGTAGATATTGTTGCTGTTCTGCGAAGCAGGGCACTCCCCCAGAGTAATAGCAAACAAGATATAGCAATCATATAGCACGTAGTAGTGGATGGTTTGCCGGAGGGATGTCGTCTTTCGGGAGGTCAACCAAAGAAGCGTTGGTTTCATAACATCCGAGAGTGGTCAGTGTGCAATATCACTGAAGTCATAACGGCAGCGCTGGAAAGACGGGTTGTGTCGAAAAGGGCGGTTGTGGTTCCTGTGGTGTATAATTTGAGGAGGCAACCACGGCTTATGCCTATGTCGAATGATGATGATGACGATGATGATGATGATATTGCTATCCCAAGGCAGTTATCTCATTAGTATTGATTTAGTTAGCTGTTCCATTATGTCCAGTGGGTAAATGGGACAAGATGCAATGCGTAGGGCTTATAGTTAGGTATCCATCCCTTGTTCCTCTTTTATTCCATTCACTTTATTTCACACACGAACCCCACCATGCATGCATGCACACCACGAGCCGGATAGTGACGTCATTAAGAGTGACTGCAGCGACCTATTCAAACCGCGTGCCATTTCCCCATTCAAATGGCGGAAATTAACTAAAGGACGCCTCACTTCAGACCCTCACCACACTCACCACGACGCAACAACACTGACCATGATCGCTGCATCGCGTCCCAAAAATTCCCACAATGACCTACACCCAACCTCTTCACCACAATCACCTCAACCATTCCCAATGCTCCAATATCTTTTCCGCAGACACAACAGCGCTTCTACCACCTTGCTATAACCGCCACCACTGCCATCAGCTCCCAGGAAGCAAACAACAGTAATTGGGGATGCCAGGGAACGGGCAACAGAGCAAGAGCTGGCAAGTCAGAATTATTCGGCGTGCAGCTCGAAGCACGAATGTGCGCGGGGATTCATCCGGCGACATCTGGATCGCTCTGGTGCTCCACAAACTAACAGCGTTCAGTTGAAGTCCAGCACATATTCGCAGCAGGAAAGCGCTCCCAAAATCCGTACTCCATAGAAATTATGGAGCGCCATTGCGTGCTGGTGTCTGCAAGCAACCAAACCCATTTTTGGCTCCAGTTTCTCGCGGGGTGGGGCTACTTCTCAGGGTGGTGTCTACGCACAATTGGGGATGCGCGAAAACGTCTATAGAGCCTCGTGATTCGTTCTTTGGCTCCTCCTCCACTCTGGGCTCTTTAAAAGAGAGCGAATCAAGGTTCTTTGATGTTTTCGTCCTGGGTCTTTCGTCCTTTGTTCAGGACTTTTCCAAGCAGAGCGTTGTCGTCTTGCCGAACGAGAACCAACCTGAGAGGGCAGCGCGATGACAAGCCAGGCGGACAGCGCCGAGTCATTACCGGGTCATCGATGCTCAGCTCCCACAGCGTTCCACAGTCATCACTAACAACACATTTACAGACTTTCTTACATACACGCCCCGTTAAGCTATCTCTCACGCATCTTTCTCTCCAATCTGATAGTCTCGTCCACTGTGGATGCATCACTGAAAGAGCATCACCGATTAGTACCTCTTCACACTTCCTCTTTTGCATCACACTGCATCACGTTTTGCATCTCCCACTCACGCACTGTAGACATTCCAGTTTTCTTCCCTCCTTCCCCCTTCCTTTGCGATTGGGTTGTGTAGGTCTTTCAACCGTGCCAGGTACAATGAGGTCATTTACACCTCAACTGCTTCTCCTCTATTTGGCTATATCTAATTTCCTCAGGTGTGTGTCTGATGGTGCCTGTAATATGCATAATATAAGTTAAGATTGTAGAAGCTTATATCGGGTTAATTCTGCTCTGTGTCCTCTTTTTATGTACATAATTGCATTTCTTTGGCCACAACCACAAATCCTTGTTGTCCCCTGCTGTACATTTTGATGAATAAACCCTTCACTGTACACATGACGTTTTCTCGCCCTCGCTTGGAATAAATTTCTTGTGTTTTAAATGAACCCAGCCCATTTTGTATTTTCCTTCATTGGTCCAGCATGGTCTCTACATTAGCTTAGTCAGGAAGTTCTACCCCAATAATTTGTTTTATTATCAGGTGCATACTTGGCAGCTCCGCTCGGCTGCACTTGATACGGTAAGTTTAATGCAAGTACACAGCCAAAGCAAGTGACCCCACTTGGCACGACCGTCCACACGTAAGGCATCACGCGAAGTACAGTTGTGTAACCCTGCAGGATTGGCCATACCATCAGGCATTCGTGGTTGTCTAGCATCCCGCCTGTGCTCGGAATTATCTGTGCCTCGGTAGCCTCAGGAGCAGTTGTTCTTGAGGAACCTGAATGTTACGCCGATTGGCTGTGTGATTGGCTCCTGGCAAGATTTAATAATGTGTCGTATAGGCTTACTAACAGAGCCTACCCGTTGCTTCACTGACGGACAAATTAGTCGTCATATTTGCCAAACATTTTGGGTGAGAAGGAGAAGGACTGGAACACAAATTTACCCATGCAAAGAGTGCTTTAAAACCTCACCCCCACACCCTCTCCCCATCCTCCCCCCCCCACCCCTTTGCCCCCCATTTGGCCTGATGTCTTTTCCCGCTATAAATGTCACACACGATTACAGACTTTAACAGGCACCTCCATTTTTTTCTGGTGGGGAGAGGGGGATGGGGTGGGGGGAAGGGGGAGGAGTTAAGGTTTACAGAAGGCAATGGAACACATGTTTATATGTTTACTTCATTTACATGATCACCTAACATTGTCTTGAATGTCAATTTGTAATTTTATTTTCAAAAATGACATCTGTGGTGAAAAACACATCGATCGACGAACTTTGTACATCGATCGATGCATCTTTGATTGAGTTTATAAGAGGGACAGTACAGTGGGACAGTGGAGGTACTTTTGCCATGTATCACCATGGCTTGCAAAAGAACATCCAAGCAACTTGTAGAGTGCTCGTCAAATGGCTTAAGCACTCAAGCAAGCACACCAACAAAACGGTTGATAAGAAACGACTGGCTTGGCAAGCAATAGCAAGCTGATTGGTTATGGAAACACACCTGCAAAAACCAAAGCATCCTGAATTTCTTAACATTTTCAGACTTCACTTCAGATTTCGAGAGTTAGTCCACGTGATCGGATCCTCAAAACGAAAATCATATTTTGATGATGTACTTTCATGAGTCTGTGACAGCTCATCATGGAAAATTGCCAAGGCTTTTTCAGCACAAGTATTGTAACAGATTAACTTAGAGTAAATTAACATGGTATAATAGTTTGTATTTAGTTGCATATCTCTTGCATATCCCTTAATACCTGCTTCGAGCATGTGACCCACTGACATCAGCAAACGTTTGATATCTTCCTTTGAGATGCTTTGGCAAGCCTTTGCTGCAGCCATTTTCAGTTGTTTGTTTTGGCGGTTTCTGACTTTAGTCTCCTCTTCAGAAAGTGAAGTGCTTGCTCCATTGGATTTAAATCATGAGATTGACTTGGCCACTCTAAATCCTTCCACATTTCCCCCGATTAACTCCTGAGTTGCATTGACAGTGTGTTTTGGGTCATTGACTGCATGGTGAAGTGCCGCCAAATGAGTTTGAAGGTATTTTCTTGTACATAGGCAGACAAAATGTTTCTGTACACTTCTGAATTCATTCTGCTGCTGCCATCATTCGTTACATCATCAATAAAGATGAGTGAGCCAGTTCCAGAGCAAGCCATGCAAGCCAAAGCCATTACACTACCTCCACCATGCTTCACAGATCACATGCAGTTCCTTCCTTTCTCCACATTTTTGTCTTTCCATTGCTTGAGTAAAGGTTTATCTTGGTCTCATCTGTCCATCAAGGTTTGTTCCAGAACTTGACTGGCTCACCTCTAAACTTGGCAAATTCTAATCTGGCCTTTCTATTTTTGGAGCTGATGTACTCATTTGCAGTGTTTGCATGAGTGAGAGGTTTACATTTTGTGATGTTTACATCTTGCAATGTTTGCATCCTGCGGTGTTGCCTTTGTAATTCTGCTGTCAAAGTCTTCTGTGAATGGTATATGACTACTTTCATGTGATACTTTCACCCCTGCACTCTGGAGGTTGTTGGTGATGTCAGTGACAGATGTTTCAGGGTTTTTCTTCACAGCTCCGATGATTTTTCTGTCATCAACTGCAGTTGTTTTCCTTTGCTGACCTGGCCGTTGTCTGTTGGTAAGTACATGAGTAGTTTCTTTCTTTTTCAAGATATTCCAAGATATAGGAACAAAACAAAATGTCTATAGCAGGCATGGGAAAGGTTGCTGGGGTGAGAGTAAAATCATTCCGTATTAGTCATCAGGAAGACACCAACCAAGCAGCCACCACCACCAAATTGAAAAGAAATAAAGAAAACAACCACAACCTTTTTCAGGTCTCTACTCCAAGTCCTTAGATATCCTAATTCATGCAAATACTTGTAACCAACTCAGCAAATATATTCTGTGAAAAGTTTATTTCTCAAAACTCACCAGTTGGTGGCTCCTCCTTGAAACATTCTTTGCTCATTTGGTGCTTTGTATCCCTGCAGAAAATAACAAAGAAAGAGATTTTGTAAAGCTGTAACTTCAAAAATGTCACAAATAAGAAACATCAGAATAAAAATGCGGTAGAGTGAGTGTTCATCAGACTGCATCGATTCTCTGGGTGTTTTCTACATTCAGACAGCAAACAACACAATTACACTGTGACCCAACGAAGTATCTTCACACCCACCTCACGATGAAGGCTAAAAAAAAACATGCCAAATGGTGAAATGGGTGTGAAAATGATCAAAATCGCATGGTTTTTTTTCCATCAAAGTTTCCCAGGCTCAGGGACGAGGAGGAATACATCATGTGCAGAATGCATTAGGAGACATTGTTTTCCCAACACATAAATTGTAAGAACATGAGGAATCAGGGGACAAGTCAACATGATTGTTGTTGGATGATTGAAAGATTGAATCTCGCATGACAGGATGGTCTAGACTCTGGAAGTATGCACACTTGCCTCTGAGATCTCCAGCTCAGGTTTGAATCTTGGCCCAGATATAAATTGTCATCCTGGTGCTTTACAGGCAGAGTGGCTCAAAAATGTGTGTGCTGTCCCTCAAATGGCTGTTAATTTGAGAATCCTGTATGCCAGCATTAGTTGGTGGATGTTGAGGACCTCAGGGTGCCTTTCATGAAGAGTATGCAGCTATTGCCATTGCTGGCACTCCTCTGATCAAATTCGAAATTCCTCCTCTAACCCACAGGAGGCACTGCGTCAGTGGAACGGTTGTGCCCCAGAAAATGATGCTGCCTGTAGCCATGCGCTGTATACAAAATAAGATGAAGCTTGCATCCATAGGCAAAAGGCACTTTATAAATAAAGTTCTTATTATTACCTGAGCATCAACAATCCCAGTGATATAAAGCAGATAAAGCGATTGACTGAATCAATGTGATGTTCATTGAGCACAGGCATGATGAGATAAATAGCCTCCTCCTCCATCCAAGTTCGATGAATTGGAAGTACAGGGCGGACAATAAATACCCCACGCATTTTAAAGTTGTGCAAAATTCTTTAAAAATGTTAATGTTTGTATTCTTTTCATTTCACATGATGAAGGATCCTTGCAAGATTTACTAAGATGGAGGAGTGGACAAATATCGAGAGAACAAGGATCCTGGAACTGCACTTTAAGTGTGGTTCAATCATTCAGGCTCAAAGAGACTTCAAAATAATTTACAATGTCAACAAATATCCTTCCAGGAACACAATGCTCTCATTTGCCAAAATACTTGTGACACCGCCATTGCACAAGCCACACCTAGCTTCCTCCAGGACGAACGACAAGTGTTCATACACCTGACATGCATGAGGTTAAACAGCCCAGTCTTCACCGTTAGACAATAAAACTGTCACAGGCATCTGTATACATATTTGAGGTGTGTGTGTGTGTGTGTGTGTGTGTGTGTGTGTGTGTGTGTGTGTGTGTGTGTGTGTGTGTGTGTGTGTGTGTGTGTGTGTGTGTGTGTGTGTGTTCTGATTCACTGGCCACACCATATGACCCATGAGGCTCTAAATTGGCATCTCTCCCACTCCACTTTCTACCCCCATGCCCCTCGCACTCATTTCACCAACCCCTTCCACATTCCTCCCGATCCCACCCACTCCCCACCCCTCCTCCCTCCCACATACTCAGATTTCCCCAGGTGTAGAGTGTGTATTTCAACTGGTTGAACATAAAGAGAACATCCCTTCTGACAAAACTGAAGGAAAATTTGCTTCAGTATAGTCAGAAGCGCTGCACCTCGAACGACTGCACCCAAAACAGCACCAAGGTAAAATCGAAACGTACCCTTTGGGGAACCCTTTAGAGTTAGCAACCTTTTGCAAGAAGCGCTGCACCCAAAAAGCGCTGCACCTCGTGCCACAAACATGCATGTGAGAATGGACACAGTCCCATGGGTGAAGGTAATCCGATCGGCCCGAAAGATTAATGGCCACAGACAAAGCGAATGTGTCCAATCAAACAATGCGCGAAAACAGAGGGCCGCCGCCGAAGCAAGGGATGAAGGGACGGCCATGGGGCTGAAGGTAAGACCGATGGGGTGAAGGAGGGATTGTCAAAATGATGTTTGGTGAAGGGGATTACCGTTGGATTGAGAAAGGCAGAAGGGGGAAAGGAAGACATCACACTGGGAAACACGAACTAATCAACGCATGCCACCCGAAGCTCGAACACTGAATGGATCAGGATGCAACAGAACAAAGGTAACTGGAGAAAGATGGGGGAAGCACCAACAGTAGGGATGAAAGACAAAATGGAAAGAGACTTGGACAAATAAGGGATGTGGGCAGGAACTTCGGATTGGGGAGGATGCACGGCGCCGACAAAATGGATACAGAAGCAAACTCTGAGGAAGGAAAAATTGGAAATCTGGTGGGGGATATTGGTGAGGGTGCACTTGTGATTTGCATTTGTTTTTCTGACATATTCATCCACAAGTTTCTTCTTCTTCTTCAATATCAACCGCAGGTTTTCCTCCCTTCTTGATGGGTCGGCCAGTGGTAATGGTTGTGGCCCAAGTCTTTCAGAGGACCGGGTTGTTAGCCCTGACGTTTGGCATGAATTTAGACTTGTTCAGATCACCAGTGAAACCTTGACATCTCGTCACAAAAGACGTGATGGGATCTTTAACATCCACCCATGCCCTGAGCGCAGCCACATGGTCCTCTAGCTTTATGTCCTTTGCACGGACAGCACACACATTTATGCACCACCCTTCATGCAAAATAAGAGTTAATATCAAGATTAAGATTCCAATGCAAGTTGGAAAGCTCACTGGTAAATGCACATAACTCAAAGCTATCCAACAACACTACAACCTCCAATCAATGACAGAGATAATAATTAAGGAAGAAAATGCGATTGAGATACGACAGGGTGAGCTTTAACTTTCCTTCAAGGGATACCATATTTCTTGTTTGTGCGTTTCATGTCATGACATCATGAAGGGATTTTTTTCCCATTACTTACACAATGTGTTCATCATTATCAACACGTTGCTTCTTTTTCTTTTTCCATCTGCACCATTGCCTAAATTGAAAAAGATTGAAAAAGTCAATATATTGTACATGTTCTTAGATAGATCAAAAAACAAGTTAAAAAAAACTGAAGATGAGGAAAGATGAAACTTATTTACTTCAGTCGCTTCCAAAGAGATATTTTCTTTGGTGAAGCACATGGAGTTGACTGATTCATATCAGCACCTTGTGAACCTGATGATTGGTTCATCTTCACTTCCCTGAAAAACAACAGACCTTTGAGACTCACAATTTATACGAAGGTGTGCTAAACTTTCAACAAACCTTCTATGAAACGGAAAAGGTACATGTACATGATGCACAGGAACCAGCAAGAAGGGAGGCACAAAAGACAAAAGGGAGAGGCAGGACATGTGGTGCGGGGGAGTGAGGCGAGTTGGAGGAGGCAGGACGCGCACGGTGGGTGGAATGCGCGAGCTGGAAAGGCAGGATGAGGTGAGGCCGGTTAGGTGGGATACGGGGCCGGGAATGCGGGACAGGTGGGGTCGGAAAAGCAAGACCGCATGGCCGGGGATGTGCGGTAGGAATGGCTGTGGAAACAAAAGGGGTGCGTCATGTAGATGGGACATGAGAGCTGAAGAGGCAACATGGCTCACATTACATTCTCTAATCTGTCTTAATAACCTTGTGCCATGTCTATCACGTGTGCCCATGTGAATGAATAAGATTAGAGAGATGATTCATAGTGATTCCCAACAAGGGATTTACAACATATGTAACCACAGTTTTGTCGTGTGTGTGTGCGCGCGTGTGTGTGTGTGTGTGTGTGTGTGTGTGTGTGTGTGTGTGTGTGTGTGTGTGTGTGTGTGTGTGTGTGTGTGTGTGTGTGTGTGTGTGTGCGTATGCGTTTGTACATGCGTGTGTGTCTCTTCACCTCTCTGTGTTGTCATAAACATTTTGTTCATTAAACCTGCACGTGATCATTCGTGGTATGGGACTTCGCCATGAAGCATGAGTGAATTGGCTTTAAAAATCCGGTCACGACCAATTGGGAAATGTACATATAAATAACTCTTAAAAGAGTAAAGAACTGTAAATAATGGTGATATCAGAATGAACCGATTCATCAAACAGTCACAGATTGTTTAATCCAAATATGGGGCCATTCAAAAATTATGTCACGTTATTTTCAGAGAGGCACGTAGGGGCTTGATTAAACCTAAAGAATATTTTTTAGCTCATCTGGAACGTAGTTGCGGGGAGCTTATGGGATGGCGTGTCATCTGTCCGTAAGTCAGTCCGTAAACACTTGCAACTTCTTCTCTGAAAACTACACACACTATTTCGATAAAACTTGACCACAACCTTCATCACCCAATATATACCAAAGTTTGTTCACGGCATTTAAAAAAAAAAAAAATCGGGCCCAACAGGGGTCTATGGGGGCTTGCCCCCCAAAATAGGTCTTTGCCTTATTCTGAAAAACTACACACACAATTTCAATTAAATGTGACCACAACCTTCATCACCTGGAATGTACCAAGTTTTTTCACGCTATTGAAACAGTCAGGATCTGAGGAGGTTTACGGTGGGGGGGTGTTGCCCCCTACCCTTGAAAACCAATGAAATTTTGGTCCACTGTACCTACGGGCCCACTTGTGACTTAAAATGGTTCCAATGGGTGATTCTAATCTAAAGGGTGGTTCTAAAGGGTGGTTCAAGAGGGTTTTAAATTGAAGTTCTCGAGGGTTCCAAAGGGTAATTCTGAATAGTTCTAAAGGGTTAATTATCATGGGTTCTCAAGGGTAATTCTGAATTGTTCTAAAGGGTAATTACAGTGTGTTCTAAAGGGTAATTCTGAATTGTTCTAAAGGGTAATTACAGTGGGTTCTAAAGGGTAATTCTGAAAGGTTCGAAAAGGCTTCATTCATTTCTTGGCTTTGCCTATTTCATATTAAAACGCCAAACTGAACTGCCTCCATCAGACACGGGTGCGGTATTTATTCGACATATGAATAGATTTATCGGGGTACCTTATCGTGATGAACACTCAACCCAAACAAAGCCAATGGAAATCTGATGCAGCAAAGCTGGACAGTGTACACTCAACAGAGGCCCAAACGCCTCATGTGTTTGGCCCACCAGAAAACCAAGATGGCGGCCATATCAATTTGTCTGGGTGCTATGATGGGTGGAATGAAGCAATTGATGAGGGTGTGGTCCGACAGCTGTCCATCCAATGTGTGCACATTTCGAAAATCGACCCCTAACAATAACTCCAACAACAACAATACCAACAACAACAACCCGAATCTCTCGTAGACCTGTGACATGCAGATGACGCTCACAGACTATACAGGTAAGAAATCTCATTTGATTCTCTCTCAGAAACTGCTTGTTGGACACAAAGTTCGACCAGTGATAGCCAAGGATTCTCTGAAGAAACCTGGTGCCGAAGGAGTTGTCTCTGTCTCAGATCCCTGGTCAGAGACAAAGTCCCACATCCGTGGAGCAAGACCGGAAGCACCAAGGACCTGAAGACTTGGACTTTCGTCCTCCTGCACAGGTACCAACAGCACCACACCCCATGATCCAGTGAATCCTTGATTCCCCAAGCCCGACTCACAAATCAATTGACCTCTGACTCACAGCCAGCAGAGATATGAATATCACTGCCAAGGTAAGTGAATCTCTCCGTGACCTCAATATCCTCACCACAATCAGGTACAGACAAATAGCAGCATCCATGATGTCATTGAAAGCCTAGATCTTAGTTTTGACCCAGTAAACCCATAATCCCAGTGGCGTTTCATGTCATGACATCATGAAGGGATTATTTTTTCTCATTACTTACACAATTTGTTCATTATCCCCACGTTGCTTCCTTTTCATTTTCCATCTGCACCTTTGCCTAAGTTGAAAGACATTGAAAAAGTCAATATATTGTACATGTTCATAGATATATCAAAAAGCAGGTTTAAAAAAGTGAAGATGAGGAAAGATGAAAATTATTTACTTCAGTCGCTTCCAAAGAGATTTTTTCTTTGGAGAAGGACACGGAGTTTTCCGATTCATATTAGAACCTCGTGAACCGGATTGGTTCATCTTCGTTTACCTGAAAAACAATATCCTTTGAAATCTACAATTTAATAAAGGTGTGGTAAACTGAATATCATACACATACTCCAATTTAATAAATCTTCCATGAAACAAAGTAGGTATGTGATGCATGGGGACGAGGAAGTGAAGTGGGGGAGGCAGGACGAGCAGGGTACAGGAGATATGACACTCGGGGCCGGGGGCACAGGATTGGCTGGACGAGGGAGGCGGGTCACACGGGGCACGGGAGGTGGTACACGAGGGAATTGGAGGTGGTACGCAAGCGCCCAAGATACACAAGGCTGGAGAGTGGGACACGAGGGGCTGGGATGCGCAGGGCTAGGTCAGGGTGATGTATAGGGTTGGGGAGGCAGGCTGAACGGCCCGTGGAAGGGGTGATGCACAGGGACAGGGAGGGGCGATGCGTGGCCCGAGGAGGCGGGAAGCGGGATGCATGGGGCCAGGCAGGAGTGAAGCACGGGGCCGGGTAAGGGTGTAGGGATGGAGATGAGATAGATGTGCTAGCCTGGAGAGACAGACATGCAGGCCGGGACAGGTGAGACACATGAAGCAGGACACATGTGGCTGGAGAGGCGGGATGAGTTGGGTCGAAGAGTTGGACAAGTGAAGCGAGATGTGCCCTGCCGGTGTGGCAAGACATGCCAAACTGGGGCCAGACATGCTAAACTGGGGCTAGAGAGGCCGATACACGGGACCAAAGAGGCCGATACCGGGGACCAAAGAGGCCGGGCAGCTGGGCTCGGATAGGGGGGACACGTGTATTTGGGCGGAACTGAACACGTGGGGAGAGATCGTGAATGAGGTTTCAAAATTTGTTCATTCCTCATCCAACAAGCTTCACTCCCACACCCACCCCTGAAAGTAAAGACGAAATCCCTTCTCCACACCCCTCACCTTGTGAATGATTTTATGTGGACAAGGAGCTGATACTCCAGGTCCCCTGCCTTTTGGGTGGTATGGGGAATCGAGCTGTGCAAGATGAAAGATAAATGTTCAACGGTTTTTGAAATATCGCATGCAGAAGCCAAATTATCGATATGGTCACCGTGGCAACATAATTCAGCCAATCACAGCCATGATATAATAGGGTTGAGATAATGTCATGAGGAATAGATATCTGAAATATGAAAGCCAAATGTTCAACGGTTTATTAAATATCGTGTACACAAAAGGACATGGACGGATGATTGGTCGGTCGGTCGGTGCGTCAGACGGAGCTCATTTTCATGTCCTGACCTTGTTGGAGGGGGGAGAATAAACTGATCCGTTTGATGACGTCACGTTTACTGAATGCAGGTATTATGGGATAAATGGTCTCCTCCAAGGTTTCCTTCATATTAGTTGACAATATTGTTCACATTTTATTTTCAATGAAGATGAAAAATCATAATTATTTACTTCACATACTTCACAATCCCGGTTTGTCTGTTCTTCCCCACGTGCCCGACATCTCCGACCCCACACGTCCCTCCTCCACGTCGATGGTCGATGGTCGATGTTCGGGTGTTCACCGACACAATGTGCGGGGGGGGGGGAAACGCGGGTTAAACAGGGCTGTGTTCACTTACCAAGTCTCTTGTGGAGCGCTTGCCAAGCCGCTTAAGCACTCCGTTGGAAACCGTTGCTAAGGAACGGCTGGCCTGGCAAGCGCGAGCGAGCTGCTCGGTTCCTGAACAAGGCCCGGGATTCCAAATCGTTTTGTTAACCGAACGGGATCACGAGTTCTGATTGAGGATTGAAAGATGTAATGGGATTCTTGGCTGGATCGTGGGTGTGGAGACAATGTTGTGGTTCACTCACTTTTACCTCACTTTACGTGGTGAAGGAATCACAACCACAACCTCCGAATGAGTCGACAAGGAATAAATACATTCGTATGTCCGTAATGAAGGAGATATCATCCCGAACCTCACAGAGAATATCGTTAAATAAATAATTACACTTACCCGTCCACACGGCGCGGAGAATGTAAAAATAATTAATTACTTTCCACACGGAAACATTAAAATGTCCAATTCACTTCGTGTTGTGAAAACATACGTGAAGAAGAAGACTCTCGTCGTTCTCTTCTCCTGTGGTAATAAAATGGCCGAGTCTTGTTTCACAGACACAGCGTTTTTACACACGAAGGCGTCGAAATCACGTCCGTCAAACGAAGACGTCCATCTTGGTCGGACTGAATTTTCCCACCAATTGTGACGTCACCGTTGTGTTGTTACCACGTGGGGTATTTGAGTCACGTGACCCTCCCTCCCCGTGTGTACGTCACAATGAGGATTCGAAGCGTGATCAGATCGGATTCTCAATCTCTATCAGGGTTATTTATCGTGGGGAAGAGTTTCTGCACCTACTGCTTGATTTCGGGGTTGGGGGAACCAGGACATGATTAAATATAATTTTACTATTTTTATTAATAATAAAATAATAAGGTTGTTGTTTATTCAAATTTGATCTTCAGTAAATCATACTCGGTTGTAATAGTTGGAGTATCCCTCCGTTGTGAGTTTGGGAGTTCTGTGGTTCGAACATCCCAACCCTGACTTGTGATGAAGCTTTTTTCAATGGTCGGTGCCCCACATCCCTTTTAAATATTGAGCGTCAATAGAAGAAGCGGCACGGACCATTTTTTAAATGTCATCGACATCTGTTGACTATTATTTATCTTATTATTATTATTCCATCTCTCTCATCGATTCTTCGATATTAGTATTATTTTTATTATTATTATTATTATCACCTATCTATCCATCTACCTGTCCAATCTCCACTGGCCGATCTGTGTGCATGTTTGGGGAGGGGCTTCCCACATTCAGGGAGGGGCTTCCCACATTCAGGGAGGGGCTTCCCACATTCAGGGAGGGGCTTCCAACATTCAGGGAGGGGCTTCCAACATTCAGGGAGGGCTTCCAAAATTCATGGCGGGGCTTCCCACTTTCAGGAAGGGGCTTCCAACATTCAGGGAGGGGCTTGCAACATTCAGGGCGGGGCTTCCCACATTCAGGGCGGGGCTTCCCACATTCAGGAAGGGGCTTTCCACATTCAGGAAGGGGCTTCCCACATTCAGGGAGGGGCTTCCCACATTCAGGGAGGGGCTTCCAACATTCAGGGAGGGGCTTCCAACATTCAGGGAGGGCTTCCAAAATTCATGGTGGGGCTTCCCACATTCAGGAAGGGGCTTCCAACATTCAGGGAGGGGCTTGCAACATTCAGGGCGGGGCTTCCCACATTCAGGGAGGGGCTTGCAACATTCAGGGCGGGGCTTCCCACATTCAGGGCGGGGCTTCTCACATTCAGGAAGGGGCTTCCCACATTCAGGGCGGGGATTCCCACATTCAGGGCGGGGCTTCTCACATTCAGGGCGGGGCTTCCCACATTCAGGGCGAGGCTTCTCACATTCAGGGCGGGGATTCCCACATTCAGAGCGGGGCTTCCCGCATTCAGGGCGGGGATTCCCACATTCAGGGCGAGGCTTCTCACATTCAGGGCGGGGCTTCCCACATTCAGGGCGGGGCTTCCAACATTCAGAGCGGGGCTTCCCACATTCAGGGCGGGGCTTCTCACATTCAGGGCGGGGCTTCCCACATTCAGGGCGAGGCTTCTCACATTCAGGGCGGGGCTTCCCACATTCAGAGCGGGGCTTCCCGCATTCAGGGCGGGGATTCCCACATTCAGGGCGAGGCTTCTCACATTCAGGGCGGGGCTTCCCACATTCAGGGCGGGGCTTCCAACATTCAGGGCGGGGCTTCTCACATTCAGGGCGGGGCTTCTCACATTCAGGGTGGGGCTTCTCACATTCAGGGCGGGGCTTCTCACATTCAGGGCGGGGATTCCCACATTCAGGGAGGGGCTTCCAACATTCAGGGTGGGGCTTCAAAATCTAATTTTGTTTGCTCTGCATTGCTGTGAGGAAGTGACGTCATGATGAGGGAGGGGGGATCGCCCCGATGGTGAAGTAAATGACCCCCTCAAGACCCCGTGTCCACGTTCAATTTGGTGGTATTATATGTAAATTATAAATTAAAATACAACGGACTCGTGAGAGCAGAACAATTATAACTTCAATCACCACGTTTTACATTTTAAACTTCGTGCTCCGTGACGATGGGTCACGTGTTGGTGTTTACAAACTGTTTCCATCCGGTTTAACATTTCTCTTCATTACTCGTCACCTCCACACACTAAATAAATCCCTATTCCGGTGTTAGTAATTATGGGGCTGCCTGCTGTGCACATCCCTTATCATCGTCATCACACAAATACTATAATTCACCGATTGTGTCCGCTATAGAGTCCGAAACTGCCGGACGGATTGTCGCCACTTTCGGCATGCGGGTGCTCTGTGGTCTAATGAATAGCATGGGCTATGTGAGATCTCGCCAGACGGAGAGGTTTGGGAATTTTTGGCGATTTTCTAATTTTTACATTCGTTTCCATGGCGACGTGTGACGTCACCGCTGAGGCGTAATGACATCATCGGTCATTCGCCAACGTCATTACGTATGTTGTCGACAGACCGTCACCGCTGAGGCGTAATGACGTCATGACATCATCGGTCATTCGCTGACGTCATTACGTCTGTCGTCGACAGACCGTCATCGCTGAGAGGTGTAATGCCGCTCCGAGAAAACAGCGTTTGCGATGTAAAACCCCCTTCTGCACATGCTGACTACCTCAGAAGGTGAATTTGACACAAAAAATGTAACAAGAAACATTGTCATCATCATCATCATCATCATCATTATCATCATTCTGCCTATGTTCTTCTTATATCCCATTTATACATGTTTTATTATTGACCAAAAAAAAAAAAAAATCCCCCATTTTATTTTTTATTATTCAACCAATCACAGTTCTCGCTTTATATTATTATTATATATTATTCCGGAAGTTGTTGAAACTTTACTTCCGTTTCTATTGGAGGAGAGGTCAGAGAAAAAGGTGAAATTTTCGTCAAAAATCGTGTAAAATCGCCCGTGTGTCAACTTCACATGAAATACAAACTGTCTTTGGTTCAGAAAGGTGGAAGGACTCGAGCTAAGGAAGGTATTTAACAATGTGCAGGATTTTTCAGAATTCAACAATGCCGCCCAAGAAAATATGTCTTTCAACTACCACTCCAGACAGCAAGCGAAAAAGAACGGCTCAACCAGCTGGATGTCAGGTCAAACAAAAAACAATCAACCCAAGAAAAGAAGGTGCAGCAATAGACACCCAATTGTTTAACGAGTCAAGAAACAACACATTCTACCAAACCTTGATAATGGCCGCAAGTGTGACTTCTGTAAGGCTCTGTGCTGGCCAGGGGAGCGACCTGGCTTCTGTTGTGAAAAAGACAAGATTGCAATTGATTTCCTTGAGAACTATCCCCAAAAAATTGAAGGATATGTTGATTCAGAAAAATTTCATTGACCATATACGACAATTTCACAATTCTTTGGCCGTGGCATCGATAGGCATACATGAACATAGTATGCCAGGATTCAGCCCTGTTGTAAAATTGCAGGGTAACATTTATCAATCGCATTGGATCATTGCTCCCAAATGATGATGATCATCCCAAATTTGCACAAATTTGGTTTCACGATAGCGATGAATTGTACAACAGATTACGACATAACCCAATGCTTGATGCTGGAATACCGACTGAACTACAGAATTTACTCCGAGAAATAAATCTTTACATTTATTCTCTCAAATCTGCCATTGAGTTGACTAACAGTGACAACTCGATCAAGATGGTTATCGATGCCAAGAAGCGACCATCTGATGAACACATTCGACGCTATAATTTGCCAGAGGCCAGTGAAGTGTCTGTAATATTACCTGGTGATCATATGGATCACCTCAATGTCCTTCTTCATCAGCGTCATGGTACACTACAGGCCATTACGGAACTACACAGAAGCTATGATCCTCTTCATTATGTTTTGATGTTTCCTTATGGAGAAGAAGGATACAAGCTCAATATCCCACATCGGAATGGTCGTGGTCGTGTCTCACCAACTGAATTTGCTCGATACCGTTTACAAGTCAGATACGACCACTTCAATCAGGTATTAAAAGTGTCGCCGACTCACTCAGCAATATGCATGTGATCAATATGCCAAAGCTGAAATAGCTCGATTAAGATGGGCATGCCTAAATCAGAGACCTATTCGAGCTGAAAAATATTGGGGACTTTTGGATGCAGTGGACCATCATGACGAATTGAATGCTGGAACGAAGATCATCTTACCACCGTCTATTTACGGTTCTCCCCAATAGTACGCCGAAGCGTTCCAGGATGCTATGGCTATTGTTCGCTCACTGGGAAACCCGGACCTTTTCATTACTTTTACCACCAATCAGCAGTGGCCTGAAATAACCGCTTCGTTGTTCCCAGGGGAGCAACCAAGTGACCGGCCAGATATATGTGCTCGAGTTTTTCACCTGAAACTGAAGGACTTGATTAACGACCTGAAAAGTGGAATGCCAGGAAGAATTCAGAGTTCTTTTTGAATGAAGGAGGATCAGAAGCGTGGTCTTCCCCACTGCCATATCCTGGCGATATCCGCGGATGAAGACAAACCACGTGAACCAGATTACATTGATAAGATTGTGTGCGCAGAAATTCCGGATCCTCAAACCAACCCAATATTATATGATATAATCACCCGTAATAATATCCACAGTCCATGCGGGGAACTAAACCAAGCGTCTCCGTGCATGGCGGGTCAAGGAGACCACCGACATTGCGAAAAAGACTTCCCAAAGCGGTTTGTGGACCGTACTACAGTGTCAGATTCTACCTCCCCCATGTATCGACGGTGATCCCCCCAATGACGGCGATCGGACGCATACGAAGAAAATAAGAGGTCAAGAAGTCATCGTTGACAATAGCTGGGTAGTCCCTTTCAACCCGTTTCTGTCTCTCAAATACTCAGCTCACATAAACGTAGAAATCATCAATTCCGTCTCCAGTGTAAAGTACATGTGCAAATATATAACAAAAGGAAGTGATCGCGTGACTATCAGATTGGCCAATGGACAGGAGAAGGACATCACCAATGATGAAATTGAACGTTCTGTGGATGCTCGGTACATCAGTGCATCTGAAGCCCACTGGAGTCTCAACGAGTTTCCCATTCAACAAATGCAACCATCTGTACAAAAACGACCTATACATCTGGACAATGAACAGACCGTGCTATTCCAGCCTGGTGAAGTGAACACTCTTCTATCCAATGGCCCGCCAAAGACCAAGTTGACAAGAGTTTTTCAAACTAAATCGAAATAGTGAACCGAACATTACATATCCAAACGTTTTCAAGTACTTTCCACGGTCCGGAAATACCTGGAAGAGGAGGGCTCATGTGACAAGACTGAACCGTGATGAAGAGTCTGAGATGAATGATCATCAAAAGGTTTACTCGGACATGATTGGTCGCATTCCGGTAATCAACCTCTCTTCCAAACAGAGCGAGTTGTTCTCTTTGCGGATGTTATTACACATAGTTGCTTGACCCACATCGTATGAAGACCTTCGTACTCACAACGGTGTAGTTTATCCGACCTATCAACTTGCCTGCCTTGCCTTGGGGTTATTAGATGATGAGTCAGAAGTCAACAAGGCAATGAAGGAAGCTGCCTCTGTACGGTTCGGTTCAACTCTTCGCGAGTTGTTCGCTAATGTACTCATCTTTGTCCGACCATCAAATCCAAATGAATTTTGGAATAAACACAAGCTTCTTCTCATGGAAGACCTTCTTCATAAATATGGTGTAAATGAACCAACAAAGCCGATGATCCACACAACACTGTTGATGATACAGATGATTTTAGTTCGGCATGGATTAGATATTGAAAAAGACTTCAACATTCAACAGCCTGATCCAGTAATAGCGGAGCAATTGGAACCGGTCCAAGTTGTGAGTGAGGAAACTAACTATGATTTTCAGGAACAAAACGACTCTGTCTCTGCGAACATGCCGTTACTGAATAACGAACGACGAATCATCTTCAGCGCTGTTATGGACTCTGTGGATTCTAACCAGGGTCAGATATTCAGTGTAGAAGCCCCAGGGGTTACTGGGAAAACCTTCTTGCTGACGTTACTCTTAGCTCGAGTCAGATCTGAAGGTAAGGTTGCTCTCGCCACGGCGATGAGCGGAATAGCGGCGACACTGCTCCCTCATTGCCGTACTCTTCATTCGCGGTGTAAGGTGCCATCATCAGTCGAGGGAAATTCCATATGTAGCATCACTAAAAGGGACAGTACTGGTATACTCATTCAGAAATGCCATCTCTTAGTTATTGATGAGGGTTCCATGTGTGATAGACGTATCATCGAAGCAGCTGACAGAACATTCCGAGATGTCCGAGGAGTCGATAAGCCATTCGGCGGTTTAACCATAATCTTCTCTGGAGACCGGCGGCAGATACTTCCAGTGATCAGACGCGGTGGATGGGCACATACTATTCGAGCCACGATTAAACAATCTGTGCTTTGGAAACACGTTCATGTTTATCATTTGGCGGTCAATATGCGAGTTCTAAACGCCGGCTTCAATATAATGAATTCGTGAATACTCTCCTTCAGATTGGCGAGGGTCGACTACCTATCCTCTCACATGTCGGCGAATTCAAAGTGCAAATCGAGGAAAAGTACTTCCTACAAAATATAAAATCTCTCATCGATTTCATTTTTGACGACCTTGCTCATCGCTACCGAGATCCTACATGGCTGTGTAGCAGGACGATACTGTGCCCAACCAATGATGCCGTCACTGAAATAAATACAATCATACTTCGTGAATTTCCAGGCGAGGAAAAAATTTATTTGAGTAGTGACAAAATCATTGATGTTGAGAACGCGCATCAATATCCATGTGAGTTTCTGAACTCCATCTCTGCATCTGGAATGCCGCATCCTAAATTACGGTTGAAAATTGGGGCACCAATTATGTTACTACGGAACTTTGACCCAAATAACGAACATTTTAATGGAAGCTGATATATCGTGCAGAACCTACTTCATAGCATCATAGATGCACGATTATCTACCGGACCCCATACTGGGAATAGACTTCATCCCTCGGATACCAATAGTACCATCAGAAGACCTATTTCCATTCCAAATGCAAAGAAAACAATTTCCTGTCCGTCTGTGTTTTAGTATGCCCGCGAATAAGGCCCAGCGACAAACATTGAAAAAAGTTGGACTATATTTGAAAAGTGACTTTTTCAGCCATGGCCAGCTCTATGTCACCATGAGTTGAGTGGGAAATAGTGGCTACATGAAAATTCATGCAAATCCGAGGGCGTCAGGAAATACTTTTATTAACAATGTAGTATACCCTGAAGTCTTCTGAATGATCAATCCTAAGAATAAATAAAACGACAATTGGAGGCAACACAAAATTGTTTGCATTGTGCATTTTTTTGTGCTTTTTATTTCATGTGTCATAATGACCGCGCGGAGGGCGGGTACTCTGCTAGTAATAATAATACCACGACACCATCATAATTCTCTGCAATGGAAATTAATTTCATAATCAGGATAGAGAATTCAAGGATACAATCATATAACAAGGTGAAGAATCGTAATAAAGAAGAGGTGAATTAATTTGCATACGTCTTGTACATTTTCTTAACTCATTACACTTTCTGATGACACAGTAAATAATGTACGTGTAGTGTGTACATACTATGTCTACACTTATTTTACATGTGACATGTGTCAAAGAATCATTGATTTACTTTTAATACACCATGAAAGAGGGAGCCAGCAAGACCAAGGTTGAAATGGATAAACCATGGATATATCATACTCCTCCTCCTCTTCATCCCCACTGTCCTCCACATAATTATCATCATCATCTGCTAACAAAGCGAGACACATGTTTATGCACAATTTCTTCTTTTGCAGGTCTTTCCTTTGTGGTAATGTTCCTGGGGATATCTTGTGGAATTGGGATATTATCTGCAGTGGCTTGTCCCATTCTCAACTTCACCACATGCTCATTCAGATTGTTTCTCCAACTGTGGGACTTCTCCACTCTGATCGCCTTGGCAACCCACTCTTGTGTCCTCTTTGGGATCACTGCATTGAACCTGGGTATGCCTTCAGCTGTCCTTATCTGAGACCGCTCCAGATTGCTGTTGTGGTCAAGAATGGCTAGCTCAGTTCTTGCAACCATCCCTCTTTAAGAGAAGTGCTGTCTCTTCGGGCAGTACTTGGTGATGAGTGAGTGGTTCACCTCAAGGTGTCCTGTGTCCTGCCACAGTCAGCTTTTGGATGTCTGCAATAACCTCTGTCAAGTACTACTTCCTTCAATGCCTTGTGAGATGGTGAGTCTGGCGTGAGCCATCTCTTCCTCCTACTTTCACCTGGGTTCAATGGAGGGTGGCTGCAGGAGTGGAAGTGGTCACACAAGCCCCACTCGTACAAATCAGTCACATGGTAAATTATGCTGATCCACATTTCTCTCAAAATGTTTGGATCGGTGTTGCAATTTTGGCAGCAAAACCACAAATGGTTTGTTACTCCCTTGATCCAAGGATGTAGATCATAGCAACCCCTCTGACTTGCATTTTTCCTCATCTTATTCCTGATCCCCTTTTCAACATGATATACATCATATTGGTGTTCAATGTGACTGAAATACGTGCACATCAGCTTAGCCACACTGGTGCACCTGTCTGTCCCAAGAACCTTGATGTTGACACCATGGTCTTCAATTTCAGTGAGACACTCTTTGCAACCGTCTCTCTCCATTGAAATTGAAGAGCTTGACTGACTGGCATGTCCAAGGGTGAAAGATAAAATTGCACCTGTTTCTTCCTCCATCAATGAAGAGGTGCCATGTTTGGCTGGAAAACCAGGTGAGTCACATCTTCCATCACCAAGATGCTCACCCAGACCAAAAGCAGCAGTGTATGATTCCTTTTGGTGGGTGTATTGTGTGTGGACTATGGGGAAAAGGTACTGGTTCTGTAGCTTGTAGAAATGGTTCTCACAGATCAAAGGTACACGGAGAACAGAAAAAAATTCTTTCACTCTCTCATATGTGAGACCTGGGAATAGAATGGCACTTGAGAGGAGAAGATTTCCAGCTGCCATTCCTTTAAAGATTGGTTGTGAGTCCCACCAACCAGAGTAACCACTCACACTGGTACTGCACTTTCAGCAGAGTTCCCTTTGTCTTTGTTGTATGCATTGGTGTCTGAATTCTGGCACCACATCTGAGACACCGAGTGAACAAAGCCTTGAGACAATCCTCAAAAACTAGAAATTTCCTTTGCTGTGCAGGACCAGAGAAAGGTTGTGTATAGGATGAATATGTATTATCGGATTCTGAGCTGCTTGTATGATCATTCGGTGTGTCATCAGATTCGAAATCTGTTGATTCTGAATTGTCATCAAAGTAAGAAGACAATGTGTCTGATGTCTCTGTCAGTGTTAGTTGATGCATGTATTCTTGATTTGGTGGAGCACACTCCATGATGGGATCTGTGCTAACAGATGAATCACATGTGACAGACGTGGCTTGGTCATGTTTATGGGAAAAACCTGTTTTGGATGTAAAACGACAGCTTTTACTGGTGACTCTTCGTTTAACTTGGAGAGGACTCACTGCGGTCTTGGGAGCCTCAGTTTGGGTGGCCACTAACTTCACGGGTGATGTCGTACAGCATCTCCACCAGCACTGGCACTCCTCATTCAGAAAACTCTTGTTCTGGAAAATTTCATAATTCGTGTTTTTTCCAGAACAAAGTAGAAAGGCACTCGGCCAAGCGCATACCTCCGCAAGGCTGAACAGTTTACGTTTTGTATCCCACTGATTGGCTGGATCTGAACATACATCTAATCCGCTTGTTCTTGTCACCTATACCAACTCATTCACCTAGTTTTGTCATAACTCGCCCACAACTTTTTGAGATTTAATGATATATATATATATATATATATATATATATATATATATATATAGCCCCCCTCCCCTAAGCATCCATACACATGACAACAACCATGTTGTATATATATATATATATATATATATATATATATATATATATATATATATATATTTTTTTTTTTTGCGGGCCGGGGGTCGGGTGAGAAGACCACTAGGTGGGGGAAGCTCGGTCGGTTCCTACAAGACTCCCCAGAATTGTAGACCATCTCACACGGATAATTCTGTGATGCGGCGGGTCGCTTAACCGACCGTGGACGCCAATAACTCAACCGTGTGACCTCGGGTCCTCCCGTCTATGGGTTAATCGGGTTACCCAATTAATCACATGATTTAATCACCGGGGACCACGCCCTCGGTACTCCTTGTCCGAACCGGATCACTCTACCGAATCGGATGCAGCTGAGCGACACTGCTAAAGACGCTGTCACACCTTGACGGTTTAGCCAGCGTATGGCAACGTATCAAAATGTATGTAAAACGTGGGCGTACGCTGAACTATTGATGTTTTTTTTAATTTTTGGGCATATAATAACGTGTTGGACATATGCATAACTTATTAGTAACGTACACAGAACGTTTTAATCATATGTAGATAACTTATACCAACGAATGCTGAGCGTGTTGTCGGCATTCACAACCCATGCCCAACGATAGTCCTACTTATGCATAGCGCGCGGCAGCGTATCGCCGACGATCACGTGGCATAGGCTATTAATAGGCTGCGGCTCGACGCTTCAAATCATAACCGCACTAGACATGGAAGTGTGAATCCGCTGTCACACCTTGACGTTTTAGCCAGCGTATGCCGACGTATGAAAAATTTGCCGAACCAAGCTGGCACACGGCGAATACGTTATGGATAAGTTTTGTATACGTTAAGAGCACGCTGGCATACGTCGTAGTACGCTGGCATACGTCATTGTGCGTCGAGAAATTTTCAGCATGTTGAAATTTTCTCGACGTACTCGACGTATGACACACATTCCGCATACGCTGGCATAAGTTGTAGGCACGCTACGCGATCGTTGACACACGTTACTCGTACGTTACTCATAAGTCGAAACACGTCAAAGTAATGGTTAGTGACAGTGTTCCAGACTCCCTGGTTTTTTTTTTCTTCTTCGGTATGACGGTTATGATTTAAATCGTTGAGTGGCAGCCTTTTAATTATAATATAACCGCACTAGAAATCGAAGTGTCAACATGACCGTCATACCAAAGAAAAAAAACCCCAAAAAAATAAACCAGGGAGTCTGGAACACTGACGCTAAAGGCCCAGTCACACCTTGACGTTTTAGCCAGCTTATGCCAATTTTTGGAAAATTTGTGTAAAACGCTGGTACACGTCGAATACGTTATGGGTAAGTTTTGATAACATTGAGAGCATGCTGAAAAACACTGCCATACGTCATAGTACGCTGGCTTTAAACGTTGTACTTTTCAGTTGTCCTCAAATTTTCCATGCTTGAAATTTTAAGACTTATGCCAGCGTATGACTCACACGTTCCGCATAACGCTGGCCATAGGTTGTAGCGACGTTACGCAATCATTGACACACGTTACTTGTAAGTCACTCATAAGTCGAAACACATCGAGGTAATGTTTAACGTACCCGAAACTTCTTTCTAACCTATGAGAAACGTGTTGTAGGCACGTTACGCGATCGTTGACACACGTTACTTGTAAGTTACTCATAAGTCGAAACACGTCGAGTTAATGTTTAGCGTATCCGAAACCTATTTCTAACCTATGAGTAACGTGTTGTAGGCACGTTACGCGATCGTCGACACACGTTACTTGTAAGGTACTCATAAGTCGAAACACGTCAAGGTAATGGTTAGCGTCAGTGTTCCAGACTCCCTGGGTTTTTTTTTTCTTTTTCTTCTTCGGTATGATGGTGATGTCAACACTTCGATTTCTAGTGCGGTTGTAATATAATATAATTAAAAGGCTGCCGCTCAACGATTTAAATCATAACCGCACTAGAAATCGAAGTGTCGACATCACCGTCATACCGAAGAAGAAAAAAAAACAAAAAAAAAACCAGGGAGTCTAGAACACTGACGCTAACGATTACCTTGAGTGTTTCGACTTATGAGCACCTTACAAGTAACTTTTGTTGACGTGTGCCAACGTTCGAATGTCGTGCGTACAACTTATTCTCATCGCATGCGGAACGCGTGTCATACGGCAAGTGCGTCGTAAAATGTTTAACACGTTTATAATTACAAGACATACTCCACTTAATACGACGTATGATAGCGTACTTTAGCGTTTTCTTCACGCATACCAAACTTATCCATACCGTATTCGACGTGCGCCAACGTTTTAGACGCATTTTTCAGAGGTCGGCATACGCTGGCAAGATCGCCAAGGTGTGACTGCGATGTTGACACTTCCATTTCTGCGGCGGTTATGATTTGAATCGTTGTGCGGCAGCCTTTTAATAAGCTACGTCACGACATCGTCGGCGATGCGTGCAGCGCGCTATGCATAAGTTAGACTATCGTTGGGCATAGGTTGAGAAGGCCGACAACAGGCTCAGCATTCGTTGGTATAAGTTAGTTATAACACAACGAAACGTTCTGTGTCCGTTACTAATATGTTATGCATACGACCAACTCGTTATGAATACGTCCGAATCTTTAAAAAAAACATCAAAAGTTCAACGTAAGCCAGCGTTTTACATACATTTTAATACGTTGCCATTGCTGGCTAAAACGTCAAGGTGTTACTGGGCCTTAACCATTACCTTGACGTGTTTCGACTTATGAGTAACTTACAAGTAACGTGTGTCGACATGTGTCAACGATCGCGTAACGTGCCGACAACTTATGGCCAGCATTATGCGGAACGTGCGAGTCATACGCTGGCATACGTTGGGAAATTTCAAGCATGGAAAATTTGTCTAACAGCTCGGCGAACTACGACGTTTGCCAGCATGCTCTTAATGTATACAAACTTACCCTTCACGTATTCGACGTGTGCCGGCGTTTTAGCCCAATTTTGCACACGTCAGGCATACATTGGCTAAATCGTCAAGGTGTGACAGGGCCTTAAGGACGTACCAGCTAAAAGGAATGGATCGTTGGGAATAAAGTCCTGGCTAAAGTGGGATTCAGACCATGCTGGATCAATGGAAGAAAAGACAAAAACGAGCAGGGAACATTCCTAATCATAATAATTTATTTACAAGCAGGCGAGGAAATATATGTGGCACAGTGAATAGTTTTATTGTTTTGTGTAATGCAGGGATAGAAAGAAGCGCGTGGTGCGGCAATAAACAGGCAACTTACAAAAGGGGACACAGAGCAGACTTAACGTGAAAATAATAACAATAACGATCTTCTGCAGTCTTACTTAGGCAGACAGGTGCCAGGACACACACATACGCACGCACACAGACACAGAAAACCTGATGAAGAGGGAGTTTAGAACCAGGAATTGGGCATCGTAAAGGAGGAGCTTGAGTCGAGAAGGGGCAGAGTGTGAGGGTGGAGTAGTACGCGGGACCAGGTAGGTGGGTGGGATCGACGTGGTGTGGTCGGAGACGAGGAGCAGGAGGCGGGTTGTGGCAGTGTCGACAAGGCGAGGTGAGAGGTCAGGTCAGGTATGGGAGCATGTGCCAGAACAGCGCGTCGCTGCGTCCACTTTCCGCCGGTACTCCAGGGGCCTCCGTCTGGCCATCCCCCAGGCAGATGCCAGGCCCATCCCCATCTCCTTGAGATGATGGTCAACCTGCTGCAACCATGAGGCACGTGGTCGGCCCACTGGCCTCCTCCACTCATGAGACTCCCTCGCTGAGAGAATCTGGTGAGCAGGATCAGCGTCAGGAAAACGAGCCACATGTCCATACAGCCGCAGCTGATGCTCACGGACTATGCAGGTAACAAATCTCATCCGAGTCTCTCTCAGCAACCGCTCGTTGGACACAAAATCCGACCAGCGATAGCCAAGGATTCTCCGAAGAGACCTGGTACCAAAGGAATTAAGTCTCCATCTCAGATCCTTGGTCAAAGTCCAAGTCTCGCACCCATAGAGCAAGACTGGAAGTACCAAGGACCTGAAGACTCGGACTTTCGTCCTCCCGCACAGGTACCGGCAGCGCCACACCCCATGATCCAGTGAATCCATGACTCCCCAGGCCCGACCCAGACGTCTATTGACCTCCGGCTCACAACCTGCGGAGACATGAATATCACTGCCAAGGTAAGTGAATCTATCCACGACCTCAACATCCTCACCACAAACAGACACAGACAGGACAGCAGCATCCAAGATGTCACCGAAAGCCTGGATCTTAGTTTTGACCCAAGAAATCCGTAATCCCAATGGCTCCGACTCCTCATTCAGCACCTCGAGGGCCCCCAAGAGGATGTCTAAAGTCTCCGCAAAGATGACTGCATCATCTGCAAAATCAAGGTCCGAGATCTTGACATTGCCAAACAATGCACCGCAACTTGATCTCTCCGACATCCTCCCAAAAATCCAGTCCGTACAAGTGCTGAAAAGTGTGGGGGCAAGTACACATCCCTGACGGACTCCAGTAACAACTGGAAATAAGTCAGAGATGGTACCACCACACTTCACAGCACTCTCAGTACCAGAGTAGAGTTCAGACATCAGATCGATCAGTTTCGGTGGCACCCCACGAAGACCAAGAATCCTCCAGAGGACATCCTGATTCACTGAATCGAACGCTTTACAGAGATCAACATAGGCTGCAAGCAGCCCCTGCCGAAACTCTCGTCTGCGTTCGGTGAGGACACGAAGTGCAAGGATACGGTCAATCGTTGACCTCTTTGGTGTAAAGCCTGACTGCTCTGGACGCTGGTGCTCAAGCAGATGGTGGCGAACCCTATCAAGAATTATCCGAGCAAAGACCTTGCCCGGCACTGAGAGCAGCGTCACCCCTCGGTAGTTGTTGCAGTCTTGGCGATCACCCTTTCCTTTCCAGAGAGGGACAACAAGGCCCCTCTTCCAGTCAGTTGGGATGATGCCTGTGTTCCAGGCAGAGCACAAAACTGCATGCAACGACACGAGTGCAGCATTTCCACCAGCCTTGAGAAGTTCAGCATGGATGCCACAGATCCCTGGAGCTTTGCCCCGTTTCAACTGGTTCACCGCAGCCCGTGTTTCCACAAGCGATGGTGGATCACAGTTGATTCGAGGGTCAGCAACAGGGATTGTAACACCCTTGACGTCCAACTCGACAGCTGGGGGATCAGCCTGGTACAACCGCTCAAAGTAACCGGCCCAGCGGGCCTTCACTTCAGACTCCTCTGTCAAGAGCCTACCACTCTCTGCTCGAACTGCAGTGCTCCGAGGGATGGGCTTGGATGAACGTAATGCGCGAATTCCCCTGTAAGCGGGACGAGAATCACCTGTCCACAGGTGATGCTCTACCCCCTCACAGATTCCTCGCACATAGGCCTCCTTGTCCACCCTCAGTGCACGTACAGTTTTACGCCTCAGCTCCCTGAACAGCTCAGCTCTGCCATTCAGCCTGGCCCTGCGACTCTGGTCAATGGTATCCAGTGTCCCTTGAGAGACAAAATTCTTCTTTGCCCTGCGGTGAACTCCAAGGCATCCACCGGCAACATCAAGGACGGTGGTCTTGAAGGTGCTCCACAACTCTTCAGGACCCCCCAAAGCACCCAGACCCCCCAAGTGTCCACTCAGCCTGTTCGCAAACTCCTCAGCTACTCTCTCATCCCTGAGCTTGGCAACATCCAGCCGAGGCTGGGATGGTACCATTCTCCAGGATTTAAGGTGTAGCTTTAGAGTTGCTACAACAAGCCTGTGGTCAGTATTGAGGAACTGAGCACTCCGGTAGACCCTGCAGTTCTGGATCATCCTCCAACGACCGTCAATGAGGACATGGTCAATCTCCTTTGCCACACCGCCAGCGTTGGAATACCAAGTCCAGCGATGAGCTTGCGGGCGCTGAAACCATGAACCAGCCACCCTAAGTCCATGATTTCTTGCAAAGTCAAGGAACTTAGTGCTATTCTGGTTCATAGTTCCTGACCCATGGGGACCAACACACACCTCATAACCGTCCCTATCAGTTCCAGTCGATGCATTGAAATCCCCCAAGACTAGAAGTGTATCTCGTCTGGGGCACTGATCAACCACAGACTCGAGTGTGGCGTAGAATGTGTCCTTCACGGTGAGATCACTCGCCTCAGTCGGAGCATAAATAGAGACCAGGGAAATGACACCTAAGGAGTGGCGAATCCTTAATCTCATAATACGCTCGTTGACCGGTGTTACCTCAATTATCATTGGGGTCAGCTTATTGGACACAGCTACAGCAACTCCTTGGGTATGGTAACCATCAGAGCGACCAGACCAATAGTAGGTGTAACCACCCACCATTATCTCGCCACAATCCGGTCTCCGAACCTCAGAGAGAGCTGCAATCCCGATGTCCAAACGCTTGAGCTCAGATGATAACAGAGACAGGTGATCATCCTCTCTTAGGGATAGGACATTCCAGGCACCCACCCGAAGGGACCGCCTCAGGTTAACCCAAGGAGACCGCCGTCTGGTGGACGACACCTCAGCACCACTCCGACACACTCTCCCGCAATCTGACCCATGGATGTTACCCCGTGGTTTCCCTCCTATCAAAGATTGGGGGTCCCGAAGGCTTTGCCCCAATCCCGTCATCCGGTGAGCTGCCCTGCGAAGGGAAGCTGCACAGGAGGTACTCCCACGGAGTGGGTTTTCAGATTTTTTTGCGTTTTTGCGTTTTGCGGAAGGAAGGGTTTTACGGTGGCCGGAGTGCAAATCCTGCCACCAACCTCCTAATAAAAAGAAACTCAACTGCAGGAGGACATCCGCAGACACAGTTGGGCACTAGATATGGATGGCCGTTGGCTCACAAGGAGCTCCTCCGCCCTTTGACAGGTTTTGTTTTTAATCCTGCTGGGTGTCCATATCCAAACACCCTCCTCACCAGAAAACCTGGTGGGGGAGACGGTTTAGTCGCCGACAACCCGACCATGGAACAGGTTAGTACAGGTTTACATGGTACCTGTAGCAGGTCACAGATCGAACCTGACCTGACTGAATTCGGGCTGACTGACATGATTGACTGAATCATGATTGACATGAATTCGGACTGAATGACTGACACATGTGGGACCGAGGTGAGAGAGAGGCGGAGAAACTCAAAAAGCAAGAGGCAAGAGAAAGATGGAGGAACTTCTCCGACCTTTATGGGATTTGCAGCTCGGCGGGAGGGGCCACCCGAGTCGTGACGTCATCATGTGAATCGGGCGCTCCGATTGGCCCCGACCCCTCACGTGGCCTGCCAGCTTGGGCCGGAAACCGCCTCATTTCGTTTCCGGCAAGGCCATCTCAGAGAGTGAACACACCTCGCTCCGACCCCATGACGTGACACGTATCACCCACACCAAAATTGGCACGCGAATCATCCTGAAAAAAAACCTCGGGCCGTGCCTGGACGACCGGTCGAGGGTCCCACATGCCCGCTCGGGTGTTCGACCAGGGTCGATCAACGTGCTCGCTCAACGTGGGCCACACTGTACATTCCCTGGCTCGATCGCAGCTTCGCTGGCCGTAAAGACGAGACAATGTCCATCATCCGTGTAGAATCCGCTGCTGTCAGCGAGGACCGAAGGTACATCGCCATGGATAAATCCATGCCGGTTTCACGAGCGGCGTACGTACGTGTCTGCTTTCGAGCACATTCCATACAGTGCACACGGTTCCGCCATTACGCACGTGGCCAGCGCTCGCGTTCACACGACTCCGCCAGCTTGTGCGTGGTGCGAACACCAACATGTGTCGGATATTGAGGTTAAAAAGGAACAAGCCGCTTCTACCCGCACACTCATATCCTGCCCAACATGGCGTGGAGTCTGCTTTATCGGCCTCCGTACGCATTTCATGCAGCGTGAGCGTCGTGCTGGCTGTTTCCCGTGCCGTGTAAAACACCATTCGTGCAGCCTCTGAAGAGGTATTTATTCGCATGCCTTTTTAATGCAACCGGCAATCCTCCCCAGATCATCGGAAGCTCGAGTCGATAATCCCGCACCAATAAGCACACCACATGACTCGGCGCTGCAGTTTCCCACCGCGGCGCCGCACGCGCTGGCCTCCACAAGGCCCCACCTTACAGCGAAGGTACACGTGGCTGATTTACCTCAGGAATATTCAGAAAAGAAGAAGAGTCGGGATGAAATGAAGGAGAAAATGATTTAAGCAACCCTAGCTATTAGATCGTCGCAACGCACGCCCTTGTTGTCCCGCTAAACAAAAGGAAGGGGACTATCTACACGTATAATAATGGAATAACTGTCTTGGGACACCTATCTGTTGTATGCATGCGGTTCCGAGAACCGCAACACTACATATATATTGTTGTGGTTACCAAATTCGCAAACCACCATTCAGGTCCCTTAGGTGAGGTATCTCGGTAAGTGCATGTGTAGTTAGGCCCAAACCCGTTGTCTAGTGGGAATACATGTCATTTATACGTGCTGCGACTCTTCAGGATAGCCGTTCTTCTTTTACTATCTTTATTTTGGACCAACCGCCATGATTACCACCACAACCACAACATCAACCACCAACCACAACGCCGCTTCACCACAACCGCCACGACCTTCCCGTCACACCTCGCAACCGTAGCATCGCCACCGTTCTTGCCCCGCTGTGGGTACCGGTGTTGGACTCGTGAAGAGCGCGCGTCGAACAGCGTGTACAAAATCACGGATTTTGTGCTTCAAAAACGGATCAAAAACGACACACGCCCACTTTTTGCCGTCCAATCGGTGAGCGAGGGGCGAATTGGCCCCGCCTCCAGGACGATCGATATATGCAAATTTGTGGATCAAAAAGCCTTCACGCCCACTTTTTCTCGGGCCAATGGGGAGCGAGGTGAAAGGTCGAAGGGAGGGGGTCAAAGGCGAAGCTACGGGGGGATAAAAGGACGGTGTTCGTCAGTCAGAGACGAAGAGGAGAGTCCAAAGAAGAGTCCAGAGTCGGAGAGTCCGGAGTCGGAACGGAGGGGACGAGCTGTGGAGAGGCGGCAGCGGCGAATGCAGACGAGGGGGTGCTCGCGTCGGTGCCGGGAGCTGCACGCCCGAGGGAGGCCGGCAGCGCGTCCTGGCCGAGGTGGAGACGCACACCAGGGATAATAAAGATCCTCTATACCCCGAGCATCAGCAACCCCCTCCTGTTTCCCCCCGCGCTGAGATAGTGCGACCAAGGGGGCCCCTTTCCCACCCCCTGCCAGACACTGTCCGCGAGGCCCGCGGAGTGAGGCGCCATCGCCGCTCCGCGTCTCATCACCAGACGGGTAGGCGCGACCCGGTCTCGGCCTCAGGCCCGCCTCATCCTTGGGGGTATTTCTTTTCCTTGGTTTTGGGTATGTGTTGTCGGCGCCGTCTGTGAAGTAGAATTGTATAAGTGTTGCCGTGTGCTCGGTAGTCGGTATTAGCTCTGCATTGTGTCTTCGCTTTTATATTTGCTTTTTGTGTAAATGGAATTGTGTTTTCTTTTTTTTGTGTGCTTTTGGTGGAATTGAATTTGTGTGCTTCCCGTGTGCCGCGAATAAATGTGCTTTATTGTTGAACTGTCTCCCGCTTCGCTTCGTCTTTTCCTCCATTGAATCCCCATCTTGCTTCACGTAAAGGGTTGGTAGTGGGCTGAATACGCCCGATAATTAATCGAACCGTCGAGGTCGACGATAACACCGCTCGGTTATTCTGATAGTACGGAACGGGTCGCTTAAGTGGCCCGTGTCCAAAGTCGACCTGCGGCGAGGTGCGATCGCCCGGTCTACCCTCCGCGTGGGTACTTAGGTAGGTCGAATTCGGCGAGCAACCCTATCCCACGCGGGGGCTGATTGGCTCGATCGCGGTGAGACCGAAAGGTCCACCCGTGACTGGTTCCCGGCGTTAGTCCGAGAGGGTCATGACTGGATTGTCCGTCCGGTGGGCGACGTGCCGCGATTCGAGTTACGTGGCCGTCAGCACGCCGGCGGGCGCGAATACCGCAACAATATATTGGCCCAATCTATTAATATTAGAAATTAGGCCTGTGTTGACCTTTTAACCTTAAAAATAATTGGTCGTTGAATTCATTGACCTGATATGCAAATCCTGTTCAAATTTCCAGTCAATCAGATGAAAATTGAGGATTTTAGAAACTGCACCTTAGTTGTTGGCCTTTGGCCTATGTTAACATTTTGGTACATGCTAACCTCAAAAATAATTGGTGGTTGTATTCAGTGAGCTGATATGAAAATCCTGTTCAAATTTCAAGTCAATTCGATAAAATTTAACTATTTTAGAAATTCGGCCAAGGTTGACCTTTTGGTCTATCTTGACCTTTTGGCCTATGTTGACTTCAAAAATAATACGTGGTTGAATTCAGTGACATGATATGTAAGCTCTCTTCAAATTTCAAGTCAATCGGATGAAAATTGAGAATCTTAGAAATTAGGCCTATGTTGACCTTTTTGACTTATGTTGACCTCAAAAACAATTGGTGCTTGAATTCAGGAAGCTGATATGCAAATGGTCTTCAGCTTTCAAGTCAATCAAATGGAAATTTAAATTTTAGAAACAATTTTAGAAATTTGGCCCATGTTGACGTTTTGGCCTTTGTTGACCTTTTGGCTAACATTGACCTCATAAAATAATAGGTGGTTGAATTCAGCCACCTGATCTGCAAATCCTCTTCAAATTTCAAGTCAATCGGATGAAAATTAAGGATTTTAGAAAATTTGGCCTAATTTGGCCCAAATTGGCCTTTTTGCCGATGTCGATCTCAATATTAATGTGCTTTAATCCATCGACCTGCTCTGCAAATGGTCTTCAAATTTCAACTCAATCGGATGAAAATTGACAATTTTAGAAACAAAAAATTTGGCCGATGCTGGGTTGACATTATGACTGATGTTGACCTTTTGACCTATGTTAACATCAAAAGTAATAGCTGCTTGAAATCAATGACCTGACGTGCAAGTGTCATTCCAATTTCTCATCAATCGGATGAAATTTGAGGATTTTAGCAAATTTGGCTCAAATTGGCCTATTGGCCTCTGTAGATCTTTTTGGTTGACCGAATTTTATGAAACTTCAATGCAGGACTGTCACAGTGTTGGTGACATTAATCTCCAAAAATTTCAAAATAGTTGGTTGAGCGGTTTGGGCTGCAGGCGAGCAGACAGACAAACAAACAAGCAGTCATAGACTGGTACTTACGAAATCGTCAACTTGACCTCTGACCTTGTCTGATAAAAGCTGTCTCTTGAGAAGGTAGCGACGCAAACCAGAAGTTTCTACGATGATTCTGTATCAAACCATCAAAAATCGAATGTTTTGGATGTTTGACCTCACTGTGACCTTGACCTTTGACCGATTTTGACCAAAATCTAATCAGCGCTAGCCATCACCCTCCTGAATCACGTGGTGTAATTTGACATTGGTAGCTTCTTCCGTTCTCGAGTTATCATTTTTGGATGTTTGACCTCACTGTGACCTTGACCTTTGACCGATTTTGACCAAAATCTAATCAGCACTAGCCATCACCCTCCTGATTCACGTGGTGTAATTTGACATTGGTAGCTTCTTCCTTTCTCGAGTTATCATGCCGACAAACAAACAAACAAACACACAAACAAACACACAGATGACGGAAGTCATCAATATACTTACGAAATCTAGTAACAAGAAGACGTCGTGCAGAGCACAAGACTTGCAAAATCCATAAAACAAATTTGAACTCAAAAATAATTGGTGTTTGAATTCAATGACCAAATATGCAACTCTTCAAATATCAAGTGAATCGGATGAAAATTGACAATCTTAGAAATCCGGCCTATGTTGACCTTTTGGACGATGTGCACCAACAAAATAATTGGTGGTTGAATTCAGTGACCTGAAATATAAATCAATTGGATGAAAATTGAGGATTTTAGAAATACCACCTTTGTTGTTGACCTTTGGCCTATGTTGACCTTTTGGTCCATATTGACCTCAAAAACAATTGGCTCGTTGAATTCAGTGACCTGAAATATAAAACCTTTTCAAATATTTCAAATAAATCAGAGGATTTTAGAAATACCACCTAAATACCCGAAAATGTGTTTTCCTTGTAATACATTATCCATTAAAGTTCATAATTAAAAATACCATATTCGCCGTTAATTAGTGGTTTTTGATAATTTTTTTCACCAAATGCATGTAGCTTGGTGATGTCTATCAACACAGAGAAAACTGAAAAATTGAATATTTTGATCCTGTAACGCAAATGATGACCAGATCATGAACTACGACCATATCTGTTCCACGTGTGGTTATATCTTTTCCACGTGTGGTTATATCTTTGACAGTTGCAGTCTTAACTGTTCCTCATGTGGTTATATCTGTTCCACGTGTGGTTATATCTGCGTCACATGTGGTTTTATCTGCTCCTCATGTGGTTATATCTGTGCCATGTGTGGTTATATCTTTTCCACGTGTGGTTATATCTTTGACAGTTGCGGGTATACCTTTACCATGTGTGGTTATATCTATGCCACGTGTGGTTTTTATCTGTTCCACGTGTGGTTATATCTTTACCATGTGTGGTTATATCTATGCCACGTGTGGTTGTATCTTTTCCACGTGTGGTTATATCTTTGATAGCTGCGGTTTTAACTGTTCCTCATGTGGTTATATCTATTTCATGTGTGGTTATATCTGTTCCACATGTGGTTTTATCTGTTCCACGTGTGGTTATATCTTTTCCACGTGTGGTTATATCTTTGACAGCTGTGGTTTTAACTGTTCCTCGTGGGTTATATCTGTTCCATGTGTGGTTATATTTGTTTCAAATGTGATTTTATCTGTTCCACATGTGGTTATACGTTCCACGTGTGGTTATATCTGTGCCACATGTGGTTTTATCTGTTCCACATGTGGTTATATATTTTCCACGTGTGGTTATATCTTTGAGAGCTGCGGTTTTAACTGTTCCATGTGTGGTTATATTTGTTCCACATGTGGTTTTATCTGTTCCACATGTGGTTATATATTTAACAGCTGCGGTTTCAACTGTTCCTCGTGGGGTTATATCTGTTCCATGTGTAGTTATATCTGTTCCACGTGTGGTTATATCTGTGAAACATGTGGTTTTATCTGTTCCACGTGTGGTTATATCTTTGCCACATGTGGTTATATCTGTGAAACATGTGGTTTTATCTGTTCCATGTGTGGTTATAGCTTTGACAGCTGCGGTTTTAACTGTTTCTCGTGGGGTTATGTTGTTGCGGAAATGGGCCCCAAGTGGGTTATTAAATGTAGGATTAGCCCAGATGCCCCCATTATTGTATGTTTAGCCAGGTTGTTAATCGGACGTTACATGTGTGTCGGGAGGTGTAGCAGGCTATCCAGTGTTCATACAGTGGTGGTGTACCAAAAGGTGCCTTCTTTTTCCTTCCCCCTCTTAATCAGCCCCCACCCAGCGCCCTGGCAGAGCCAGTCAACCAGACGTGTCGGCAACCCATTGGCGGAGAGCTGCTGCAAACTCGAACGATGGACCAATCACGTGTCCCCGGAGTGGTCCGAAAAAGACCGCCCCAAAAGGCAAGAGGAACTGCTTTTTCCTGTCTGCGATCTGCTTTATGAGGAGTGACTTGACTAGCTGTTCCTCCTTGGCCATGGATCCAGCCTGGAGGTCGACCCTGGGTCCAACCAGGGAGCCTCTGACTGTCCTTACTCCCTGCACGGCTCGACCACGTCTTTTCATCCCGTCGATCCGCCTGTGGAGCCCAACACCCAGATTTGGCCTGGTCTGATGTACAGGCCAGGCCTGGATTTGTATTCTGGACCTTGTGAAGAACCAGCTGGAACACACCATAGATCTTTTTCTTTTGTGCCGTCGACCTCCGAGGGGCTGGACGCACCGAGGCTGCGTGCGTGAGCGGTGCCGATAGTAGTACGTCGCCGCCATCTTGCCACGCTGCGTGCTCGAGCTGGGCGCTCGAATCCGTTGCCATCGGCTTGTCACGAGCCATATTCGTGCCTTCGACACCTTTCCTCTCGTCCATGAGGCACCACCAAGTACTCCGTGTCTTGTATGCATGTTATTCAGGCCTAAGGTGTATTTTGCTCGGGCCCCCTGCGAAACCCGTATCTGTAGCTCCCGAGATAAGGACGGGTTATAGATGAATGATAACGTTATCGTGAATGCTTGACTTGTGTTTCCCCGATGTTTCCCCAATAAATCGGGCTGAGTCATACGAAATTTGCCGTTTTGAATTTATTCGTGTCGCGCTGAGGAACAATCGCTCGATTTGTATTTATAACCAAACTGGCTTCGGACTGCGGCAGACTTCGCTCGGTCTCTGATCAAACCCAGTCTGTAGCCGGGGTGTATTTCCCCAACTGGCAAGGCACAGGAGTACTTTGGTATCGTGATCTGAGGCGCGTAACCCGAAACCTGTGCTGAACTAGCCGGCGATATAACCCCAGAGACGGCGGTGCTGTTAAGTCCCGCCGAATCATCAACAATATCTGTTCCATGTGTGGTTATATCTTCGCCACATGTGGTTATATCTATGCCACATGTGGTTTTATCTGTTCTTCGTGTGGTTATATCTGTTCCATGTGTGGTTATATCTGTGTCACATGTGGTTATATCTGTTCCATGTGTGGTTATATCTTTGCCAGCTGTGGTTTTAACTGTTCCTCATGGGGTTATATCTGTTCCCCGTGTGGTTATATCTGTGCCACATGTGGTTTTATCTGTTCCACGTGTGGTTATATCTTTAACAGCTGCGGTTTTAACTGTTCCTCGTGGGGTTATAGCTGTTCCATGTGTGGTTATATCTGTTCCACGTGAGGTTATATCTGTTCCACGTGTGGTTATGTCTTCACCACCTGTGGTTATATCTGTTCCACATGTGGTTTTATCTGTTCCACGTGTGGTTATATCTTTGACAGCTGTGGTTTTAACTGTTCCTCATGGGATTATATCTGTTCCATGTATGGTTATATCTTCTCCACATGTGGTTAGATCGATGCCACATGTGGTTTTATCTGTTCTCGTGTGGTTATATCTGTTCAATGTGTGGTTTTATCTATTCCACGTGTGGTTTAATCTGTTCCATGTGTGGTTATATCTTTTCCACATGTGGTTATATCTTTGACAGCTGCAGTTTTAACTCTTCCTCGTGGGGTTATATCTGTTACCAGTGTGGTTATGTCTGTTCCATGTGTGGTTATATCTGTGACACATGTGGTTTTATCTGTTCCACATGTGGTTATATCTTTCCCACGTGTGGTTATATCTTTGACAGCTGCGGTTTTAACTGTTCCTCGTTGGGTTATATCTGTTTCCCGTGTGGTTATATCTGTTCCATATGTGGTTATACTTGTCTCACGTGTGGTTTTATCTTCCACGTGTTTGGTTTTATATTTTCCACGTGGGACTTTGCAAGTACAATGCAAGTGTGATGTAAGAGATATTATAAGGCTACATGTGGGTAGTCTCTTTGTACAAGAAGAATGATGAATAGGTGGTGTGACTACTTGCTTATACATGTGGAGAGCAGTGTTGGCGTCGAGTCCACCTGGTCCGAGTTTAAGCCAATTCCTGTGGTGTGAGTCCGAGTGTAAGATACTCCAGTGCTGTGTTTGGTCAGTTATTTAATTGCATATGTGCACCATTTTCCATTAAAACCTCACGCCATTCTCAAAGCAACACTCACCTCAGACTTTCACCGCACTCAGACCTAAACGGTGCAACATTCGTGCATCCACCACAACACCTTCCCAAAATTCCCTACAACAGATTACAACCAAAACTCGCCTTCACTCACCATTGATGTCACCATCTCGACGACTGGCATCGCCATCACGAACTCGTCGCACTGCAACGCACCACTACACCACTGCTGGCATTGCTCAACCACAGTTATTAACGACCACCACCTCCTTTAGCGACCAGCGGGGAAAGGAGATGCGGTCATGGGCAGAGTGCGTGATCACCCCATGTTCTTCTGGGAGCTCCGTTGCATGCCCAGGCACGGAGCAAATGTGGCCATTTCTGGTGGGAAATCCTTGCCGGGGCAGGGCCAACATCATAGTTCGAGTGCCCGCACCAATGTGGGCACGGGGAAACACCCATCACTCTGCTTCTTCTGCTCTCAAACGCAGCCCCTGCTGGAAAATTATGATAGAGAGGTCTTATCTATCGTGACCTCTTCTTCTCTGGCACACCCGCTTTTCTCGTATCAGGTCTGCCTTTTGTTCTTGGGGACACAGAGCGGAGCAGAGGAAAACCACACCGAATGCCACCTTAGCTCATAAACAATTGGACTAACAGATTTCTCGACGCTCACGTTGTCTATCTTCTCACACATTCTTCGCTCTATCTCCAACTCCCAGACCCACATCTTTATACCTTCCTCTCTGCTTCATTAGTGCAGCAGATGACTGAAATAATCTTTCACTTGGTGGTACAAGCACCAAATTTGGTATACATGTGCTCCAGGATCTATTCTCTCAGAAAA
Organism: Eptatretus burgeri; assembly: GCF_056783735.1. NCBI lineage: Eukaryota > Metazoa > Chordata > Myxini > Myxiniformes > Myxinidae > Eptatretus > Eptatretus burgeri. The sequence goes on along the minus strand of NC_140976.1, from coordinate 11,780,381 downwards.
GTACGTTAACCACGTTGAAAAACAAAATGGCCGGCATTTGAAGTGGTTTGAATCTGTGTTTGAGCTAAATTTTGATGGAATAATGCTATTTTAACGTTCTATGCATCAAAATATATGTTTTTGAGTTAGAGAAATCCATCTCTGCACTTACAAAGTCGTAATGATTGAAAACTAAGATGATATAGCCGGAATTAAATGACGACAGGCTCTTTTAGCGCTACATTTTGAAAAAAGAAAAAAATGAAGAATAATATAACATATACAGCAGGAAATTTTATATATATATATATATATATATATATATATATATATATATATATATATATATATATATATATATATATATATCTATATTGTTGTGGTTGACCAAATTCGCAAACCACCATTCAGATCCCTTAGGTGAGATATCTCTGTAAGTATATGTGTGGTTAGGCCCAAACCCGTTGTCTAGAGGGAATAAATGTCATTCATGCGGGCTGCGACTCTTCAGGATAGCCGTTTTTCTTTTACTATCTTTATTTTGGACCAGCCGCCATTACTACCACCACCAACCACGTCTCAACAGCCTTCACAACAACAACCACCAACCACAACGCCGCTTCACCACAACCGCCACGACCTTTACCGTCACAACTCGCCACCATCGCATCCACACCATCTCGCGCCACTCGTGGGCACCGATGCTGGACTCGTGCGGGGCGCGCACCGAGCAGCGTGTTCAGAGACATCACAGACTTTCCGCAGAAAAACGGATCAAAAACGACTCACGCCCACTTTTGTTCCGTCCAATCGGTGAGCGAGGGGCGATTTGGCCCCGCCTCCAGGGCGTTGGTGGGCGGTCGCTATATGCAAATTCATGGATCAAAAAGCATTCACGCCCACTTTTCCTCGGGCCAATGGGGAGCCAGCAAGAGAGGTGAAGGGTCGGAGGCAGAGGGTAAAGGGTGAAAGAGCGAAGCCACGGGGCTTATAAAAACGGCTGCGTTCGTCAGTCAAGTTCAGTTCAGTTGGAAGTTGGGAGTTCAAGTTGTGCGGAGTTCAAGAGAGTCGTCGGTGGAGCTGGAAAGAAGTGGTAGGAGTCAGTTGGAAGAGTTGGGACGAGCCAAGGGAGGAGACGGAGAGGGCGATTAGACGGAGCTGTGGAGAGGTGACGGCGGCGAAGGCGGACGAGGGGGTGCTCGCGTCGGTGCCGGGAGCTGCACAGAGGGAGAGGCGAGCAACGCGACCGAGGTGGAGGAGGAGACGCTCGCCGCGGGACCCGAGACAGGGTGAAATCCTCCTTCCCCCGAGCATCAGCAACCCCCTCCTGTTTCCCCCCGCGCTGAGATAGTGCGACAAAGGGGGACCCCTTCCAGACACTGTCCGCGAGGCCCGCGGAGTTGAGGCGCCACCGCCGCTCTGCGTCTCATCATCAGACGGGTAGGCCCGACACGGTCTCGGCCCCAGGCCCGCCTACCCCCCTCATCCTTGAGGGTGGTTCTCTTTTCTTTTGCTTTGGGAATATGTGTTGTCGGCGCCGTCTGTGAAGTAAAATTGTATAAGTGTTGCCGTGTGCCCGGTAGTCGGTTAGATCTGCATTATTGCATTTGCTTTTTGTGTAATATTGCATTGTCTTCTTCTTTTACATGTGCTTTTGGTGGAATTGTATATGTGTGCTTTCCGTTCATCGCGAAATAAATGTGCTTATTGTTGAACTGTTTTCCCGCTTCGCTTCGTCTTTTCTTTCATTGAATCTCCATCTTGCTTCACGTAAAGGGTTGGTCGTGGGCTAAAACGCCCGATAATTAATCGAACCGTCGAGGCCGACGAATAACACTGCTCGGTTATCCCGATAGTACGGAACGGGTCGCTTAAAGTGGCCCGTGTCCGAAGTCGACCTGCGGCGAGGTGCGATCGCCCGGTCTACCCTCCGTGTGGGTACTTAGGTAGGTCGAATTTGGCGAGCAACCCTATCCCACGCGGGGGCCGATTGGCACGATCGTGGTGAGACCGAAAGGTCCACCCGTGACTGGTTCCCGGCGTTAGTCCGAGAGGGTCACGACTGGATTGTCCGTCCGGTGGGCGACGTGCCGCGATTCGAGTTACGTGGCCGTCCGCACGCCGGCGGGCGCGAATCCGCAACACTGGTGTCAGGTCGTGCGATATAAACTCATCGCCCTCCTCGCGGCACTGGTATCGGAGAACGGGAAAACGGGCTCTCCTGTCTCCAACTAAATTCACGGGAATCGGTCCAGGGGTGAGAGGAGCGACCCCCGATTCCCTCCAAATTACGAGCGAGTTAAATTAACCCTTTAAGAGAAGCAAGATGGCGTCTCAAGGCGAGCGGGAGCCGGGGGCATTAGAAATGGATGTAGAATGTGTAGAATCCATGGCTCAGGATGAAATCCCCGTGCAGGAAATGTTGGTTGTACAGGAAAATGAACTCGCCCAACTGAACCCAGAGCCCGAAATGGGTGCGGCAGCGGCCGCGGTGTATGACACCTCCCCTCCCCCTCTCCACCAAAACCCTTCCCCAACCCCTGCCGAAACGGCTCACCCAAGCGCACCCGACATGGCCCAGCTATTCACCATGCTGGCAAAAATGAATGCGGAAATGACAGCGAAGATAAATGCGGATATGAAAAACGAAATGAAAGGCATGAACGAAAAGATGGATACAAACACAAATGAAATGAAAAACGAAATGAAAGGCATGAACAAAAAGATGGATACAAACGCAAATGAAATGAAAAATGAAATGAAAGGAATGAACAAGCAAATGAAGGAAGAAATGAAAGAGCTCCGGGGTGAGACGCAGAACATGGGCCGATGCTGGCAGGCGGGCATGAAGGCCGTTAGCAGGGAGCTTAAAATGGCGACTCCACGTGTAGGAACGAACGAGCTGGGAGGGGGTGCAACGGCTGTCGGGCCCGCGGTGGAGGCGGGTAAGGAAAAAGTAATTCGGGAGACAAGAGACGAGGTGAAAGTAATTGGGAGGGAGAGAAAAGAACAATTAATACGGAAAGCAAGGATGAGGTACGCGGAGATCGTGAAAGAGCAAGGAGTGAAAAACAGGGAAGGACTTAAAGAGAAAGCAAGGTTGACCTACATAAAGATAAGGGAAATACGCCAGAAAGAAGCGGAGACTAATAGACAGGAGGGGAGAACAGAAACTTATAAATGTATAGAGACACGGGAGACAAAAAAAATAGAGGAGAGACTGCATGATAATGACAAGGTAAGTGACGCACACACACACACACGGAGGTAGTGGAGGACAATGGGGGTGAGCTGGTGGACTGGGTGGAGGCCCGGTGCGAGTAGCGGGATAGCCTCCTCCAGGAACGAGGGGAGGGAGTATGCCCCCTTGAGGCGAGTCACGACCAGGTGAGTTCGGTCGTGCTTTGCGAGGTCGAGGGGAGGAGTGCTGCGAACGGGTGCTCGGAGAGCTTGGGGGGTATAGAGGCCCCGGAGACCCTTGTGGGGACACGAATCCCCAGTGTAGTTGTCCCTGTGTGTGTGGTGCAAGGTGTGAGTGCGTCCCCGTGTGTGGAAGCGACCCCGTGTGTGAGTGGTGTGGTGGCGATTGTGCCGGAGTACGTGCTTCCCAGCACGCCGTGTGTAAAAGAGGCACGGTGTGTGAAAGAGGCACCGCGGGTGAGTGCCCCCGCGTGTGTGAGTGAGGGACGGTGTGTGGATGAAACACCGCGGTTGAGTGCCCCCGCGTGTGTGAGTGAGGCACGGTGTATGAGTGAGGCACGAGTGAGTGGAAGGCCGCGAGTGAATGGAGCACCACGTGTGAGTGGTATGGTTTATGCAAGGGAGACCGTGTGTGTGAGAGAGCGGTATGTGAGGGAGATGTCGGTTGGCATGCGGGAGCACGCAGCCGCGTCTCCCGGTGTGAATGTAATGGAATGGAGTGTGAGCGTCGTAACACGCGGGAGTGCGTGGGTCGAATGGCGACGACGGCGACATGTGAGGAAAGGAAGCCGGGTAGCGGCTGTAGTTCTTTCGCGCACCGTGCCGGGTTCACCCAGCAGTGAGCACGAGGTCCGTGCTGTGCAACGCACGAGGCCCCCACGTGCTCGCTTGCGATAGTGAAGTCCCAGTCCGGAAACGCACGCGGTGGATTTGCCGATCCCGCGGACGGACAAAGTTTAGGCAGGATTATGGATTTGGACCGGACGGGTTCTCCACGCGATCGTGTGTGTTAAGCTCCAACGGGCAAAGCACATGTGTTCGCGTGGGGAACCCCTCGAGACATGGGGCTTGTGCTTTTTTTATGCGCACGGTGACGTCATGGCTGCACGTGGGGTTGGAATCCGGCAGGAGGGGTATCCCTGCCGGATGGTACCGTCCAAGGAGGGACGAGGAACACGTGCAGCTGCATGATGTCACGGGCAGGTGCAAAGTGCGCGAGCTGCGAGTTGCCGCGCTGGTGCTGCGCATGTAAAAAAAAAAGAAAAAGCAAGCCTCACTTTTGGGTGCACAGGATTCCTGGGCAAGGGGTGGAAGACCCCCTTACCAGTGCACAGGATGGAAACTAGTTAGGGGGAAGGGTTAGCTTAGTTAGACCGACTTCATGGGGCAGGGGTAAGTCCTCATGGAGTCCGTGGAATGGATTAGGTAGAGGGATTGTAGTGAGCTTTAGGTTGGGAAATAAAATGATTTATTTGGAGATAGTGACAGACTTTGGATGTGTAGCGGGGACGTAGCTTAGCTACGTAGTGTTAAAAGGAACGTGCTGTAGTTTAAGGGACGACGTGGGAGCACGAGTTAGTTCGGGGATGTAGTTAGAAGGATGGCAGAGTTCAGCGGTGAGTGTGTTGAAGAGTTGGGGAGTGAAGTGGAAGCATGTGCTTGATGAGTGAGTGAGGCCAGCAGGTCTGTGTGTATGGAGCGAATGGGGAATGCATGGTGCGATGAGTGATTGGGGGGAGGAGCCACTCCCACCCAAGGGACCCCGGGGTCAGAGTAAAGTGAGTTAGCTGGGTTACTCAAATTGAAAAATGGAGGTCGTTTTGTTGTTGGTGGGAGTGTAGGCTCGAAACCCGTTTGGAGGGGTGCAGGTGCCCTGTTGACGGGTTGGGAGCGTGGCTGCGAAAGGTGAGTATCGCTGAGTGGGTACCCCGGGCACCAGGCTAGTCGGCCGTGGTAGGCCAAGGGCCCATGGGGGGCCGGGATAGCGTAGTGGGCACGGGTGCGCCTGCTTGGTGCGGGGGCCCGGGGCGCCATTAGCCGCGTGGGCAGTGTTGTGGGCATGGGTGACCCTCGGAAAGGGGCCTGGGAAGCCAGCCTGCCACGTGTGCGTTTCAGGGGAGGTGCCATGGGGGGCACTCCCCGGTGTTAGGGAGCTGGTAGGCTCGGAGGCAGTGTAGTGCCCGGGGGTGCCATCGTCGGAGAATCGGTAGAGGGTCGTGCCTGCCAAAGGGAGCCACGTGTCCCAGCCATGAGACCGTGTGAGGGCACGGAGAGAAAATTGGGGGGCAAGGCCCGAAATTGTGAGGACACCAACACAGGCGACGGGAATCTGGGTTGTTAGAACCAATAGCTTAAGCGAGAGGCGCTTGTTGAAAGCCCCGGGGTAGTTTAACAGTTAAATGGATAGGGTAGATTAGGAAGTGTACCCCTCCGCACCATCCATCCCCTCGCTCTCGTTGTGGGCCGCTGGACCCACTTTGGTTATAGATCGCCGAACTCTGGGGAGGCCATTCTGAGGCTTGAGTTGGGCCTCGACACAGGACGTTAGCTCTCCCTTACTCCCCTCCGGGAAGGGAACGTAGGGGTTGGGAGTAGGCTAGGTGACAGGATAGGTTAGCCGAACAAAGACGATAAAGGGGGTTAGGGGACGATTTATAGTGGGGAAGTAAAAATAAAAAATAAAAAAGTTGGGGCTAAATTGGGGTTTGACAAATTAAGGGAGTGGGTATGTACAGTGACAGGCAAAGGCGATAGGTTGGGAGGGAGACAGGTAGGTAGGTCCGAGCCCGCCTTCCGAGTGGCCAGCACCACCGCACTCCCTACACCAACCTCCACTGAACGGCAAAGGCTGGCCAGCTTCATCTGCTGGCTGTGTTTTCTGCAAGGCCTGTGCCGGCCCACTTCATCTGCTGGCTGTTTTTCTTCAAGGCCTGTGCCGGCCAGTTCATCTGCCGGCTGTGTTTGCCTGCAGCGGCCTTCTTCTGCGGGCTGTGTTTGCCTGCTGCCTTTGCCATGCCATGCCCACTGCCCCTGTTCACCAGCCCCGTTCAATTGTTGCGTTGCCCCCCCCCCTGTTCATTGCCATGTGCGCCAGGATCAAGGCAACAGTTTGCAAGCTGCAAGCACTGCCCCGTTGGCAGCTACAACACGGGCCTGCGTTTGTGCAGCCCATGCACCGTTGTGGTTCACTGCGTTCAGTTCAAACCATTCATCCATCCATTCGTTGTGTTCATTGCGTGTGCCACTTGAGCTGGCACGGAGACTGCATTTGTGCAGCCCATGCACCGTTGTGGTTCACTGCGTTCAGTTCAAAAGGGAAGGCCTTGGACTGCGTGTGAGCAGCCGGCCACGTTCCCTGTCACCTGCATTGTTTGAGCCAGAGACTGCATGCGGGCAGCCTGGCTCCCTGCTAACTGCTTTCTTTTTGCAGAGTTCATTGATCCTGGGCCATGGTTTAGTGTAAAATTTGTAAGTTAAGGTTAAGATGTACTGTAAATATGAGTGCGCCCCCGGCATGTTTGTCTTAGCGCCGGCAATTTTATTTAAGTCGTCCGTGTGAGTGAGTTTGTTTAGGTAGTTACTCAGCCCTCAGGTTATTTATTTTGGGGACACGAATACCATGAATGTCGCACTCAGGGATCCGTAGGTAAAATGTACTAGGGGAAAACTACACATGATGGCACACGAAAATTTGACGACTCGGGACGAGTCTGTAAAAAGGGGAGGGGGTAGTGTTGTGGTTGACCAAATTCGCAAACCACCATTCAGGTCCCTTAGGTGAGGTATCTCGGTAAGTGCATGTGTAGTTAGGCCCAAACCCGTTGTCTAGAGGGAATAAATGTCATTCATGCGGGCTGCGACTCTTCAGGATAGCCGTTTTTCTTTTACTATCTTTATTTTGGACCAGCCGCCATTACTACCACCACCAACCACGTCTCAACAGCCTTCACAACAACAACCACCAACCACAACGCCGCTTCACCACAACCGCCACGACCTTTACCGTCACAACTCGCCACCATCGCATCCACACCATCTCGCGCCACTCGTGGGCACCGATGCTGGACTCGTGCGGGGCGCGCACCGAGCAGCGTGTTCAGAGACATCACAGACTTTCCGCAGAAAAACGGATCAAAAACGACTCACGCCCACT